>NC_092879.1:12749119-13064729 GCF_028372415.1 Notamacropus eugenii | reverse complement strand
TTCTGTGTTTCAAGAAGTTAATTCTATTTCTATGTTTTAAGATTTATTTTAATTCTATGTTCTACCACTTTCATTCTAATTCTTTACACTAAAACTTAAAATATAGTTCTGAGTTCTAAGATTAAATGTAATTCTATGTTCTAACACCAATTTTAATTCTTCATTCTAAGACTTTAATTACAATTCTGTGTTCTAAGACGAATTATAATTGTATGGTTATTTTTTCCAGTTCATAAGCTCTTTATTAGATAAAAAATCACAAAGATAAGTACAATTTTAAAACAGTAAATGCAACTTAGGTTTTTGTGAAGGTTTCTTTTTGTTTTAAAAAGTCAAAGGGGGGCGATGGAAAAGTCTTATAATATCAGTGGATCCCAAATCTTTTAATTGTTTAGCATGGCAAATTTTAACTAAAGTTCAAAATGTAAAGCATTCTATAAAACTGCAATATAAAGTCATCACAATGTAATTGAGGAATGTGAAATTCAGAAGTCAGTACTATATAAACTCAAACAAAATAATGTCTGCAGGTGAAATATTTATTACAAGCCAGTAGGTAGAATTCTTCCAAATAGCAAGTATTCTTAATGCGACAAAATTATGAGCTAGGGCTCAGCCTTGATGCTACTTAGTATATCATTGATTTATGAAAAAAGAAAAAGAAAACTTTCAATGCATGAAAAAACAGCCCATACTCTCAACTTTCATTATAAAACAATTGGAGAATATTATTTTTATGTCTTCTATGTATTCTGAGGCTTTCACATAGTGTTTACATTCCAAACGCTTTTTAATTGTACTCAAATCCATTGGCCCCTTAATGATGCTATAATCGTCTGGGAGATAGAGCTTGGCCGCATCCATGGGCTGCTGGAAGGGCCAAGAGAAGCTGTGCTGCCATAGAGCCTTCAGGACCACCTTCTGCAGGTACTGCAGCTGGTTTGTGAGGTGACCAGTCTTTCCGGAATTTATGTACTCTGGTGGAGGGGAGTTGAAAATAGCCATCCGTCAGCTTGTCAGAGAAATTCTGAACAGCTTTTTCCTGATAGGGTGTTGTCTTCCCTATACATATAACGCTGCTCACCCATTGCTGTTACCGTTCACCCGAAATGGTGGCTCTAATTCTGTGTTTTAAGACTACCTCTAAGTTTGTATTCCAAGACTTTAATTCTAATTCTGTTTTCAAAGACATTAATTCTAATTTTGTGTTCTATGACTAATTCTAATACTGTGTTACAACACTATATTTCTAGTTCTGTGTTCTAAGACATTAATCCTAACTTTGTATTCTTAAATTTTAATCATAATTCTATGTTCTAACACTTTAATTCTAATTCTGAGGTCTAAGATTTTGATTCCAATTTTGTGCTCTAAAACTTTAACTGTAATTCTGGTTTTCAAAACTAATTCTAATTCTGCATTCTAAGATTTTAGTTCTGATTTTTTGTTCTATGATTTTAATTCTAATTTTGAGATCTGAGACTAACTCTAATTCTGTGAACAAGACATTATTCCCAGTTCTAGGTTCTAGGACTAATACTATTGGCTTGTTCTACAACTTCAATCCTAATTCTGAGTTCTAAGAATAAATCTAATTGTGTGTTCTCAGACTAATTCTAAATCTGCGTTCTAAGACTAATTTCAAATCTGTGTTCCAAGTTTTTAATTCTAATTCTATGTTCTAAGACTTTAATTTTACTTGTCTCTTGAGACTTTAATCCTAATTCTGTGTTCGGAGACATTAATTCTAATTCTGCATTCTATGATTAATTCTAATTCTGTGTTCCAACAGTTTAATTCGAATTTTGTGTTCTAAGGCTTTAATCCTAATTCTGCTTTTTTAGACTACTTTGAATTCCGTGTTCTAATATTTTAAATCTAATTCTGTGTTCAAGACTTTAATTCTAATTCCTTGTTCTAAGACTTTAATTCTAATCTTATATTCTAAGATTTTAATTCTAATTCTGTGTTCTACATCTTTAATTCTAATTCTGTGTTCTGAGATTAAATCTCATTGCAAGTTTAAACACATAATTCTAATTCTGTGTTCTAAGATTTTAAACTATATTCTGCATTGTAAGACTTTAATTCTATTTTTCTATTTTAAGATTTTATTTCTAATTCTGTGTTCTAAGAATAATTTTAAATGTGTTTTCTAGGACTATCTCTTATTCTGTGTTTTAAGGTTGTAATGGTAATTGCGTTGTAATACTTCTTGTAGTTCTGCTCCCAGATATTAATTCCAATTCAATGTTCTAATACTTTAGGACTAATTCTGTATTCAAAGACTTTAATTCTGATTCTGGGTTCTAAGATTTTAATTTTAATTCTCTGTTCAAAGACTAATACCAATTTTGTGCTCTAAGTATATAATTCTAATTCTGGGTCCTAATATTTTAGTTTTAATTTTGTGGCCCAAGAATCATTCGAATTGTGTTTTCCAAGATTTTAATTCTAATTCTGTGTTCTTAGATTTTGATCAAATTCTGTGTTCTAAGACGTTAATTGTAATTCTGTGTTCGCAAACTAATTCTAGTTCTGTGTTCCAAGATTTTACTTCTAATTCTGTGTCCTAAGAGTAATTCTAATTCTGGGTTATAAGACTTTTTCTAATACTTCTTTCTAAGACTTGTATTGTAATTCTGTGTTTTTACACTACATCTAATTCTGTGTTCTAAGACTTTCATTCTAATTCTGTGTTCTAAGACTAGTTCTAATTCTGTTTTTCAAGATTTCAATTATAAATCTATGCTTAAAAGCTTTAATCCTAATTCTGTGTTCTAAGACTAATTCAAATTCTGTATTTTAAGACAAGTTCTAAATCTGTATTCCAAGACTTTAATTTTAATTCTGTGTTTATAGATTTTAATTCCACTTCTATATTGTAAGGCTTCAATTCTAAATCTGCTTTCTAGAACTTTAATTCTAATTCTGTGTTCTAAGATTTTATTTCTTAATTCTGTTCCCTACATCTTTATTTCTAATCCTGTCTTTAAGAATGATTCTAATTCTGTGTTCTAAGGCCAATTCAAATTCTAATTTCCACCACATTTTGAGCATAAACAAGCATCCTTGAGCAGAAATCAGTTTTGTCTAAGTGAAACAGTTTATATCATGTGACAGGTCTGTCATGCAGTTAGAAAATAATTCCATTATGCTATCACTATAGCTTTATATTTTACATGTAATAGAAGTTTCCACTTTTCCTAGAATTAAAAAAAAAGAAAATGGATTTTATACTGGTATGCATATTCATATTCATAGTTCCACCATTTCTAAAAGATGACAGCCAGGTTGCAGTACTATTTGTGTTCTAATCATCACAGCACTCTCTAGCTTTGGTTAACTATTTAAATAAAAATTTGAAACAAATATTAAATATTTATGAAAGTTATTCTGGGGGGCGGAGCCAAGATGGCGGAGTAGAAAGACGCACACACACACATAGCTCTGAAGCCACAACCCATAGAACATCTGTAAATAGCAACTCACTGCGAATTCTGCAGCACCAGAGGCCACAGAACATTGGAGAGAAGGAGATTTCTGTTCCAGAAGGACCTGTAAACCTCTCGCAAAAGGTACTTTGCGCTGCAGACTGGGCGCCGTGGACTGGGAGCCAAGCACAGCCCTGCCGTGGCCGCCCAGGACCGAGAGGAGCAGATCCGAGCAGGCTTCAGGGACGGAATCTCCAGCAGCCACGTGGGTCCCTCCACCCACAGTTGACAAGGGTACGTGAGAGGGTCTCTTTGGTGGATCGAGAGGGGAGTAGGGTGCCCCCATAACTCAGGCCCCCTCGGGAGACAACAGCGGACGTGGGAGCAGACGGGGGCTCCCCAAACAGGCAGGAATGCGGATCCATTGTTGAAGGTCTGTGCATAAACCCCCTGAGGGAACTGAGCCCGTGAGGTGGCCCTGCCCCCACCTGAACACCTGAACTTAATCTCACACTGAATAGCAGCCCTGCCCCCGCCAAAAGCCCTAAGGCTGGGATGCAGCATTTAAATCTCAGACCCCAAGTGCTGGCTGGGAGGATCTGCAGGCAAAGTGGGCGTGAAAAGAATATTCAGAAGTCAAGTCACTGACTGGGAAAATGCCCAGAAAAGGGAAAAGAAATAAGACTATAGAAGGGTACTTTCTTGGTGAACAGGCATTTCCTCCCTTCCTTTCTGATGAGGAAGAAAAATGCTTACCATCAGGGAAAGACACAGAAGTCAAGGCTTCTATATCCCAGCCCACTCAATGGGCTCAGGCCATGGAAGAGCTCAAAAAGGATTTTGAAAATCAAGTTACAGAGGTGGAGGAAAAGCTGCGAAGAGAAATGAGAGACATGCAGTCCAAGCATGAACAGCAGGTCAGCACCCTGCTAAAGGAGACCCAAAAAAGTGCTGAAGAAAATAACACCTTGAAAAATAGGCTAACTCAATTGGCAAAAGAGGTTCAAAAAGCCAATGAGGAGAAGAATGCTTTCAAAAGCAGAATTAGCCAAATGCAAAAGGAGATTCAATAACTCAGTGAAGAAAATAGTTCTTTCAAAATTAGAATGGCACAGATGGAGGCTAATGACTTTATGAGAAACCAAGAAATCACAAAACAAAACCAAAAGAAAGAAAAAATGAAAGATAAAGTGAAAGATCTCATTGGAAAAACAACTGACCTGGAAAATAGATCCAGGAGAGACAACTTAAAAATTATGGGCCTACCTGAACGCCATGATCAAAAAAGAGCCTAGACATCATCCTTCATGAAATTATCAAGGAAAACTGCCCTGAGATTCTAGAACCAGAGGGCAAAATAAATATTCAAGGAATCCACAGAACACCGCCTGAAAGAGATCCAAAAAGAGAAACTCCTAGGAACATTGTGGCCAAATTCCAGAGTTCCCAGGTCAAGGAGAAAATATTGCAAGCAGCTAGAAAGAAACAATTCAAGTATTGTGGAAATACATTCAGGATAACACAAGATCTATCAGCTTCTACATTAAGGGATCGAAGGGAGTGGAATAGGATATTCCAGAAGTCAAAGGAACTAGGACTAAAACCAAGAATCACCTACCCAACAAAACTGAGTATAATACTTCAGGGGAAAAATTGGTCTTTCAATGAAATAGAGGACTTTTAAGCATTCTTGATGAAAAGACCAGAGCTGAAAAGAAAGTTTGACTTTCAAACACAAGAATGAAGAGAAGCATGAAAAGGTGAACAGCAAAGAGAAGTCATAAGGGACTTACTAAAGTTGAACTGTTTACATTCCTACATGGAAAGACAATATTTGTAACTTTTGAAACTTTTCAGTATCTGGGTACTGGGTGGAATTACACACACACACATGCACACACGCACACACATAGAGACAGAGTGCACAGAGTGAATTGAAGAGGATGGGATCATATCTTAAAAAAATGAAATCAAGCAGTGAGAGAGAAAGATATTGGGAGGAGAAAGGGAGAAATTGAATGGGGCAAATTATCTCTCATAAAAGAGGCAAGCAAAAGACTTTTTAGTGGAGGGAAAAAGAGAGGAAGTGAGAGAAAAACATGAAGCTTACTCTCATCACATTCCACCAAAGGAAGGAATAAAATGCACACTCATTTTGGTATGAAAACCTATCTTACAATACAGGAAAGTGGGGGATAAGGGGATAAGCGGGGAGGGGGGATGATGGAAGGGACGACATGGGGATGAGGGAGCAATTTGAGGTCGACACTCGTGGGGAGGGACAGGATCAAAAGAGAATTGAAGTAATGGGGGACAGGATAAGATGGAGGGAAATATAGTTAGTCTTATACAACACAACTATTATGGAAGTCATTTGCAAAACTACACATATTTGGCATGTATTGAATCGTTTGCCCTCCAAATGGAAGGGGTGGGGAGGGAGGGAGGAAAAGAACTTGGAACTCAAAGTGTTAGGAACAACTGTCGAGTAATGTTCTTGCCACTAGGACATAAGAAATACAAGTAAATGGGTATAGAAAGTTATCTGGTCCTACAGGACAAAAGAGAAGATGGAGACAAGGGCAGAGAGGGAAGATAGAAGAGAGAGCACATTGGTCATAGGGGCAATTAAAATGCTTGGCGTTTGGGGGGGAGGGGAGAAAAGGGGAGAAAATTTGGAACCCAAAATTTTGTTAAAATGAATGTTAAAAGTTAAATAAATAAATTAATTAAAAAAAGAAAATTATTCTCAATTGAAGTACACCTTATTAATGAAATTCTTTTTCACCCTCCACCCCAATATATAGAATACACTTTGACACAAATTCACAAATTTTTTCCAATGGTTAGAAAACATCCATAATGTATTTTAAACCTCTCAGTCAAAATACCCTGAAAATATGCTTTGGAAGTTTAAAAAAATAATGAATTCTATGGAAGGGAGAAAATATATCTGAGCAATCAAGTAAACAGTTTTCATAACACAAACCATAGTTTCGTATCCTGACGTTCATCTCTTCTAAAAAAGTTATTCTAATATTGCATCCCGTGTGCAGATTAAATCCTAGATGTATTCAATGAATAAGGAGGGGCATTCTCCATTAAATTCCCACTTCGATGGTGCATCATGTCACAGAACTGACCTACATTCTTGAAAGTTATGTCAGCAGAGTGCAAGCTCTGGCAGGTCCTGCCACTGAGCTGGAAAGGATTCCAGTTCGGCCCCTGTGATACAATGTCATCATCATGAGGCCTAGCCTAGCTAAGATCTTGAGGGCTCACCATCAGAAAACCAGCCACCAAGTGATGACCTTTTTGGCCACAGCAAGTCGTGAAACCATCTAGTACACATGAAGGAGCTGAATTATGGGCGTACCCACACTGATGAAATCACACCTCTTTATGATGCACAGAAGGACAGTATTCCATTACACAGACCTCTTCTTGATCTATCCATCATATCAAAAGGCTACCTTTATACAGATGAGCAAAACTGAAAATACACACCATTTTCCACCTAAATAGATTGTTTTAAAATTCGTCCTCACAACACTCCTGTGAGATAGGCACATTCTACAGATGAGAATACTGAGGCACAGCAAAGTTAAATGACTTGCTTAAAGTTTTACGGTGATTTAGTGGCAAAACAGTTATATTCTTACCATCCATGCTCATATGGATTAACAGTATTGTTCATGAAGCTGGCCTTGATTTTTAATACGTATCTGAGTTACAACTATCTAAACAAAGGATAAATTTTACAATTTCACAGAAGTCAATGTGTCTTTTTTAAAGACAGTAAACCCTTAATAAAATGAAATCTGTGATCCTATGATCTCAAGAAAAAAACAACCCCCAAAATCCTAAAATACGATTTATCTTTCATTAGTCATGTACCACATTGGTTTAGAATTTGGATAGTTTTACTGAAAAAGAAAATAAAGCAAAGAGAGTCAGAAAACAAAAATGATGGAAAATTCCCACTACACTGTTCAACTAATATTTATTAAGTGCCTAGATATGCAGATTTATTAAACCAGAGACAGTGAAGCCACAAGTAGATTTTTTTTATAGCAAATACATACTACATGTGTGCTTTTAAATAAGTAAATTCTTTCTACTACAATACAAATTACTCTTGCATAGGAATTTCTGGAGCAGTTGTAAATTGTAACACATATCATAGTATAAAATTAAGATAACCTGAAACCAGATTCTAGGTAATAAGGTTTTAGAACAAAGTTATTCCAAAATGTTTTTCAATAAGATACATTCAAACAACACAATTCAGTATGATTTTATCCAGCAAGTACAAGAAATAAACTACATGTCATTTAACATACTTAACTTTTTAGCAACTTTTTTTCTTTCAGTAAATTTATCTTGATTAGGCTGGGTTATTTAAAAGGAAGAGTGATATCTGTTCATTTTTTTCCACCTATGGGTAAAAAGACAAAAGTATATCCACTATTTCTCAAAATTTATGAAGTTCTTTGTCAACTTAATGGGATTTAGCTTACTTGTTTCCTTAACTCTAAGCACCAACAATCACTCTGTCCCATTGGGAAAAACAAGTAATACAAGAAACTATTAGCAAACCAATAAAATATACTATAATAACAAAAATCAAACACTCTGAACACAAATACATCTTCCACTTCAACTATTTCTACATTGAAAAATAGTTCTGAGAGGTATCCAAACGAATTTTACTGACAAATGAATCTAAAAGTATAATTTAAGTTTGGGGAAAAATTACCTTTATTCAAAACACTTTGATTTTTAGTTGTGATGTGCTTTGCCAGACTTTCCATTGCTACCTCATTAGCAATCTTAATAATAGCATTTTCAGAATGTTTTTCAACAGACACTGCATGGACTGTCTTAATGATTCCTTTTTCTAAAACCATGACATTCTAATTCAGCATGAGTTTTTTTTTAATTGCTCTATTACTAATGGGTACCACCCCCCATCCAATTCTATTATCTTTGAAAAAAATAGTTGCAATAATTAGGTGACAAAAATGACAGCATTTCTACATTCTCTTATTCTTTGAAACACAATCTTGATTATAAAAGGGATGAATTTTGGGTAATATTCTGAATCTACTGATGATGGCCAAAATAATTTGATATACTTTCAGCTGGGTTTATAAAACTACCTCCATATACTATTTTCCTATTCAAACAATTTTTATAATAAATTTGGCTCTTCCAAAAAAAATTTTTGTACTATGAACCAGACTAATTTTATATAGCCGGATCTGTAATTTGGATGTCAAAAAAACCTTTACTTGTGTACATTAAGTAAAAAAATCTTATGGTCTAAAGAAGTGGTAGGAAGCCCTAGGAACTGGGCTGAAAGAGGAACAAGCTCAGAAGCAAACAGGAGTGATGAGGTTCAAGACCCTAGGAGCAGAGTGAAATCTGTTTCAGGTTTTAGCTCAATCTGTAGCCTGAAGGTGAAAAAGCAGGGCAGGAATCCCAGATCTAAGGGGAGATTGCAGCTCTCTCACTCAGAACAAGTTGTTTCCTAGCTAGTTGACAATTCAACATCAGTTTACTTACAGTTACTGGGACATAACCCCAGGTTAGGTACTTGCAACACTTAGACGAAGGGGTTATCAACCAAACATTTCTTTGGATCAAACCACTTTTGAAGTACCAAAAGCTTTCAGGACCTCAGCGTGAGCTGCCAGGGCATCAAGAATCACACAACATTCAATATCCCAAGAAAACAGCTATAGGACAAATTTTGACCTTCTCTCCAGAAGTATGCAGAGACTGACACTAACATAAAATAGGCTAGAAGAATGAGAAAACAACAACAACAAAAAAAAGGATTCCATCATAAAAAGCTATTATGGTATCAGGGATACTCAAGAAACAGGTATGAAAGAAGAGAATGATTCCAAACATCTACAAGCAACACCTAAACCTCTCCCAAACAGTGTAGGCACAAATTCAACTAGAATTTCCAGAAGAGATGAAACAAGAGTTGAAACAAATAAAAGTAAGTGAACGTTATTGGTGTTGTAAACAATATTCTAAGAAATTATTTCAGAGAAAATTGTGAAGGCTTGTATAATCTGATGCAGAGTGGACTCAACAGTACCAAAGTAATTGATACAATGATAATAATATGAAAACATATAACTGTGAAAGCCTTAGGAATTCTGATCAGCATAATGACCAATCACATTTCAAGAGGTCAAATGATGAAATATGCTTCCAACTTTCTGAGACAGGATTAAAGAGTCAGGACAAAACAAGACTTTATATGTATATATATACGGCCGGCACGGTTTTGTTTTGCTTCATTATACATAGTTCTATTAAGGATGTGTTTTTCTTTCTCAATGCACCCTGAGAAGGTGGTTAGAGTAAGAACACAGATATGTACTTTTTGAGAAAAAGAAATACGATTTTTAAAGGGTACTGAGTTTAAATAAAGAAAGACAATGTAGGGGTAAATTCTATTTTGCGGATTTTCAAAAGGCAAAGTGAAAGAACTGCAAAGGGAATATACTGGTGAATAAAGGAGGAAAAAAAGTGGAAAGTGATATTCTTAATAATTGGGATACATAAGAAAAAGGAATTTATAAATTGGAAAAAATGAGGATTGAACAGACGCACAGACATTCGTGTAGAAAATACATTAACCGGGAAATACGTCAGGAAAGGACTGAAAGGTATTGAGAGGGAGACTGATACCGGGGATAGAAGAGTTAGAGGCAAAACAAATATTCTGATCCCAAAGGGAGAATAGAATTAAAAAGAGGAGGAAAAGCAAAGAACTGGAAATTAAGAAGATGCTTATCAATTAAGGAATGGTTGAATAAACTGTGATATAGCAATGTAATGGAACATAACTGCCCTGTAGAAGCCTCAGGAAGCTGGACGGACTTGTTTGATCTAAACAGACTTGTTTGATCTGATGCTGAGTGAAGTGAGCAAAACCAGGAGAAAAATGAATAAAAGTAAAAGAAAATTATTTTGAAAGCCTTAAAGAATTTGATCAAAACAATGCCCAACACCATGTCTCCAGATGGCACGTGTTGAAGCATGTTATTCAGCTTGTGAGCGAGGTGATGGACACACTGTAGTAAAATAATATTTTTTCAAGCACAATGAAGACATGGATTTGTTTTGCTTGACTGCTTATTTGTTACAAGGTGCTTTCCCCCCTCTTTTTAAGAGTGGAGAGGAGGAGATAAGCGAAAGTGATGAGAGAAAAAAATAGGATCGTTGAAACATTTTTGAAATGCTAGAGAAAAGTTCAGAAGAAAACACACACAAATGGGACAATTTTGAAAATAATGAAGTAAATTCATTACATAAAATTTTTTAAATGCAGCATGAAGTAGAGATCCACATTTTTTCAAAGCAATCTTTTTTTGTGCTTTGTTATGAATATGAAAATGTTGGTTTTTCGTGTGTTCAAGTTCAGTATAAAAATGAAAGAAATGAGGAAAAGTAGTGAAATTCAAGTTAAGATAATTTTTCTAAATTGGCTGTGAAGGGGAGATATATGGCATTTAAGAAGAATATGGAAAATAAGAGTTTTTTTTTTTTTTTTACAGACGGGGAAACCCAGTCCTATTTGACAGTGTAGCAGGAGCCAGCAGACACGGAGATACTGAAATTTAGAGGGGAAGAAAAGACTGACAATCTTCCATAAGAGACAGGATTGGTAGAGATCAAGGACTGAATAAGTACCTGCTTTGTGTCAGAAATTGTGCATGTCAAGACTAAAAGGAAATATCTATTTGTCCAGTCCTAATCTCTCTTTTGACCTCTCAGTATCACATCTCTAGCTGCTCGCTGGACATCTTGAAATGGATGTCCCTCAGACATCTTAGTATCTTTCCCCGCAAACTGTCCCATTTTCCTAACTTTGCTACCACAGTCAAGGGTACCACAGTTCTCTTAGTTACCCAGGCTTGCAATCTAGAGTCATCCTTTGCTGTGAACTCTTTCTCATCTTCCATATCTAATCAGTTGCCAAATACTGCTGGTTTAACCTTAGTGACATCAATCTGACATTGCCACCACCATAGTGCAAATCTGAATGCCCTCACACCATGCCAATTTCATGGGCCTTCTGGGTAGTCTCCTGGACTCATATGGCCCCCTACTCTAGTCCATCTTCCAATCAGCTGTCAGATTGCTCTTCCTAAAGCACAGGTCTGACCCTGTCATTTGTCTATTCAATAAACTCTTGACCCTTTACTATGCCTTCCAAGGCCAAATGTAAAATCCTCATGTTTTAAAGTCCTCCAAAATTTGGCTCCGTATTTTTACTGTTTTTTACACCTTACTGCCCACCATATATTTTGGGATCTCATGAGACTAGGCTTAATGTTCCTTAATGTTCTTCACACAAGGCATTTCATCTCCCACCTTTACATTTTCAAAAGTATTTCCCAGGCCTGTAACTCTCTCTCCTTATGTCTATCTCCTGGCTTTCTTGAAGTCTCAGTTACACTTCCATCTTTTGCAAGAAGCCTATCCTGACAACTGCTTGATGTTATTGCCTTCCCTCTGGAACTATGTCCAATTTACCCTGTGCATATATATTCTTCGTACAAGTTGTGTACATGTTTTCTCCTCTATTAGACTCCTTGAAATTAGAAATTTTTTTTGTTTTGTTTTGCCTTTCTTGATAGCCCTAGAACTTAGCACAGGACCTGGCATAGCGTAGCTAGAGAAAATGCTTGCATGTTTGACTTGATATAATCTGTCTTCAAGAAGTTTATATTCTATCAGAGGAGACAACATGCAATCATAAGGATATTCAAAATATACATAAGGTGATGGGGGGAAGAGGAACAGAAAGGACTTTGAACTAAATTTTAAAGGAAACCAGATTTTTTGTTGTCAGAGGATATATGAATATGATAGAAAATAGCCACTATCTAGAATAGTAAAAAGCTTTAGCCAATATTATACCCAGAGACAAAAATTGCAGAATAGAAAAGCAGAACATACTTAAAAATTCAAACTAGAGAAAAGATTGGGAAAATTTAAAACACAAGCATACTTAATATAGCCAACTCAATCCAAAAAAGTCAGGACTTCATAAAAGTTATCGGGGTATTTTACAAAATAATCTATATATTACCATACAAATTTCTTTAAATATCACACTCCCCTGCTATACTTAAAATAGGATTTGATTTTCCAAAAATTTCAATACAAACATTTCAGTTACAGATCGCCTGCACAAAATACCATGAAACAAGAAATAGCATCACTTAGTAACATGCTGGACCTGGAGTTGGGAGGAATTTTGGGAGAAATTATATTAAAATTCTGAATAATACATGAGCTCTGCTGACCATTAGCAAATAATTTGGCATTTTGGAATCTCTATCTCCTTATCAATAAAGGGGAGATAATATCTGAATTCTCATCTCCAAGTCTTTGTAACTGAGTGGCTACAGAACTAGCCTTGAAATCAGGAAGAACTGGGTTCTGATTCTAATATTGACACATGTACTAACTGTGTGACCAAAGGAAAGTTATTCAAGCTCTCTGTATTGAACTCTACAGGATTCTTAAGATGTAGACAAGATATCAACCTTCATAAACAAAGGAAATTTCCTTGCCAGAGAGTTCCCTATAACAAAGGAATCTCAAGTTCAGTCCTTATCCCTAACCTACCCACTTCACAGGCTTCTTGTTTTCTGTACGTATTTTCAAGTGCTGTATAAAGAAATGTGAGCTGTTAACATACCTGGAATCAAGTTACATTACAAGTGTACATAATATTCTTGCTGTTGTTCAGTCGTATCCAAATCTTTGTGACCCTATTTAGGGTTTTCTTGGGCAAAGATACCCTCTCCAGTTCATTTTACAGATGATGAAATTGACGCAAACAAGGCTAAGTGACTTGCCCATGGTCACACAGCTAGTAATTTTCTGAGATCAGATCTGAACTCAGGTCTTCCTGATGTCAAATCCAACACTCTATCCATTGCGTCACCCAGGTCCCCTGTATATAATATTAGTTTTCAATGAAGCTGTTTCTTACAGCATTTCAACAGCTAATAGATACTGACAAAATCACCGAGGCTTGAATCTAATGCAGAATTCATTTTCTGAAAAATTATATGCAAGATTCTAAACTGAACAAAGAACAGAGTTTTATGTACAATGTGTACTCAATAGATGTTCACTGAATTAAACTGATGTTGAAAAATTATGTTGACTGGGAAGAGGAAATGCTAAAATCTACATTTGTAACAAAATGTTTTGTTACAACAAATGCATATTAAATGAATTCTTATCTTGAAGAACATCAGGATGAAATGGCAAGTCAATTTGACTAACAGATTTATCATGTTGTGTATTTTCATATGGTGGTTCATCTTTTAAAACCAAATGTTCATCGGTAAGTATATCACTTATAATTGTTGAGTAATCAGTAGAAAGGTCAGTGAGTTCAACTCCCGCACTACTGTATGTGAGATCCACTATTTTAATCTGACGTTTGATCCCTGAAACACACATCTGAAATCTTGCTGTGGTTCCTTGTCTCCCATGCCTGCTTCTAGGCTTTATACCTGGAGAACAACAATTTCTTTAATAGGATTTCTAGGAGAAAATGTCTTTAATCATCTATTAGTGCACCACATGTCCTACTTAAGGTCTTTGGTCCTTTAACACATTTATAAAAGTGAAAAATGGAATTGTGGTTTAGGATGTTTCCAATTTAGAAATTTCTTTCAGAAATTAAAAACATTCCATCAAGAACGAAAGCAATGTTGCTAAGTCATGGTGGCACACATGCAAGATTTCAAAAAGTTTTAAAATTATAATAGCTACAATAGTGAAAAGGCACTTTCTCATTTCTATGGTTAAATTTGACGTTATTGAATCTTCTTCACAAACAGTTTTAAATTATTGAGCTTATTCAAAATTACTTTCTTTAAAGTTTAATGAAAGTATTTAAGACTACAAATTACAAAAGAAGCTGATCACTACAGCTGAAAGGTATTAGATAGATATATTATATCTTCGTATGAAAACTCAACATTCACTCCACTCAAAAGAATATCAGTTATAATGCTCTGCCTTATAAAGGTATTGTAGAATTTAAAATTATATTACACTTCATTTTCTCAAGGTATATTTTTCATTTTAAATGCCAAATTCTTGGTGTTTAATGACACGTGCTGGGATAGGGCACATTTCACTGATATCCTGGTGACACTGTTCCCAGCTTTAGTTAAGAACATCGTATTTAAAATGACCACTTAAAATCTTTTCTACCTACCACAAAATTCAGCTGCCAAAAATGAGGCAACAATCACCTTCTCTCCTAATGGCTATGGCTAGGTATATAGCCATATTAGCAGCAAAGAAAAAGTAAGAAAATTAACCATCAGTATAAAAAGATTCAGACCTGGAAAGAAAATTTTGGCTTGTGGCAAGAAGAAAATCCCATTGGGGTAGCAAATGCTACATCATCCCTGTATATGCTACAGAATGAAGACAGTCCAGTCCAGTATGGCCAGGTGGTGTCCCTGTGTTTCAATACAACAAGCAGGAGGACAGATCTGACAGCTATGCTTGGAGTCCCAAAGAGGCTCTTTGTAATCTAGAACACATTGGTCACTTAACATATTAAACATTTTACTGGGTTCAGGACGTTCTTCATTTCATTACATGCACTCCCTCTAATGATTCCTGTCCTTTGAACTTACAATTCTCTAGAGTACAAGATGCTGTGAATGCAAAACTGTTTTAATAACACATTTGTAAACGCATCTGTAGGTGGTGGCACCACAGATGCTCACCTAAACTTATTGACTAAAACACTGAATGCAAAAATATGCAGTAGAGAGATCTGAATTTTCTTCTTTCCATCTCCCTGGTCACTTGTGCTCACTTAATTTTTCCAAATTGTTTCCCACTGATTCATTTACTTATAGGTGAGAAACCAGGCAGGAAGGGTAATAGAAATTTTAGCTGTAGGTTACTTGGAAACCCTTTGCTTAAAGTTTAACAATGCCAAAAATAAGTGTTAACAGAAATACTTTTTAGTAATATCAACAAAAAGTGAGCCAATTACTTTAGAATCAATGCTCAGAAATTAACCCTACGTCTTATATAGATTATCATTTGATGAATGAGACTCTGAACACCATTTAATGTTGCATTTTGACTTACGACACTTGTACAGTCTAATTTGGAAACAGAATTTTCATAACAAATTGTTTTTAATCAAATCATGTCTTGTAAACTGTTTATAGAAAACCCACAGACAAAATGAACAGTTCATTGTGGAAGGCCTTAAATTACATTATTATAGTAGAAAGTACAGGAGGTAGAAGGTAATTTAAAAAACTTATGCAACATTAGATTCAAACCTATAAACTAAACCCAACATTTTTCAGTAACCATGGAAAACAGATAAAATAAATTTGCCCTGAAAGTCCTTATATCATGCTTGATACAGGGAGGTAGGAAGATGTAAGAATCACAAGGACACATGAGACACGACATTTTATCTACAACTACTCTTTGCTTAACTGAGGTTGTGGTTTCATAATTCGGTTGCCTTCTTCCCCTTCAGACTCAGATTCTTCTTTTGCATTCTTGAGCCACTCTACAAATTTTCATTTGCTCAAGAAAGCAACATGTGCATCTTTATACAGCTTCAAAATGGGCTTTTCACTCTAGATTTCAGCTTTGTATAAAAGCACCATGATTTTCTGGAAGGCTTTCATGAAGTGAATGTTGTCATAACAGTACTCCTGAATCTTCAGTAACAGAGTCATTTCAGACTTCAGTAGTAAAGGCAGCAAGTAGAGGGCTATATTGCTTCTAATGTTTGATGACTTGCTCTGCTACCAGCTCCTCCTTTTTGTTCCATTTCACAGTGCTCATTACACTTGACCAGACCATGCTTATAGCGATCTGTTCTGGGATATTGTTTTTCTTCATCTCCTCCCAGACACACAAAACCATATCCTTAACTGGATCACCACGTGACATCTGTTCTTGAAGATCTTTCTGTAGCTCTTTACAAGTTCCTATGATTTGTTGGTTCCGAACATACTCAGAAAGTTCTTTTAGATGTGCTTTGGTGAAATATTTTGTAAAGTGCTCAACACTTTGTTGGGAGGAAAAAGTTCCCTCAGTCTATTGTCTATGTTCACTTTTCGAAGACTAGCAGCTACTGCATTGATATCTTTTTCATTTATCCATGATTTAACCAGCTTTACAGCAAAGGCCGCTGAACACCTTTAACCAAATTCTCATTACAAAGACTGTTAAGAATGGATGGATTAAATGTCCCATTGGCTAAAAGAACCCCAGTCGACATGACCAGTTTATTTCTCTCAGACTCTGAAAAACCTTTCAAGAACAGCAGCAGTTTTTTAACTTCATCCTCAAATCCTTTGTCAAGGTACTTGTATCGGCCGATTAACTTGTTGAATACCCGAGCAAAAGCTTGCATGGTCTCTAGTTCTTGTACTGAAAATACACAGATATCTGTATGCATCATGTCATCTGCTAGTGTACCACCTGGGGCCAGCATCCCACCAACAACCAGAATGTCAAAGAGTGTTTCTGAATATCAGCGATAATCAAGTTTTGCCCCCAGAAGCATCAAGAATTTTTGCTGCTGCTTCCAAATCACTGTCAGTTTCAGTTAAATGTTGAATAATACAGTCCTGGAACTGAGTAGGATCAAACCTCTCTTTTTCATCTCTTTTTCTAGTTTTAAAACGCTGACCTGATAGCGTTGTCTTTTGCTGCTTTTGATTATTCATAAAAGACTCCCAAAGTGAAGGCAGAGAGAAACCCAAAATTACTTTTTCTAAGAGTTGGTGTGACTATTTCAGTGAGTGTAAAACATTTATTTCTCAAGATTTCATGACGGGAAGTAGTATTTTCCATTGTAATAGAAGCATCTGAACAACAATAAAATTAAATGTTATGCCTTTACGATTAATATTATTTAATAATCATAGCTTTCTAACTATTTTTGTTATTCAAATAATTTTATATTCCCCAACATACCTCCTACCAGCACTGGATTCCTGGAAATGGAAGTTTTAAGAACTTGGTTGACATCTTTCTAAGTTTCTCTGTAGTAACTTTTTCAATGTTTCCATAATCCACAAACTGCACTTTAAGAGTTGCATTTGGTAATATTTCCTTTACTAAAGGATGATATCCATTACCATCACCTAGATTTTACATAAAAAATGTGGGTACATGTTCAGCATAATGTTTTTTTCAACATGTCAAATATTGTAATGTGTAACAATCTGCATTAATTGTACATTTATTTGCTTTTTTCATTGCTACTGGATGAAAGTAATTTGTTGTTGTTTTTCATTCATTTTTCAATCATTTCTGACACTTCATGACTGCATTTTGGGTTTTCTTGGAAAAGATCCTGGAATGATTTGCCATTTCTCTCTCCAGCTCATTTTACAGATGAGGATATCGAGAAAAACAAGGTCACGTAGCTATTAAAGCGTCTGAGGCCAGATTTGAATTCAGGAAGATGAGTCTTCCTGAGTTCAAGTCCGGAATGCAATCAATGACACCCAGCTGCCCTTTAGGCAGTCATTAACTCTAAGGGGACTATCAGTTTTTTTGGGAAGGCAGATAAACGTAAGATAAATGTTATATACAAAATTCACCTACTAAATAAATGTTAAACTGTAGCTTAGATATTTAAGTTTGATAAAAATCATAAATAAGACAATCAATTCACAATAATTTACTTCGTTACCTTTTATTTTTTATATTTATATATTATATTTATGTTATTTATTGTCTCAGGTCCTGTTTTGTGTGACATAAACAACAAAATGATGTCATCAGGTAATAGCAAGGAAACTCAGCCCTACATTCAGATTTGCTTTGAAGTATTATCTTTTTCCCTGCCCCAGATTTTTTTTTTGCTTCTTTGTTTAGTAATTTATTTATTACTTTACTTTCCTGGAACATTTTCAAAACAGCATTTATAAAAGATGACTACAGGTAATTAAACTACAAAAAACTGAATTTGGCTAGTCTTTCAATTGAAACCTACCCCTAAGTAACAGATTTAAACGAAGGTTTTTAACCTGGTACCGATGGAGTTAATATTTTAATAACTATCTCAATATAATTGCTTTCCTTTGTCATCTTACATATATCATTTTATGTATTTAAAATCATTACTCTGAAACGTCTATATACTTCACCAGATGGACAAAAGGGTCCAAAGCACAAAAAGGTAAGGAACAACATAATTTAGCAGAAGTTCACATGTATTAACAGAGGTTCCAGAAGGAAAAAAAATACTTAAATAAAATGATACTCAACAAATTTATCTAAGAAAAGGAAATGTTATCTGAATATTCTTAGAAGAAATGAAGAGAAAATCCATATCAAATGGAATCTCAATTTGTGAACTAAAAAGAAAGGATACTTTCAGTAAAATGGCAAAAAATGTACGAAGAACAGAGGTTCTAATGAAGTCAAGATGCATCATGGGTATCTTACCTGTAAAATAAGAGCAACAAGACTCTCCAATTTCAGGGTTAAAAATCAATGGGCATTTTTGTTGGCATTATTCTGCTAGAGACATATTTACTTCATTTAACCCAATTAAAGCTGAAAACACAAAGACGAAAAAACTATAGTCCTGAATAACATTTTACTTCGTGGATCTAAAATAAATTTTAATTAAGCAAAATGTATTTTAAAAGAAAAAAAGTAAAACAAAATCCTAGTACTATTAGAGATCCCAAATTCATCTCACTATTAAGGTAATTGTGTTTAATATTAATAGTCATAATAATAATAATAATACACCGTACTCTAAAACAAGCAAACATTCACAACATGATTTTGATGGAATCTTTTGCAAAACTGTACATATACAGCCTGTATTGAATTGCTTGCCTTCTCCGTGGGGATGGGTGGAGAGGGAGGAAGGGAGAGAAGATGAAGCTCAAAGTATTAGAAACGAATGTGAAGAATTGTTTTTGCATGCAACTTCGAAATAAGATATACAGATAACGGGGTATAGAAATTTATTTTGCACTACAAGAAAAAAGAGAAGATGGGGATAATGGAAAGGAGAGGTGTGATAGAAGGGAGGGCCGACTGGGGGAATGGGTAATCAGAAAGCGTGGTGTTTGGGGGAGGGGAGAGATGGGGAGAAAATTGGGAACTCAAAATGGTGTGGAAATGAATGTTGAAAACCAAAAATAAATAAATAAATTTTTAAAAAGCAAGCAAACATAAAAGAAAGCCCTTAAGTCAATTAATCTGTCTTTCTAGACTTATCACTGAATATTTATCGACCCAAACTCCGTCATCCACCCAAACTGGTCTGATTTAAATATGTCAAAGAATGTGTGACTTTGTCAACATGAGTATTTCTTCCAGTGATGCAGACTACCACCCACGCATGCCTGCTCAATCCATATTACATTTGTTCATGTCCACCTATGAATTCACAACAGGAATATTTTTTTATTTTAAAATTAGTTAATTTTTTTGTTTTCAACATTCTCTTCCACAAGATTTGGAGTTCCAAAATTTCCCCCCATGTCTCTCCTCCCCCTATCTAAAGACAACATGCATTCTGATTACCCCTTCTCCCAATCTGCCCTCCCTTCTCTTATCCCCTTCTATTTAAACACGGAACAAGAGAGATTTCTATACAGCACTGTCTATATGTCTTATTTCTCAGTTGCATGTAAAAACACTTTTTAAACTGCCTTTTAAAAACTCTGAGTTCCACATTCTCTCTCTTCCTCCCTCCCCATCCCCCTCATTGAGAAGTCAACTAATTTGATGTAGATTATATATGTGTAGTCATGCAAAACACTTCCATGATAGTCATGTTGGGCAAAACTAACTATATTTCCCTCCATCCCGTTCTGCTCCCCATCTATTCTATGATCTGCTTTGACCCCTCCTCAAAAGTGTTTCCTTCTGATTACCCCTCCCCAGATTTGTCCCCCGCCCATTCTCTTCCCTCTACTTTTCTGTAGGGTAAGATAGATATCCATACCCAATTGAGGGTGTATGTTATTCCGTCCCTCACTCAAATCTGATGGGGTAAGTTTCACTCATTCCCTCTCACCTCCCACCTTTTCCCTTCCACTGTAAAAGCCTCTTCTTCTCTCTTTTATGCTAGATAACTTACTCCAGTCTACCTCTCCTGTTCTTCTCCCAGGACATTCCCCTCTCACCCCTCAATTTTATTTTTTAGAAATTATCCATTCATATTCAACTCACTCTGTGCCTTCTATCTATACATATATGTATGTACATATAGGTATGCGTGTAAATATCTCTCTCTCTATCTATCTATATAAGTATGTATGTATTTATATGTATATGTGTGTAGATGTATTGTTTTCCCTCAAACGACCCTAATACTGAGAAAACTCTCATGAGTTACAAATATCATCTTTCCATGTAGGAATGTAAACAGTTCAACTTTAAGAAATCTCTTACGCTTCCTCTTTCCTGATTTTTTCTATTTTCTATTCAACTATGTTTTTTTCCTCAAGAATGCTTGAAAGTCCTGTATTTCTTTGAGTGACCATATTTCGCCCTGAAGTATTATACTCAGTTCTGTTTATTTTAATACTGGAGTCTTTGACTTCTGGAATATCACATTTCAGGCCCTCCATTCCCTTAACGTAGAAACTACTGAATCTTGTGTTGTTCTGAGAGTGTTCCCACAATACATGAAGTATTTCTTTCCAACTGCTTGCAATATTTTCTTCTTGACCTTGGAACTCTGGAACTTGGCTAGGAAGACTGCCTCTCCACTGCCACCCACAATCTCTGCCATGCCGGAGCTCCTCCTTGTCCCAGGACCGCCACCTAGGAATGTAACCAAGATTCAAGCAAGGGCAAAGCAAGAGAATCCTGCCTCAGTGCCAGCAAAGGGATCCCTGTCATCCCCCACTGATGAACCACTTCATCCCCCCACCATCTGTGGGCCAAGAGCTCTGGAAACAGCCACAGACACCACTGCTGCTGCCACCTCCTTGGGGCTAGGGCCAGACCATGCTCCTCTCTTACACACGTCTGACAGATCTTTCTTATTGACCCTTCTACGTTGTTTTTGGTGTTTGTGGGTTAAGAGGTCTGGTAACCACCACAGCTGCCAGTAATTCAATCCCCTGAGGCCATCTCTAGGTTTACTAGGTCCAGTGAAGCCCACACTGGACAGTTCTCATCTCTCAGACTGATGCAACAGAG
Source organism: Notamacropus eugenii (assembly GCF_028372415.1). NCBI lineage: Eukaryota > Metazoa > Chordata > Mammalia > Diprotodontia > Macropodidae > Notamacropus > Notamacropus eugenii. The sequence goes on along the minus strand of NC_092879.1, from coordinate 13,043,049 downwards.
CTTTCCTGTTGACTTTCCAGGCTGTCCTGGCTAGAAATTTTTTTTGCTCTGTTATTTTGTCTGTTCTACTGCTGTAGAATTTATTTGGTCATTTTTACAGGTATTTGGAGGGGTTTGAAGAACTCAAGGAAGTCCCTGCTTTCATTCTGCCATCTTGGCACTACCTTTCCCCCCAGGAAATTTACGCAAAATGTTGTGAATATTCATGGTGTTCTCTTGAAAAAGTGGGTGCAACACTGGAGCAGGAAAGCTGCCCACTGATTGCAATTTGGTCTTGCTATATGTTATTGTTGTTCGGTTGTGTATGATGCTTCATGACCCCATTTTTCGTTTTCTTCACAAAGATACTGGAGTGGTTTGCAATTTCCTCCTCCAGCTCCATTTTACAGATGAGGAACTGAGGCAAACAGGGTTAAATGACTTGCCCAGGGTCACGCAGCTATTAAATGTCTGAGACTACATTTGAACTTGGGAAAAGGAATCGTTCTGACTTCAGGCCCACATTCTATTCATTGTGCCACATAGCTTTCCATATGATCAACTACTTAAAAATATATTGCTCTTTCTTGTCCCCTGAATTTTGCATAGGATATTTCTCCCACCTGGAAAGAATTTTACTTTTTGTATGGGAATCTAGTTCTGTTCAAGTATCTTCAATTCCACTAGAACCATTCATCAGTTACAAATGGGGGATTACAATTGAAAGCATCCTTCTATGTGTTTCCGATTTTTAAATTCATACTCCTGAAATCCTTGGTAATTTAACTGATGCTATTCCACTACGACATCACTTTGTTTCAAGAAATCGTTAACGTTGGACCAGCAAGGCAAAATTTTGTGGCACTACTTAGGAACCCACAAGACCTCAGTTCTATTTTCCTATCAGCTTTATGTTCACTCTATGACTTTGGGCAATCTATTTTAGCTGCTTAGGGCTCAATTTTCATATCCGTAAAATGAAAAGGTTTTACTTCTTGATCTCTTAAATCTCTCTTTCTTATAAGTTAGGTCACAAAATCAAAAAAATTGTCTTATTAAAACATTTAGGAAAGAATTAATCAATAATAGAAGTTATATGGTGATTGCTCTCTGCCAATGATTCCGTTTTGGAAACTTTGGGGGAATACTTGATATGTTTTCCCCGTAAAATGTAAGCTTATTCCTTAAAATTTTCTGGATACTTAGAAATCTTTTAAAAAACAAATAGTGGAAGATGGCAAGGAGAAGCCAGGAAACTGTCTGAGCTCCTTACAGCTTTCCTTGTTAACAACATCAGATCAAGACTCTAAATGCATTTTGGAGTGACAGAACCCACAAAAAGAGTGCAAGAGTTTTCCAGCTTAGGATAACAACTTGGAAGAACGTCAGGAAACATCTGTCTTAGTGGCACAAAAGGGAAGCACAGCCCAGGGCAGATGGTGTCTGCACAAGTCAGCGAGACGCTCCTAGTCATAGCACAGATCAGCAACCAAGGGCCACCTATTCTGGCTCAACGGGTTTTGTGAAGCATTTAGCTCCATTGCAGAAGGCACACTTCAAGACCTGGAATGCTGGGACAACAGTCAAAACTAGGCCAGGTCACCATAGCACAGTAGACAAGTCACAAGCACCTGAGTCCTTGGTATGGAAAACCAGTGACCAGACCCCTGGTATCTGGCATAAGAAGCCTCGTACAGTGTGTCCTGTGCCCCAGGAACAGAGCTCAACTTCAAAAGCCACAAATTAAGTTGAAAAAAAGAGAAACATAAACAGACCTGACCATAGAAAGTTACTAAGATGACAGGGGAGATCAAAACAAACTCAGACGAGAACAACAATGTGAAAATGCCTGCATGTGAAGTTTCAAAGAGGAATCCTTCAAAAAGGATTTTAAAAATTAAGTAAGACAGATAGAAGAAAACCTGGGAAAAGAAATGAGAGGTATGCAAGAGAATTATGAAGAAAAGGAGTCAATAGTTGGGAAAAGAACAAAAATTGACTGAAGAAAATTTAAAAGTAGAAGCGGTCAAATGGAAAAGGAGTCACAAAAGTTAACTGCAGAAAATAATTCCTTAAAAATTTGAATTGGGCAGGCCAGAGGTAATTATTCAGTGAGACAACAAGAATCAGTCAAAGAAAATTAAAAGGATGAAAAGAATAGGAGAAAATGTAAAATACATCACTTGACAAACAACTGATCAGGAAAACAGTTCCAGAGGAGATAAGTTCAGAATTCTTAGATTATTTGAAGGCCATGATCAAAAGAAGAGCCTGGACAGCACTTTTCAAGAAATAATCAAGGACATCTGCCATGATGTCCTAAAAGCAGAGGGTAAAATAGTCACTGAAAGAATCCTCTGACCAAATACTGAAAGAGATCCAAAAATGAAGACTTCAAGGAATATTGTAGCCAAATTCCAGAATTATCAAATCAAGGGAAAAATACTGTAAGCAGTCAGAAGGAATTTAATTATCAAGGAGCTGTAGTCAGGATTATGTAAGAATCAGCAATTTCTACTTTAAAGGATTAGAGGGCTTGGAAATGATATACTGGAAGGTAAAGGACTTTGAATCACAAGCAAGAATCAACTACTAGCGAAATTGAGCATCATCTTTCAGAGATGAACATTCAATGAAATAGGGAATTTCAAACTTTTCTGATGGAAAGAGTAGTGGAGAAGAGAAAATTTGATTTTCAAATACAAGACTCAAGGGCAGCATGAAAAGGTAAACAGGAAAGAAAAATTATTTTATCGGATAGAGGAAAATACATAGTAATCATAACTGTGAATGGGTATGGGATGAACTTTCCGTAAAACTGAAGTAGATGGCAAAGTGGATTAAAAACCAAAATCGTACAACATATTGTTTACATGAGACACATCCGAAGCAAGAGATACACACAAAAGAAAGGTAAAAGTCTGGAGGAGAATATATTTTGCTTCAGCTGAAGTAAAAAAAGCTAGCAATTCTGATCTCAGACAAAGCAAAAGCAAAAATAGATCTAATTAAAAGAGATAAGGAAGAGATAAGGAAGCAAACTGCATCTTGCTGAAAATTGCCATACGCAGCGAAGTAATATCAATACTAAACATATGCTTACCAAGTAGTATATACAGCATCCAAATTTTTAGAGAAGTTAAGTGAGTTACATGAATAAATAAACAGCAAAATTATACTAGTGGGAGACCTCAGCCTTTCCCTTTCAGAACCAGATAATGCTAGCTATAGAATAAACAAGAATTTAAGATGAATAGAATTTTAGAAAAGTTAAGTATGATAGATCTCTGGAGAACACTGAATGGGGATAGAAAGGAACACATTTTTCGGTGGTACATGACACCTGCACAAAAACTGACCATATTGTAGGGCACGAAAACCTTACAGTCAAATGTAGAAAAATAGAAATATTAAATGCAGCCTTTTCAGATCATGATACAATAAAATTACATGTAATAAATATACATGGAATAATAATAATAATGCATGGAAAGCCTAAAAGCTCATTGGTAAGTAAATAATCTAATCCTACGGAATGAGTGACCCACTCAATCAATAATTTCATCAAAGAAAATGACAATAATGAGACAACATATGAAAACTTATGCAAGGAAACCAAAGCAGTTCTTAGGGAAAATTTTATTTCTCTAAATGCTCACATGAATAGAAAAGAGGAAGAGATGTTTAGTTGGGCGTGCAACTAAAAAAGCAAAAAAGAACAAATTAAAAACCCCCAATTAATTATGAAATTAGAAATTCTAAAAATATATGAAAGATTAATAAAATTGAAAAGAAAAAAACTATTGAACAAATAAATAAAGCTAAGAGATAATTTTACGAAAAAAATAATAAACTATATGAACCTTTGGTTAATTGGACTACAGAAAAGAATGAAGAAAATCAAATTACCAGTATAAAAAATGAAAAGGGTGAATTCACCACCACTGAAGAAGATATGAAAGTAGTAATTAGTAGATATTTTGTCCAACTGACAAATAAATCTGGCAATCTAAGTGAAATGGATAATTATTTACAAATATGGAAGAGGGATTTCCTATGGATGATTGATCTTTCATCTTCTTCTGTCTGAAGATTACACTGATACTGATTGCATTAAACCCTGAAATAACACACAAAACTTCCCAAATGAGGTGTATTACCATTGGAAAGTTTCGTCTAAAAAGTCATGCAGAAAAAAATAAGGTAGCTCATGATTGCTGATTGACTATAATATGCAGTTATGTGAAATGCCCACTGAGTAAAACAAACAAAAAACCTAGAAAGGTAACTTAATTACTTATTAAATTTAACATGTAATTTAAAAATCCATCAACCAAATTTATTTCATATACATGTAATACTTTCTTTTTCTTTGTGATAGAAAATCTGTGTTATTTTTTTTAAAGAGACAAGGCACTATGGACATATAATGTGTCATACATTGTTGATAAAGGTTGAAGAGGAAATGACTGCGGTGCAAGAACCAAAGGCATCAAACCTTTTTTTAAAGCATGATTAAAACAGTTTTTATTAAAAATCCACTCAGATGTTCCAGTAGTACAACAATCTTAGATAAACGCTACAGTTAGAAAATTATATGGGTATGGAAACGAATGGGAGTTAGAAAGCAGGAAGACTCATGCTTGAGAAACTACATAGTGCTTTCAATGATACTAAGGAAATATCCCCCCAAAAAACCTATAAATACTAATATTTTTCTGATGCTATGATGGTTCCAACTCATCCCACATCTTAATCTGCAAAGAATCAAATGACAGTTTACAAAACTACAGTGGTGCTTTTAGCATATGACCTCCCAGACGCAAATCTCTCCCCATTTCCATCCATCTTCCACACAGCTGCTACTGATAGTCCTTTTTTAATTCTATTTTCCCCAAAAAACTCAATTTGGTTCTCAGTTCCAAAGTCTCTCCTTTCTCTCTCCTCCACTCATGAAGAAAGCAAGAAAAACAAAACTCTTAAAGATACGTATAGTCACACAAAACTAATTTCTGCATTTGTCAAAGTTAAACAGAAAAAGAGAAGAAATTATACTTCAATCTGTACTCCAAATCTATTGGCTGTGTGGAATTATGGTTGGTCATTATAGTGATGAGCTATTAAACTTTTCAAAATGATGATCTTTATAATACTGTTGTTACTATAAAAACTGTTCTCCTGGTTCTCCTCCCTTCGCTATAAATCACTTAATACAATTTTCCTAGAGTTTTCCCAAAGTGATTTTTCTTATGGGTCACACCATGGCTCTCCCTGCTCTAAATCCAGTGACTCCCTATTGAAGAACTAGTTATAATTCACATAATTCATGCAACATAACAGGTAACTAATATTAATATCAAACACATAAACTCATCAGTCATTTAAACACTTCAAAACTTGTCCTCATCTGAAAGGGAGAGGTAGGATGGGGTAATTTATCTTACATAAAAGAGACAAGGAAAAGCTTTGATAGTGGAGGGGAAGAAAAAGGAGGTGAGGGAGAATGAGTGAACCATACTTTCATCAAAATGGACTCAAAGAGGGAATAACATAAACATTCAATTGAGTATAACTAGACATCTTACCCTCCAAGAAAGTAAGAGGGGAAGGGACAAGGGACAGGGGTATGATAGGGAAAACACATTGCGGAAGGCAATCAGAAGCAACACATTTTTGAGCAGTGACAGGGTGAAAAGAGAGAGAGAATAGAGTAAATGGGGGAAGTGGGATAGGATGGAGGGAAATACAGTTAGTAAAATTAGTTACGAAAAAAATTTTCAAGCATCTTTCTCTGATAAAGGTTACAGTTCTCAAACATATAGAGAACTGAGTCAAATTTAGAAAAACAAGGACCATTTTCCAACCTATAAATGGTCAAAAGGTATTATCAGTTTTCAGGTGATGTATCTATAGCTATATGAAATAAAAATTCTAAGTCACTACTGATTGGAGAAATGGAAACTAAAACAATTCTGAGATTCCACCTCATACTTATTAAATAGGTTAATAGGATGGAAAATGTAAATGACAAATGTTGGAGCGGATGTCGGAAAAATGAGACATTAATACAGTGTGGCTGGAGCTGTGAACTGATTCAACCATTCTGCAGAACAATTTGGAATCCCAAGGGCTGTAACACCATGCATACTCTTTGACTTAGCAACACCAGTATTATGGCTGTATCCTAAAAGAAATCAAAAAAAAAAAATAAATGGAAAAGGACCTGTGTTCATATAGATCTACATTTATAGTAGTTCATTTCTAGGGGCAAAGAATTAGAAATTGAGGGGATGCCCATCAATTGGGGAATGGCTGAACAAGCTGTGGTATGGAATTTTGATGGAATGGTCTCACAAAAACCTGGAACTACTTGCATGGCCTGATGAAAAGTGAAATGTACTGTGCATGAAGTAATAGAAACACTGTAAGATGATCAGCAGAGAATGCTATTTTTAGTAATATAATGATCCAAGACAACTATGAAGGACTTATTATGAAAAATGCTATCCATCTCCAGAGAAAGAACTAATAGTGTATGAATACAGATTAAAGCATATTTTTTTATAACTTTATTTTCCCTGAACTTTTTTGTCTATGTTTTCTTTCATAATATGACTACTATTGATACATTTTTCATGACTGTACATGTATAACCTACATTTAACTACTTGCCTTCTCAACGGAGAGGGGGATGAGGAGGGAACAAGGGAAAGAATTTGGAACTCAAAATTTTATTAACAAATTTGAAAAATTTTTTTTTTCAACTGGGGGAAGATTAATTTAAAAAAAACACAACGTGTCCTCCTCCTATCCTTCCAGCTTCATTACACATTACTCCTTTCTTGCTGTTCTTTTCACTGTCTGTGCCTCGTGCACGGAACACTCTCTCTCTGTGGCCTTCCCCTGAAGGAATCCCTTACATCCTTGAAGACTCAGATCAGGCATCAACTTCCTTACGTAAACTTTCCTGATCTCTGCACCCACTAGTACTCTCCCAAAATTGTGTTTTACTTATTTTGCATTAATACTGTCCATACTTTCCATGCTCTTGTCTTTCCCAGTAGAATGTAAATTCCTTGAGGACAAGGATTACTCTCTTCTTGCCTGGTTTCCCCAACGCTTGGCAAACGACAAGGCTTCCTACTTAAAATTTAAATGAATTCCTCTTATCACAGTATACGACCCTGTGAATGAACCAAGTTATCAGTCAGATATGTTCATGGTTTTATTTATGTCTTTGTTGAACTTAGACCACTTCCATTTAGCTCTCCACTATATATTCTATTAAGAATTACTAATCAAATATTTACTTACCACTGATTTCTCTCAAGTCACTGGCTGTATCCGTTGCCCATAACTTAGCTTCTCTTCAAGAAAAGCTGGCTTCCATGAGGATTTTAGAAACACTGATGCTGGGTTTAACTGACTTATCTATAAGCTCCACCATAGAAATATTTTCCTTCTTGTCTGCAACTTTCACCGTAATCATCTTATTTCGTATTAATTATTACATGAGGCAAATTATCTCTGGTGACCAGATTCCTGAGGATGGCTTCACTCCTTAAAATAGTTATTTTTAAAACATTACTTATGTTTCTCAAAGCAATAATTCAACAACAGAGGCATAAAATTAAAATAAAACATTAAATTATGAGCAATATACTTTGATGGAAATCATAGTATTTTTGACATCTTAGAACAGTTCTATAAACTTATAAAATAAACTTTAAAAACTTCTATAAACATTAATATTTTACTTCATACAAAAGATTACTTTTTAGAAAATTTAAACTTCTTCATTTTTCTCCATTACATGTAAAACAAGTTTTACATGTTTTTTGAAACTTTTAAACCTTTAAAACTCCCTTGAACTCCTCCATCAGGAAACAATCAATTTGATATAGACAATACATATACAATCATACAAAATATTTCCATATTAGCCATGTTGCAATAGAAAAGTCACCTAAAAATAATCTAAAGAAAAACAAAGTTAAAAAAAAAGTGTGCTTTGATCTGCATTCAGACTTCATCAATTCCTTCTCTGGAGGTGTATAGCATCTTTCATCTTAAGTCCTTCATAATTGTCTTGGATCATTTATTGCTAAAAATAGTTAAGTCATTCACATAGATCATAATACAATACTGTTGTTACTACGTACAATGTTCTCTTGGTTCTATTTACTTCATTCTATATTCATTCAAACAAGTTTCCTCAGGCTTTTCTAAAAGCAATGTAATCATAATTTTTTTAAAGCATGGTGTCATTCTGTTATAATCATATACCACAACTTTTTTAGCCAGTCTACAAATTATGGATGTCCCCTTGACTTCCAATTCTCTGCCACCACAAAAAGAGCTGCTTTAAATATTTTGTACACTCTAGGTCCTTTTCCTTTTGTCTCTTTGGGATACACAACTAATAGTGGTAATCCTGGGTCAAAGGGTACTCATAGCTCTTTGCCCATGGTTGCAAATTGCTCTTCAGAATGATTGGATCAGTTCACAACTCTATCAACAATGCATTAACGTCCCAGCTTTCCCACATTCTCACAATAATTTATCATTTTCCTTTATTGTTTTATTAAATAGGTGTGAGGGGTGTATCACAGAGTTGTTTCAATGCGCATTTTCTCTAACCAATAATGAGTAAGAGCATTTTTATATGACTACCTATAGCTTTTTTCATCAGAAAACTGTTCAAAGGCAGCAAACTGCCTTTGACTATCGAGTAGATAAAGACTCATATTCTTATAAATTAGAGTCAGTTCTCTATATACTTTAGATATAGGGCCTTAATCAGAGAACCTTATTATAAAATTCCCCACCACTACCATTTTCTGCTTTCTTTCTAATCTTGGCAATCTAAAATTGGTTTTGGTTGTGCAAAATCTTTTTAATTCAATAAAACAGAAATGATCTATTTTACATCCCACAGTGCTGTGTCGTTTGGTCATAAGTTCTATCCTTATCCATATATTTGATAGAAAAACTATTCCATATTTCCCTAATTTGCTCATGGTATTCCTGTCTATGTTCAATTTTGATCTTATCTTGGTATGTGGTGTGAAATATTGGTCTAGAGGAGCAGAGCCAAGATAACAGAGTAAGAGGAGCTACTCAACTAAGCTTTTAGATATATGCCTTCAGATACCTATAAAAAGAGAATTTTACCAAATTTTTGAGGGCCAGAATCGAATAGGAGACAAACTGTGGAAGATTCACAGACCAGGACAGACTGGAAAGTCAAAGGGAAGGATCTATTCCACAGGGGTGGAGGAGCATACAGTGCACACCACAGCACGTCCCTGCCACAACAGCTCTGAGCAGGAAAGCCCTGGAGTGGTGTGAGGCAAGGGCAGCAATGGAGAATAGCAGCCCAGAGCGGGAGTTCAAAAGAGCCAAGCAAATGAGAACCGCACAGCCACAGGTATCAGCACCACCAGCTCCTGAGACTTTCAGTCCCGTAGATTTAATATCTGTAAGTCACCTACTTGAACTTCTGGGAGCCAACAGGGTGGAGTGATTGCAAAATGCTCTCTTCCATTCTCCTTGTTGACCTTGAAAGAGCCATAAAATATTTTCCACAAAAATCCTATATCAAAGGGATCAGCAGAAGGGGCAAACAATCTCGGAGCACGTGAGACTAGGAAAATCTCTAAGGAGTATTCTTCTTACTGTGGAGGAGATCCAGTGCTCCAGGTTGGTGGAGCCTTGTAATCACCAACAACAGGAACTCAGGCATGCTTTAGCACTCCAGGAGAAATGGAAAGACAATAGGGTAGCCAGGATCACCAGCCACTGAGCTTGCCTTTGCTCTAGCTCAGCTGAGGAAGTATCTCTTGAGTAGACCACCCCTACCCCACACTTAATAAGCAAGCTCCAGCGCTAATCCGGGGAAACATAAAACAAAAAAGAAGAATTCATCTGATCTCTGCTTTCTCACACCAGCCAGTTTACCACCAAGTTCTTTAGCTTCTAGCTGAAAGAACCAGAGGCCATACTACCCAAAGTGTCATCATTATGAGTAAGAAGCAAAGCAGGAAGGAAAAGACCATAGAATCTTTCCATGGGGACAAGGACTATAACATAGTTATCAAAGAGATCTGGATTGAGACTGTGCTCCCATTTGAAGCTTCAGAAGGGATTATGAACCACTCGCCTGCACAAAGAGGACTATTGGAAGAGCTGAAGAAGGAAAAAGAAGAAAAACTGGTTGATGATTTTAAAAGTATGAAAAAAGAATTCACTGAAGAAAATAGCTCTTTCAAAAGGAAAATTGAAAAAATGGAAAAGGAAGTACAAAAACTAACTGGAGAATATAATTCCTTAAAAGGAATAATTGGACAGTGGAAAAGGATATGCAAAAGTTAACTGAAGAAAAAAATTGATAAAAATTATAATTGGGCAACTAGAAGTTAAAGACTCTATGAGACATCCAGAATAAATTAAACAAAATCTAAAGAATGGAAAGATAGAGGAAAATGTAAAATATCTAAATGGAAAACAAATGACATGGAAAATACATCCAGGGCAGAAAATTTAAGAATTATTGGCCTATCATAAAGTCATGATGAAAAAAAGAGCCTGGTTAATATCTTCCAAGAAATCATCAAGGAAAATTGCCCAGAAGTCGTAGATCAAGAGGGCAAAATAGTCATTAAAAGAATCCACCATTCACCTCCTGAAAGGGATCCCACACTAAAAACACCAAGAAATATTGATGCCAAATTGCATAACTATGAAGTGAAGGAGAAAATACTACAGGCAGTCAGAAAGAAACCATTCAAATATCGAGGAGCTACAGTCAGGATCACACACGATCTTGCAGCTTCTACGTTAAAAGACTGAAGGAACTGGAATATGATATTCTGTAAGGCAAACGATCTGGGATTACAACCCAGAAAAATTCAGCATAACATCTCAGGCAAGGAGATGGATATTGAATGAAATAATGGATTCCCACACCTTCCTGACAAAAAGGCCACAATTCAGTAGAAGATTCGATCTACAACCACAGGTCCCAAGACAACCATAAAAAGGTAAAAAAGGGAAAAGAAAAACTTGTTACTCAATTTGGGCAAACTGTTTATCTCCCTAGAAGGGAAGATGACATTTATTAATCTTGAGAATTGCATATTTATTGTGAAATATAAAAGGGATATACATAAGTAGAGGGAGCGAGTATAAAGTAAATGATCACAATTACGATTAATATACATTACCATTAATCCTATTTTTCCCCATTGATACTTTTATTGCTCTTTTATTTATTTATTTTTCGATTACGTCATTCATTTCTACAAAATTTTTGGTTCCAGTTTTCCTACCCATCTCTCCCCACCTGGCACCCCATAACACCTTGCATTCTGATTACACCTCCCCTCAATGTGCCATCCTTTCTATCACACCTCACTCTTCCCTTATCCCCTGCTTGCCTCTTCTCTTGTAGGGCAAGATACACTGCTACACACCATTACCTGTATTTCTATTTTCCCAGTTATATGCAATAACAATTCTCAACATTCGTTTGTAATACTTTGAATTCCAACTTCTCTCCCTTCTTCCCACTCCACCTATCCCCACTGAGAAGGCAAGCGATTCAATACAGGCTGCGTATGTTTCGTTTTGCAAAAGACTTCCATAATAGTCATGTTGTGTAAGACAAACTATATTGCCCTCTCTCCTATCTTGTCCCCCCTTTATTCTATTCTCTCATTTGATCTTGTCCCTTCCCAAAAGTGTTTACTTCTAGTTACTCCATTCTCACATTTGCCCTCCTTTCTATCATCCCCTTCATCTCACTTGTCCCATTCTCCCCTACTTTCCTGTAGTGTAAGATAGATTTTCATACCAAATTTAGTGAGCATGTTTTTCCCTACTTAAACCATATGTGAAGAGAGTAAGCTTCACTTTTCCCCTCTCACCTTCTCTCTTTTCTCCTCCATTGAAAAAGATTTTTCTTATCTCTTCTTTTAGTGATAATTTGCCCCATTCCATTTCTCCCTTTCTCCTCCCAATATATTCCTTTATCACTCTTTAAATTTATTTTTTTGTAGATATCATCCCTTCTGATTCGACTCAACCTGTGCTCTCTACCTATATGTGTGTGTGTGTGTGTGTGTGTGTGTGTGTGCATAATTCCTCCACCTACCCAAATACAGAGAAAATCCTCAAGAGTCACAAATATCATATTTCTGTGTAGGAATTTAAACAGTTCAGCTTTAGAAAGTCTTTAATCATTCCACTTTACTGTGTACCTTTTCATGCTTCTCTTGATTCTTGTGTTTGAAAGTCCAGTTTTCACTTCGGCTCTGGTCTTTTCATCAAGAATGTTTGAAAGTCCTCCTTATCATTGAATGACCATATTTTTACCTTGAAGTATTATACTCAGTTTTTCTAGGTAGGTAATTCTTGGTCTTAATCCCAGTTCTTTCAATTTCTGGAATATCCTATTCCAAGTCCTTCGATTCCTCAATGTAGAAGCTGGCAGATCCTGTATTATCCTGATTGTATTACCACAGTACTCGAATTGTTTCTTTCTAGCTGCTTGCAATATTTTTTCCTTGACCTGAGAACTCTGAAATTTGGCCACAATATTCCTAGGAGTTTCTCTTTTGGGGTCAATTTCAGGAGGTGATAGGTGGCTTCTTTCAATACATATTTTGCCTTCTGTTTCTGGAATATCAGGGCAGTTTTCCTTGATAATTTCATGGAAGATAATGTCTAGACTCTTTATATGAGAATGGCTTTCATATAGTCCCATAATTTGTAAATTGTCTCTCCCAGATCTATTTTCCAGGTCAGTTGTTTTTCCAATGAGATATTTCACATTCTATTCCATTTTTTCATTCTTTTGGTTTTGTTTTGTGATTTCTTGGTTTCTCATAAAGTAATTAGCCTCCATATGTTACATTCTAATTTGTAAAGAACTATTTTCTTCAGTGAGCTTTTGAACCTCCATTTCCATTTGACTAATTCTGCTTTTTAAAGCATTCTTCTCCTCATTGACTTTTTGAACCTCTTTTGCCAATTGAGTTAGCCTATTTTTCAAGGTGTTATTTCCTTCAGATTATTTTTGGGTCTCCTTTAGCAAGGTGTTGACCTGCTTTTCATGCTTTTATTGCCTGTCATTCATTTCTCTTCCCAGTTTTTCCTTCACCTCTCTAACTTGATTTTCAAAATCCTTTTTGAGCTCTTCCATGGCCTGAGCCTATTGAATGGGCTGGGATACAGAAGCCTTGACTTCTGTGTCTTTCCCTGATGGTAAGCATTGTTCTTCCTCATCAGAAAGGAAGGGAGGAATTATATGTTCACCAAGAAAGTAACCTTCTATAGTCTTATTTTTTTTCCCTTTTCTGGGCATTTTCCCAGCCAGTGACCTGACTCCTGAGTTTTCTTTCCACCACCTCGCCTCCAGATCTGCCCAGCCAGCACTTGGGGTCTGAGATTCAAATGCTGCTTCCCAGCCTCAGGGCTTTGGGCGGGGGCAGGGCTGCTATTCAGGGTGAGATTAAGTTCAGCTGCTCAGGTGGGGGCAGGGCCGCCTCACAGGGCTCAGTTCCCTCAGGGGGTTTATGCAGAGAACTTGAACTATGGAAGTGAGCTCCTGCCTGCTTTGGGAGCCCCTGTCCACTGCTGCCCCTGTTGCTGCCTACCGAGAGAGCCCGAGCCATGGGGACACCCTACTCCCCTGTTGTCCCCCCAAAAAGGCTCTCTCACCCACCCTTGACACCTGTGGGTGGAGGCACCTGCGTGGCCGCTGGAGATTCTGTCCCTGAAGCCTCCTCAGATCTGCTCCTCTCAGTGTTGGGCAGCCAAGGCAGCACTGGGCTCCACAGTGGGTCTGGTTCACAATGGACCTTTTGTGTCAGGTTTTCAGGTCTCTCTGGAACAGAAATCTCATCTGCTCCATTGTTCTGTGGCTTTTGCTGCTCCAGAATTTGTTGGGAGTTCTTCTTTACAGATATTTTATGGGCTGTGGGTTCGGAGCTAGCACATGTGTGTCTTTCTACCCCGCCATCTTGGCTTCTCCACGGAAGGTATACCATTTTTCACCATAAATCCTTTGGAGTAGTCTTGGATCACTCTATTCCTTGGATAGCTAACTCATTCACAGCTGATCATCTTATAATATTGTGGTTACTTTTTACACTGTATATCTCACTTTGCATCAGCCCATGCCAAGTTTTCCCAAGTTTTTCTGAGAACTTCATGCTCATCATGTCTTATGGCACAATTGTCTTCCATCATAATCATATGCCACAATTTGTTCAGTTATTTCCTAATTGATGAGGGTATCCCTTCAATTTCTAATTATTTGCCTCCAGAAAAAAGCTACATTAAATATTTTCGTACATACAGGTCCTTTTCATTTTTTTAAATCTCTTTGGGGGTACAGATCTAGTAGTGGTGTCACTAAGTCAAAGGTATCAAGTGAGGAATGGTTTGTATTCTTGTAAATTTGACTCAGTTCTCTATTTATTTTAGAAATGAGGTCTTTATCAGAGACACTGGTTGTAAACCTTGTTTCCCAGGTTTCTGCTTCCCTTCTAGTATTGGTTTCATTGGCTTTGTTGGTGCAAAAGCTTTTCAATTTAATGTAAACAAAAGTATCAATTCTGCATTTTTAATGTTCTGTACCTCTTGCTTATTCATAAATTCTTCCGTAAATCTGATAGGTAAACTATTCATTGCTTTCCTAGTTGGCATATAATATCAGCCTTTATATCTAAGTCATGTACTCATTTTGACTTTATCTTGGTATAGGATGTATGATGTTGGTATAGGTCTTGTTTCTGCTGTACTATTTTCCAGTTTTCCTATTATTTTTTGTTGAATAGTGAGTTCTTATCCAAGGAACTGGAGTCTTTGGGTTATCAAACACTACATTACTACAGTAATTGACTATTCTGTCTTGTCTACCTGACCTATTCTATTGAACCACAGTTCTATTTCTTAGTCAGTAACAAGTACTTTTGATGATTGGTGTTTTATAGTACAATTTACGATCTAGTAGAGGTAGGTCAACTCCTCTTACATTTCTTTCCATTCATCCCCTTGATATTCTGGACTATTGGTTCTGCCAAACAACTTTTGTTATTTTCATTTTCCAGTTCTATAAAAACAAATTGTTAGTTTGATTGGCATTGAACTGAGTAAGGAAATTAATGTAGATAGAATTGTTATTTTTATTATAGTAGCTCAGCCCACCCTTGAGCAACTGATATTTTTCTGAATTTATTTATGTGAAAAGTGTTTTGTAATTGTATTCATATGGTCCCTCGGTTTGTCTTGGCAGGTAGAATCCCAAATGTTTTAAAATGCCTACAGTATCTTTAAATGAAATTTCTCTTCCTCTCTCTTGCTGTTGGACTTTGTCAGTTATGTACAGAAATGCCAATGATTTCTGTGGGTTTATTTAATATACTACAGCTCTGATAAAGTTCTTTATTATGGCAAGTAATTTTTTAGTTTATTCTCCAGTATTCTCTATGTATATACCATCATATCATTTGTGAAGAGTAGTAGCTTTGTTTTTTCTTTGCCTGTTCTAATTCCTTAAATTTCTTTTTCTTTTCTTATTGTTAAAGTTAACATTTTTAGTACAATATTGCATAACAGTCGTGACAATGAACATTCTTGTTTCACCCCTGATCGTACTGGAAATGCTCCTGGCCTATAACCATTACATATAATGCTTACTGATGGTTTTAGATAGATGTTACCTATTATTGTATGGATGACTCCATTTATTGCTGTGCTCTCTATTGTTTTTAATGGGAATGGGTGTTTTATTTTGTCAAATGCTTTTTCTGCAAGTATGGAGATAATAATATGATTTTGTTTAATTTTTTCATGGATATCGTCAATTATGCTGATAGCCTTCCTAATACTGAACAAGATCTGCATACTTGGTATAAAACCTACCTCATCATAGTGTATCATTCTCATGAAAAGTTGCTATAATATCTTTGCTGACATTTTATATAAAACATTTGAATCTATATTCATTGTGGAAATTTGTCTATAATTTTCTTTCTCTATTTTTTCTCTTCCAGGTTTAGGTATCAACATCATGTTTCTATCATTAAAGAATTTGGAAAACTGTTTCTTTGTCTATTTTCGCAAATAGTTTCTACAGTATTGGAATTAATTGTTCTTTAAATTTTGGATAGAATTCACTTGTAAGTCCATCTGACCCTGGAGATTTTTTTTCTTAGGGAGTTCATTCATGGCTTATTCAAATTCTTTTTCCTGAAATGTACTATTTAAGTATTTTGTTTCCTGTTTTGTTAATCGGGGCAAATTATATTTGTGTACATAGTCATTCATTTTACTAAGACTGTGAAATTTATTGGCAAAGAGTGAAAAACAGCTCCGAATTATTGTTTCACTTTCTTCTTCCTTGGTGGTCGATTTACGCTTTTCATTTTTGATACAGGTAATTTCGTTTTCTTCTTTTTTAATATCAAATTAGCCAAAGTTTACCTGTTCCAATGTTTTTTTTTTCATAAAACCAGTTCTTTGTTTTATTTATTAGTTAAATAGTTTTTTTTTTTCATTTTAGTTTTATCAATTTTTTCTCTTGTTTTCAGAATTTCCAATTTGGTATTTATTTGAAGATTTTTAATTTGTCCTTTTTCTAGCTTGTTTAAGTGCATGTCCAATTCATTAATATCCTCTTTCTCTATTTTTTCCATGTAAGCACTGAGAGATATAAAAAATTTCCTTAAGAACCTCTTTGGCTGCATCCCATAAGTTTTGGTATGTTGTCTCATTATTGTCATTCTCTTTGTTGAAGTTATTGATTGTTTCTGCGTTTATTGTTTGACTCACTCATTCTTTAGGATTAGATTATTTAGTTCTCATTTCATTTTTATTCTATCTTTCCATGGCACTATATTAAATGTAATTTTTATTCCATCATGACCTGAAAAGGATGCATTTAATATATCTTCCTGTCTGAACTGGATTGTGAGATTTTACTTGGTCAATTATTGTGTAGATACCATGCACTGATGAGAAAAAAGTATGCATCTTTTTATCCCCATCCAGTTTTATCCAAAGGTCTACAATATCTTACTTTTCCGAAGTCCTATTCATCTCCTTAATTTCTTTCTTTTTTATTTTGTGTTTAGACATATCTAATTGTGAAAGGGAGAGATTGAGGAAACCACAAGTATAATTTTGTTGTCTGTTTCTTCCTGTAAGTCCCTTACCTTCTCCTCTAAGAATCTAGATGCCATATCACTTGGTGAATAGATGTTTAATAATAATATTGCTTCACTGTCTGTGGTACTTTTTATTAATATGTAGTTTCTTTCCGTATCCCTATTAATTAGATATTTTTTTTCTTTTGCTTTATGTGAGATCAGGATTTCTACCCCCTTTTTTTTAACTTCATCTAAAACCTAATATATTATTCTCCAGGCTCTTACCCTTACTATGCCTGTATTTCTCTGTTTCAAATATTTTTTTTGTGAACAAGATATTGTAGAATTATGGTTTTAATCCACTCTGCTGTTTGCTCCCACTTTATAGGAGAATTCATCCCATTCACATTCACATTCACATTCACAGTTATGATTACTAACTGTGTCTTTCTTTTCACTCTATCAACCTCCCTTCCACCACCCATTTATATATTTTTTCCGTCTCCTTTCTCCTTTTTCCTCCTCACCCCGGATTTTTCTTCTGACCCCTGCCTCCCTCAGTTAGCCCTCCTTTCCATCAGGCCCCCTTCCTTTTCTTTCCCCTTCCCTCTCCCATTTCCTATAGTATAAGATAAATTTCTTTCCCCAAGTGAGTATGCATAATATTCCATCTTTGAGCCAAATCCAATGAGCATAAGGTTCAAGCCATACTCACCTCTCTCCTTTCCTTTCCTCTGCTGTAATATGTCTTTATGCCATTTCATGTGATGTAATTTACCCTTTTCTGTCTCCTCCGTTCCTCTTATCCTCTCTTAATTATTTTTTTAATCATCATCTGAAAGCCAACTTACATCCACACCTTTTATATATGTTTACACCTTCTATATGTCATAATAAAGATACTGTTCTCAAGAGTTGCAAATACCATCTTCTGTTATAGGGATGCAAACAGTTTAACTTTTTTGAATAAAATACTTTTTTCCTTTCCTGTTTACCTTTTGATGCTTCTCTGAAATCTTTCATTTTAAGATTAAATTTTCTGTTCAGTTCCAGATTTTTCATGAGGAAAATTTGGAGGTCTCCTACTTCAATGAATCTCCATCTACTTCTCTGAAACATTATGCTCAATTTTGCTGTGTAGTTGATTCTTGGTTGTAATCCAAGCTCTTTTGCTTTATGGAATATCATATTACAAGTCCTCTGATCTTTTAATGTAGAAGCTGCAAGGTCCTATCAAATCCAGGCCATGGGTCCAGGATATTTAAATTGTTTATTTACGGCTGCAAGCAGTATTTTCCCTTTCACCTGATAATTCTGGAATTGGGCTACAATATTCCTTGACATTTTCATTTTGAGATCTCTTTCAGGAGGTGATTGAGGACTTCTTTTGATGAATGTTTTACCCTGTGGTTCTAGGACATCAAGGCAGTTTTCCTTGCTAATTTCTTCAGTGATGCTGTTTAGGCTCTCTATTTCATCTTGGCTTGCAGGTAGAACAATAATTCTTACATTATCTCTCTTGGATCTACTTTTATGGTCAATTGTTTTGCCAGTGAGGTATTTTCAATTTTCTTCTATTTTTCCATCCTTGTAATTTTGTTTGCGTGATTCTTGATTTCTCAGAGAGTCATTAGCTTCCACTCAGTCAACTGTAAGTTTTAATGAATTGTTTCAGTTAGGTAGATTTAGTACTTTCTTTTCCATTTGAACAATTCTACTTTTTAACAGTTGTTTGCTTCAGTGGACTTCCCCCCTTAAAAAGATTGTACACATGTATTTTTTAAGGAATCGTTTTCTACACTCAATTTTTGTCCTTCCTTTTCCAAGCTATTTACTGTCTCTTGCATACTTTTCATTTCTTTTCCCAGTTTTCCTTTCACCTACATTTTTTGCCTTTTAAAATCCTTCTTAAACTTTTCCTCAAAGGCTTTTTGAGTTTCAGACCAGTAGATATGCCCCTTTTAGGTTTCAGATATAGGTATTTTGTCAATGATGTTCTCTTCTGAATTTGTGTTTTGATATTTCCTGCCCTCATTGAATGAATTTGTGGTCATTGTCTGTTAGTACTTTTTACTCATGATGTTTGCCTAATACCTGGCTTTTAAAGCTGAGCTCTCATAGAAAACATTGTTAAGTGCAAAACGGAAAATTTGGATTATATTAAATTGAAAAGTTTTTACACAAACAAAGCCAATGCAACCATGATTAGGAGGGAAGGAGAAAACTGGGAAAGAATTTTTGCAACTAATGTTTATGATAAAGGTTTCATTTCTAAACTGAGTCAAATGTACAAGAAAATAATTTATTCCCCAACTGATAAATGGTCAAAAGATATGAACAGGCACTTTTCAGTGCAAGAAATCAAATCTATCAATAGTCATACGAAAAATGCTCTAAGTCACTACTGATTAGAGAGATGAAAATCAAAACACCTCTCAGGTACTATATCACACCTATCACACTGGCTAATGTGACTAAACAGGATGATGATATATGCTGGAGAAGATGTGGGAGAGTTGGAACACTCATTCATTGATGGTGGAGCTGTGAGCTGCTCTACCCATTCTGAAGGGCAATTTGGAACTATGGCAATAGGGCTACACACATATGCATACCCTTTAACCTAGCAATACCACTTCTAGGAATGCATCCCCAAGAGATCCTAAAAATGGGAAAGGGTCTCACATGTACAAAAGTATTTGTAGCAGCACTCTTTGTGGTGGCCAAAAACTGGATATCAGCGGGATGCCCTTCAATTGGGGAATGGCTGAATAAAGTGTTGTGTAAGAATGTGACGGTTCACTATTGTGCCATGAGAAATGATGAACAGAAAGACTTTAGAGAGGCCTGGAAAGACTTATATGAACTGTTGCTGAGCAAAAGAAGTAGAAACAGTAGAGCTTTGTACACAGCCACAACCACAGTGTGTGAGGATTTTTTTCTGGTAGACTTAGAACTTCATTGCAATGCAAGGAATTAAAAAATCCCCAGTGGTCTCAATGTAAAATGTTTTCCACATCCAGAGAACGAACTCTGGTATTTGATAGCAGAATGTAGTAGATCATTTTCTTTTATACTACATTTTGGCTTGTTTTACGATTTCTCCCACTCGCTTTTAGTTCTTCTATGCAATATAACCAATGTGACAATATATTTAATAGGGATGTATGTATAGAACCTATATGAAATTGTATGCTCTCTCAGGGAGGGAGAGGGGAGTTAGGGAGGAAGGAGAGGAACAGAAGGGAAATTATATAAATTATACGGAAGTGATTGAAGAACACTGAAAACAAATAAAATAAGAAACAGAATAAAAATACGTGAAGTTAGCAGAAACAAAAGAAAATTAATAAAGTTGAGCTCTCCTGCTGGAGTACAGGGAGGCACTTTCCCAGTTTTTCGTGGTGGGGATCAGGGGCCTGGTCAGTGGCTTTGTGTGCTAGGGCCTCAGGTATTGGCAGCTGGAGGTTGTAGTTGTCTGGCATCTTACTGATTATAAACTGAGGTCCTTGTGGTGTTGTCCACCATGTGTTGAGGCCAGGTTGAGTTTTTCTGTGTTTCCTCAGTAGTACACTGAAATTCAAAGGGGTAGGAGAGTTAGGATGGGTCTGGTTGCCGAGGACACCTGCTCACCCCAGGCTGCACTGAAGTACATGAAAGTTTGACCACTGGAGGACACCTATTTGACTCGGCCTGCACTGAAGCACATGGAAGTTCAGCTGCTGGAGGATACCTGACCATTGGGAGGTGTATTGAAGCACGTGCAGGTTTGGATGCTGCAGGATGCCCCCCCATCCAGATCTGTGCTGAACCTCACAGAGGTCTAGTGCTGGGGGATGCCTGCCTGCCTAGATCTACGTGGAATCATGAGGAGGTTGGATACTGATGAACACTTGCCTGTCCAGAGCTGTGCTGAAGCATATGGGTGTTGACTGCTGGTGGTCAGCTACTATTCAACAGAATGCCTTCCTGCCTGCTGGTGTAAGTGATGGTTCTCCAATCTGGAGTCTATTAGTTCCTCTGAATCTGCTGAGACACCTGGTGGTCCTGGTGTGGGTGCTTGCCTGCTCTACCACCCTGGGGCTCACGATCTCCCTCTGGTTTGCTGAGGTGAAGCTTGCTGTAATGCCTCTTGTCCTGGACTGTACTCCGCTTCATCAAAGCAAGAGGTACCTCTCCCGCTGATCCTCCAGGCCTCTCAGACTAAGTGAATGCTCCTCCCCATTTTTCTGCTAGCTAAACTTTTCCAGGATTTTTCCAGGGGAGATATTTTTTTCAGTTTTTGGAGGTCAGTAAGGTAGAGTGACATTTTCCTACTGCTTACTCCATCATCTTGGCTCCCAGAAGTAACATTTAAAGTTTTTAAAAGTGCTTTATGTCTGTCATCTCATATGTTCTCCACTATAACCTTGTATGATAGAGGCTAATGTGATTCCCATTTCCAAGATGAACAAATGGAGGCAGTTAAACAAATATGCTTGATTTTAATAGGAACCTAGAAAATGTGAGCAACAGAAATTGGGAGATGGCCAGGGTCTGAAAATACAAACTTTACATACTTTTTAGCTTAGGGGACCTTACAACACAAGATGTCAGGAATGGGCACAGCCTTGGAGAAGAGAATGTCAGAGATAAGAAGAAGGGATATCAGAAGTAGGAGAGTCATTTCACCATAGAAGGGGAGAACTAGGAGTGGCATTAATATCAGGGAATTTGAGACTTGGAAGGCCCCAAGAAAGACAGATAGCAGGGGAAGAGCCAAGATGGCAGAGTAGAAAGATACACATATGCTAGTTCCGAACCCACAGCCCATAAATTACCCGTAAAGAAGAACTCCCAACAAATTCTGGAGCAGCAGAAGCCACAGAACGACAGAGAGGAGGATATTTCTGTTCCAGAGAGACCTGAAAACCTGACGCGAAAGGTCCGTCACACACTGGACCCAGAGCATAGCCCAGCCCTGCCTTGGCTGCACAGCACTGATAGGAGCACATCCGAGCAGGCTTCAGGGATGGGATCTCCAGTGGCTGCGCGGATCCCTGCTCGGGGTCAGGGCCCGAGCCCTCTGGAGTCCCCCTGACCACCAGGTCTCTGAATGCCTGTCAGTCTGGGTTGAGAGATCTTTGAGCTTTAAAGGAAGGAGACTGAAGACAAGATGATAACCAACTCCAAGCAGCTCTCTTTATTCAGCTGAAAGTTAGGGGCTATAAAGGCTGTAACCACCAATCACATACAGGCTGGGCTTATCCCATTACTTCACCATGTCACGACTATTCCACATCCTTAACACCCGCAGTAAGTAAGGAAGTTTATCTTCTTCCTGAAGCTAGTTCCTGGGTTCCCAGGCCCACTTGTAACTTTGCTGTATGGAACATCAGTATATGCAGGAACATCAGGTTCTAGGGTCATACAGAGCTTCTGCCAGGGGTTGAGTAAGCACAAGCCCCACGAAAACAGGCTTTGCCTCTGCTAGTGCCTTGGTCACAGGCCTTGCACTCCCCTGGGCCCCTTACAGGTCCCTCCACCCACAAACCCCAAAGGTCAGTGAGAGAGTCTTTTTGGCTTGCCGACACGGGAGTGGGGTGTCCATAACTCAGGCCCCTTCGGGAGGCAGCAGCGGAGTCGGCAGCAGAAAAGGCTCCCAAAGCAGGCAGGAGCTCGGATCTATTGTTGAAAGTCTCCACATAAACCCCCTGAGGGAATTGGGCCCTGCCCCCACCTGAGCACCTGAACTTAATCTCACACTGAGTAGCAGCCCTGCCCCCGTGCAAAGCCCCGAGGCTGGGAAGCAGCATTTGAATCTCAGACCCCAAGCACTGGCTGGGCGGATCTGGAGGCAAAGTGGGTGTGGAAAGGACACTCAGAAGTCAAGTCACTGGCTGGGAAAACATGCAGAAAAGGGAAAAAAATAAGGCTATAGAAGGTAACTTTCTTGGTGAACAGATATTTCCTTCCTTCCTTTCTGATGAGGAAGAAAAATGCTTACCATCAGGGAAAGACATAGCAATCAAGGCTTCTGTATGCTAGCCCATCTAATGGGCTCAGGCCATGGAAGAGCTCAGAAAGAATTTTGAAAATCAAGTAAGAGAGGTAGAGGAAAAACTGGAAAGAGAAATTAGACAGATGCAAGAAAAGTATGAAAAGCAGGTTCACACCTTGCTAAAGGAGACCCCAAAAAGTGCTGAAGAAAATAACACCTTGAAAAATAGGCTAACTCAATTGGCAAAAGAGATTCAAAAAGCCAATGAGAAGAAGAATGCTTTCAAAAGCAGAATTAGCCCAATGGAAAAGGAGGTTCAAAAGCTCACTGAGGAAAATAGTTCTTTCAAAATGAGAATGGAACACGTGGAGGCTAATGACTTTATAAGAAACCAAGAAATCACAAAACAAAAGCAAAAGAATGAAAAAATGGAAGATAATGTGAAATATCTCATTGGAAAAACAACTGACCTGGAAAATAGATTCAGGAGAGACAATTTAAAAATTATGGGACTACCTGAAAGCTATGATCAAAAAAAGAGCCTAGACATCATCTTTCATGAAATTATCCAGGAAAACTGCCTTGATATTCTAGAACCAGAGGGCAAAATAAGAATTCAAGGAATCCACAGATCACCGCCTGAAAGAGATCCAAAAAGAGAAACTCCTCGGAACATTGTGGCCAAATTCCAGAGTTCCCTGGTCAAGGAGAAAATATTGCAAGCAGCTCGAAAGAAACAATTCAAGTACTGTGGAAATACAATCAGGATAACACAAGATCTAGCAGCTTCTACATTAAGGAATCGAAGGGCGTGGAATAGGATATTCCAGAAGTCAAAGGAACTAGGACTAAAACCAAGAATCACCTACCCAGCAAAACTGAGTATAATACTTCACGGGAAAAATGGTCTTTCAATGAAATGGAGGACTTTCAAGCATTCTTGATGAAAAGACCAGAGCTGAAAAGAAAATTTGATTTTCAACCACAAGAAAGAAAAGAAGCATGAAAAGGTGAACAGCAAAGAGAAGTCATAAGGGACTTAATAAGTTGAACTGTTTACCTTCCTACATGGAAAGAACTTATTTGTAACTCTTGAATATTTTCAGTATCTGGGTAGTGGGTGAGATTACACACACACACACACACACGCACACACAGAGAGACAGAGAGCACAGAGTGAATTGAATAGGATGGGATCATATCTTTAAAAAATGAAATTAAGTGGTGAGAGAGAAATACATTGGGAGGAGAAAGGGAGAAATGGAATGGGGCAAATTATCTTTCATAAAAGAGACAAGCAAAACACTTATTAGTGGAGGGAAAAAGAAGGGAGGTGAGAGAAGAACATGAAGTTTACTCTCATCACATTCCACTAAAGGAAGGAGTAAAATGCACACTCATTTTGGTACGAAAACCTATCTTGCAATACAGGGACGTGGGGGAGAAGGGGATAAGCAGGGTTAGGGGGATGATGCAAGGGAGGGCAATGGGAGGAGGGATCAATTGAAGTCAACACTCTTGGGGAGGGAGAGGATCAAAAGAGAGAATAGAAGCAATGGGGGACAGGATAGGATGGAGGGAAATATAGTTAGTCTTACACAACACTACTACTGTGGAAGTCATTTGCAAAACTACACAGATATGGCCTATATTGAATTGCTTGCCTCCAAAGGGTAGGGATGGGGAGGGAGGGAGGAAGAGAAGTTGGAACTCAAAGTTTTAGGAACAACTATTGAGTACTGTTCTTGCTACTAGGAAATAAGAAATACAGGTAAAGGGGTATAGAAAGTTATCTGGCCCTACAGGAGAAAAGAGAAGATGGGGACAAGGAAGGGAGGGATGATAGAAGAGAGGGCAGATTGGTGCTAGGGGTAATCAGAATGCTCGGTGTTTTGGGGTGGGGGGAGGGGACAAATGGGGAGAAAATTTGGAACCCAAAGTTTTATGAAAATGAATGTTAAAAGTTATATAAATAAATTTTAAAAAAATTTTTAAGAAAGACAGATAGCAGTAAGCATTTGTAAAGCCCGTTAAAGCTCGCAAAGTGCTTGGCAGATAAGATCTCATTTTATCTTTATAGTACTGCCTCAAGGTAAGTCCTGTTATCACTCTCACTTTATACAAGAGGAAACAGAGGCAAAGACAGGTTAAATAATTTGTTTAGGGCCACACACCTACCAATTCTCTGAGATCTGATTTTAACTCAGGTCTTCCTGACTCCAGATTCAGGATTCTAAATCCTGTTTCACCTCACTGTCCCTCTCTGGGAATTGAGAGAATTCTTGTCCTGGTGGTTATTTGGTTATGCCTAATTCTTCAGGAGCCCATTTAGGGTTTTCTTCACAAGGACGCTGGATGGATTTACCATTTCCTTTTCCAGCTCATTTTCAGAGGAGGAACTGAGGCAAACAGCGTTGAGTGACTTGCCCAGGGTCACAGACTTATTAAGTATGTTAGACTGGATTTTGACTCTGGAAGATGACTCTTCCTGACCTATCCACTATCCCATCTACCTACCCAATGAGAGAGTTCTTAGAATACACAAAATCATCACTCGTATGCAATCCATGCCTTTATTCCACCTTCTTGGCTCCACCTTAATTTGCTGCTTACCTTGAGGCAAGGTGTCTTGGACACCAAAACTCTTGGAGTCTTAGTTTCCTTTGTAGAATAAAGATAATAATACCACAGCAGAATGTGTGTGTGTGTGTGTGTGTGTCTGTGTGTGTAATCAAGTGAGATCTTGCAGATGTAGGACAGGCTTGGAGCTGCTTTCCCAATCCACATTCACTATGGCAGCTCAGGTCCCCAGAAGACTTCTCTTACATCTGGGTTCTTGGTTTAACGGGTAACCCTGAGGCTTTGTGGTGGAGGGGGTAGTTATGGATCAGGATACCCCACAATGTGCTTCCTCACTTTCCTCCTGTGAAGTGTTTGGAAGTCTTCTACCTCTAGCACGATCCTTGGGGAGGTGGAGAACACTGGAGAGGGACACTGACTTGTCTTGACTCTTTATGGGATGAATCAACCCTACAGGTATTTATTAAGTAGCTACAATATATGAGACAATGAGTTCCAGCACAACACCTCTGTCAGTTACATTTTTCATCAGATGAAATAAAGCCTGCCCAATATTTGCTTTATTGTTAGCCTGATTGTTTTTTTAATATATCATTTCTTTGCCAAATCTTTGTGTTGATCTAGATAGAATCTAAATATTAATGTGCCTGGGGAAACAATGAATAGGGACTAAGGGCTACCCTTAGAGGTGTAGCTTTTAACTGAAAAGAAGACTGATAGTAGTATTATCTCAAGACCTGTGTTCAAATCCTGCTTCTTATGCTTTGTGCCTGTATGACCTTGGACCACTCACTCCCCCCACCCAATCTCAGTTTGCTAAGCTGTGGAATAAGTAGATTGGGTTAGATGGTCTGTAAGGTCCTTTACAGTTCTAACTCCAGCATCCTCTGCTCAGCCTGGCTAAGTGGCACAGTAAATCGTAAAGCAGTAACAATGAGATGTTATATACTTAAAGATGGTACTCATAGCGTATCTTGGAATTGTAATAGCTTCTAATGTTTATTTAGGTTGCTATTGATCTTCTTTCCTTTGTGCAGAGGCAGGACTTAAAGGTAGAAAAAATACACACACATATATGTATGTAGATATATAGTAGTATATTCATGTATGTTCAGTTCTGGTCACAATGTGGGTCAGTTTTTCTTACTTTTTCTCCATTATAAATGACAGTGTGTTGGAGAAGGGAATAGTAGAAAATGACTAATTTAGAAAGTTTAAAAAAAAAAAAGGAAAAGGTAACCAGGTACATGATATGCTGCAGAGAGGGGCTGATGTATATTTGGAGTCAGAAGGAACATGGGTTCCACTTCTTCCTCCAACATTTGATAGCTTTGTGACCAAGGTATGTCCTCTAGACTCTCAGAATTTCAGTTTCCTCACTTGGATAATAGGAATAATAACATCTCCTCGGGAATCTTTTAGAAAAAACTAACATAATCCATGTGAAGTGTAAGCTTAGAGTTCCTACTCACACAGGCAGGTCCTATCCCCAAAGGCCACCTGCTAAATTTCTCTTCAGGGTTTAATGAGCTAGCCTTGGAGGGGATAGGGAACTCTGTGGGCATCAGAGCTCATGAAGCTCAACAGTGTATGTTTCCCCCATGATGATCAGTCAGTATAATTTAGTTCACCTCACTTAATTACCTTTGAGAAAATTGTATTCAGTACAGTGGTAGACTTGGTAAAAATAAATAAATAAAATACAAGGATGGATAAAGAATAAATTGATTGTATAACAATATATCAATAATAATTATATTATATATTAATAATTATTATATACTATACAATTATATAAAATATAATAACACTATATAATATAATTAATTTTAAAGCCCTGCCATCCAAATGTAGACATCCACCTTTAGTGTGGGCTTAGGGGTAAAAACAGGAACCGCATAGGAATTTATCTAGCTTGTAAGCCAGAAAATCAGGACTGGGAGTTTTCTTGGAAACAGACCAGACTTCACGGCAATGGGTGATTAGGATGAGCTGATACTGATTCCCTGAGGCTGCCTTCACAGAGCCTGAGCAGAGACCCACAGTCTGAAGGGAAGGGCACCTAGCCCATGTTGAAATCTTTTCCTGCTCTAGAGACTTTGGCAGTGTTATCTTCCTCTTGGATGAAAAGAGAAAATCCAGGCAAGGCTGAATCCAAATGAAGTGTGGAGAAGCAGAGTAATCCTTAATGGACTTCTTCAGCACCTGTCCCCACAACCCCCACCTTCACCTCCACATTCCCAGGAGAAATGTACAAATTGACCTCCATATTCCTTCCTGAGACCAATATTGGAGTCCCCTCCCGTTGCAGCTTACATTTCTTCTCCCATCCCCCACTACCTTTCAATAAGCAACAGACATAGACTGTGCCCGTTTATTTTAGAAGAAAGGTAGAGGAGAACAATGGTTATGAAAGGGTGCTACTTTCACCCTGAGGTCATTCGAAGGTTATAGGAATCCCCAAATTTGTAGAAGCTCTGCCCTGGACACCTCCCACTCTCTGCCCAACCCTGCAAAGTATGATAGATGCTGATTAAGTCAAAACACGGAAGTCAAGGAGAACCAAGAGAAGAATTAGACAGGGAGGGAGACCTGCTTCTACTAATCCAAAACCACAGTCCTTTCCCCTGCTACATCACTGTGAATGAGTGCATTTACAAGTCAATGGTAGAGGGATTTGAATATGGGAGCATCGTCAATTTCAGTGTTGATCAAGTCACCCTTTCAGAGAAGTTACCTATTCTGCCTACATCATCTATAAGCCTTGTGGACAAGATTTACAGTTTCCTGTGTCAGCTTTCATGCAGTGTCAAAGTTTTGAGATTCTCAGAAAATTGATAGTTCATTGATTCACTCTTCTCCCAATCAGGCTATAGGAATGAACACAGCAGGCCAGAGGATAGATAGGATTCTTCCAGTGGTGGAGGATTCCATGGGCTCTACCTTGTGGAACGTTGTAGGGATGAGCTGCACTGAGCTATCCCCACTTGCCATGGCAGCCTCTATTCCAGACCAATGGCACACTTGTAATGCCTTCTCAGAGATAGAAGTTGTACATATGAACGTCCTAAGACACTTAAGTAACATGCATTGGATTTATGATTGAGAATTATTTCCTTCATTATGTTTTTGTCCCCAGAGCCTAGAAAGGTGCTTTGGCCATGCTAGGTGCTTAATAAATCCTTGTTAACTCATGGACTTGGCATGGATAGGAATGCATTCTTCTGTTTATTGAAACTGCTTATTTTGCTGACAAGCAGCAATTTACCTACTAGAAGACAGGGTGACCTCACCCAGGAGAAACTCCAAAAGATCCTTTTTGAATACTTGTCTAAAACCTGCTTTGGTGAAGACAATGCCTGCAAAATATCTCAGCGTATATTGTAATTGGTTATTTAGAACACTTTGTTCTCTAAGAAGACTAAAATGATATTGTGTCAAGTTACAGTGTGTCAGAGTTGGCTGACCAGACCATTACAGGCTCAGAATGATCTGTAACAGGTTAGACACAAACAGTCCATGTGTACATTTAAGGTGGATTCTCTCAATTTTTGAATCTTATGTTTCTTTCGAGCTATTTCAATTGTTTTTGGCTCATAGAGCACAGTGCCTTCTTTTGTCTAGGTACGACTTTTCATATTGCTTTTGGTATAATCTAAAGATATAAAAGAAAGGGGGTGAAAACCCATATGTACAAGATGTTTCTAGTTTTCTTTTCATATTGCGAATTATTGGAATCAGAGGGGCTATCCATCAAGTGGGGAATGGTGGAACAGTATAAGCCCTGTGAATATGTTGGAACACTATTGTTCTGCAAGAAGCGGTAAAGTTACTTGTTCCCCAGAAACCTTGGAAGACATGAATTTTGGCAACGTGAGGTTAGCAGAACCAAGAGAAAAATTTGTAATATAACAATATAAAAATAATCAGTTTTAAAAGACTTAGAAAATATGATCAAAAAAGTGATCAACCATCACTCCCGGAGAACTCATGAAATATCATGCTACCTGCTTTAAGATAGAAAGTGAGAATAAATTCATAATGCAGACTGAGACACATTTTTTTAGACCTGGCCAATACAGCAACTTGTTTTGCTTACTATACATGTTTCTAAGGGTTTTCCTTTTCTTTTTTTCTCCTTTAACGAGGAGAGGCATGTGGTGTATCTGGGGAAAGGTAAAAAATACACCTGGAAACAAAACTGGATTCCAAAAAGCAAAGAGGTCCTTGTTCTCAATTGGTTATGATTTTTTTTGTTTCAGCCAAGAAGTATTCTTCCTTATAAAGCTCATTAATTTAAGCAGATAGGATAATCAGTGGAGCTCCACCTTGTTCCTCCCAGTTTAACATTCTGTGATCTGTAGTTCTATGGATATTCAGGTTCCAAAACTCGTCCAACTCTGACACCCCATGTCTTCAGGTATCCTCCAACTCCAGGATTTTGGATTTCTAAAGCACTTGGATTCAGTCAAACCTTTGGGTACCTGGAAGCAGTACACTAGGACAGGATTCAAACAAGAATCACTTGCTCCCAGCTCTCCCCACTATACCAAGTCCAGAGAACAAGAGAACCTACCCGCAGTTAAAAGTTCACTACAGTCCACTTAGTGTTACTGGGTCTCTATGTTTACCCTCCACATCTGGCTGTGAAACTTCTCCCACCATCCTCAGTCCGAAATGCTTCTCTCTCAAGCAGAAAGTTTAAATTACCGTAGAGGGAGTCTTTAACAAAATGGAAATTTTTCTGTAAACTTCATTTGAAATGCATAAAGTTAGGAAAGAACAGTTATTAAAATGATAATGTAAATGATTATTTGCAGAGAACAGAACAGGGAAGAAACTGAATTCTCTAGAAGAAAATATCTGAGTGTGAACAAAGAGCTTATGGGAGTAGTTGCAAAAACTTTGCTGATAGAGGAAAATAAATGAAAATGATATAGATCCTGACACAGATCCTTGCCTGCACGAGATAGCCAAAACATGTGCAAAGAAAATCAAGAGACGGAAATAGATCTCAAGAGAGAGGTGATTTAATACTCATAGTACTACTAGGAAGCCTTAACGGAAAAAAAAAAAGTCTAGATTCCATATTTCAGGAAATCACAGAAGAAAACCGGATACACCCAGATGTATCAGAGTGTGAAATAAAAATAGAAAAAAATACATTTTTTTTTATCTCTTAACAGAAACCCTATATTGTAAACTTCATAAAATATCTTAACCAAATTCCAGAATTTCTAATTCAAAAACTAAAGAAAGAAAGAAAAAGAGTACGTATATCAATTAACCAATCATCATCACAGAAGACATGTCAGCTACCATTGTAAATGATAGGTCAGAATAGAATATGCTATTTCAAAAGGTAGAACGAAAGTCAAACAAGCTATTATATACGAATTAGCACAGCAGAGTAAAGTATTGCAGGTGGGGAAATGGAGCATTAATGAATAGACTCAATCCATTTGTAAGTTCATGGATAAGATCTATCCTCCAGTTCTACCCAAACTAGGGCATTGGAGTTTAGCAATGGACCTTTCTACAGATTGAAGAGGGGTCTCCTGACATCTAAAGGCTTCTATGAACGATAATTCCTCCTATGTTTTATCTTTGATTATGCCAAAGAGAAAAGAAGGAATGTTTGCTCTCTCCTGGTTGGATCCCACAAATACATTCAATGCAGTGCCTCAGAAGACCATCCTCTTGGGAGTAAAATGGGTCAGCTTGCAAAATATTGCCATAAATGTAATAAAGTTGCCCTAATAGGACACTCAGCCCTCCATATGTGTCAGGGATAGGTATTCTTCAAGGATAAACATTTGCACTAGAGTCAGAAAAGGTTATCCCCTTAACTCAATAGTTTTAAATTTAACTCTGAAACTGAGAATCCATGCCTTGAAGATATCCTGGCTAAGTTATGAATTCTATGACAGGAGAATTAATGTCTTGAACTATGAAGACTAGTTTAAGAATACATCTTTTATTTTATAACTGAGAAAGGTAAGTGTTCCAATGTTTTCTGATTTTTTTGTGTGTTAATATCATCAATGAGGTCTTAAATTCATTTAAAATCTGTTGCTCAGTAAGGAGTAAGATGTTGGTCTAATTTTAATTTCTCTCTGACCTTTTACTAGTTGTCCCAGCAGTTATAATCAAATAAGGACTTCATTCCCAAGTCCTTTATGTTTTCAGGTATAGGAAACATTGAAACTAAGATTTCATTATTTTTGGTTCTCCCTGTTTAGTATGTTCCATTGATCTGCTTCTCTAATTTTAAACCACTCCTATTGTTTAGATGACTATTGGTTTCTACTATGGTTTGAGTTCTAAACACGTGATTAACCCCTTTCCTTCTAAAATTTTTGGGTCATTTCCCCTGATATTATAGGTCTTTTCCCCAAAATATGTTTTGTTGTTATAATTAGTTAGTTAGGTAAAGTACCTTCTTTATTGTCATTGCTATAGTGTCTTTCCTATAGCATTCAATTGTTAAATCACTCTGGGGAGTATTGTCATTTTTATTACATTGGCATGACCCATCCATGAACACTGAATATGATTCTGGTTATTAAAGTTGTTCTTTATTTCTTTAGGGACACTTTTGTGGTGAAATCTACAGTTTTCTTGTACACTTTTCGAGACTGATTCATTAATATTTTATACACCTCTTCATTATTCTCAATGAAATGAGGGCTACAACCACTAAACCAGGGGTGGGGAATCTGCTACTTTGAGGCCACGTATCCATCTAGGTTCTCAAGTGAAGCCCTTTGACTGAGCCTAAAACTTTAAAATCAAGTACATTCATGTACCACAACTTGCTCAGTCATTTCCCAATTGAAGGCATCCCTTCAATTTCCAATTCCTTGCAACCACAGAAAGAGTGGCTATGAATATATTTTGCATTTGTTGGTCTCTTCTCCTTTTTTGTGATACATTTGGGATAAATACCTAGTAGTAGTATTGCTAGATGAAAGGATATGCACAGTTTTATAGCCCGTTAGGAACAGTTCCAAATTGCTTTCCAGAATGGTTGGATCAGTTCACAACTCCACCAACAATGCATCACATTTCGAGTTTTCCCACATGTTCTCTAACACTTATCAATTTCCCTTTTTTCATGTTAGCTAATCTGATAGGTGAAATGTGGTACTTCAGAGATGTTTTGATTTGCATTTCTCTAATGAATAGTGATTTATAACACTTTTTCATATGAGTAGGAATAGCTTTCATGTCTGTCTAAAAACTGCCTTTTTATATCCTTTGACCATTTATCAATTTGTAATGACTTGTACTTCTATGAATTTGATTCATTTCTCTATGTGTTTGAACAATGAGATCTCATCAGAGACCCTGGCTCTAAATATTGTTTCCCAATTTTCTGCTTCTCTTTTAATCTAGATTGCTTTGATTTTGTGGAAAAGCTTTTGTAAATTTAATATAATCACAGTTATCCATTTTGCATTTAATAATGTTCTCTATCAAACTGAGCCAAATATACAAGAATGAAAGTCCTTCCCCAATTGATAAATGGTCAAAGGATATGAACAGGAAATTTTCAGAGGAAGAAATTAAAGCTCTCTATAGTCATATGAAAGAATGCTCTCAATCACTATTGATTAGAGAGATGCAAATCAAAACAACTCTGAGATAACACATCACACCTATCAGATAGGCTAACATGACAAAAGAGGAAGATGATAAATGTTGGAGAAGATGTGAGAGAGTTGGAAAACTAATTCATTTTATGTGGAGCTGTGAGCTGATCCAACCATTATGTAGAGCAATTTGGAACTAGGCCCAAAGGAATATATAAATGTGCATACCCTTTGATCCAGCAATATCGTTTCTACAACTGTATCACTAAGAGACCATAAAGATGGGAATCGGAACTACGTGTACAAAAATATTTGTAGCAGCTCTCTTTGTGGTGACCAAAAACTGGAAATCAAAGGGATGCCCATCTACTGGGGAATGGCTGAATAAATTGTGGCATATGAATGTAATGGAATACTATTTTGCTATAAGAAATGGTGAACAGGAATACTTCAGAGAGACCTAGAAAGACTTGTATGAACTGATGCTGAGTGAAAGGAGCAGAACCAGGACAACTTTGTACACACCAATAACCACAGTGTGTGAGGAATTTCTTTGGTAGACTTAGTACTTCCTTGCCATGCAAGGACTTAAAAAATTCCCAATGGACCCTTGAGGCAAAATGCCTTCCTATTCCTGAGAATAAATCATGGAATTTGATAGCAGAATGAAACAGACCATTATTGTTTGTATTATGTTTTGCTTTGTTTTATGATTTCTGCCATTCATATTAATTCTTCTATGCAACATGACTAAGATGGTAATGTATTTAACAGGAATGTATGTATAGAACTTGCATAAAATTGTATACCTTATCTGG
The DNA here is from genome assembly GCF_028372415.1 of Notamacropus eugenii. Taxonomy (NCBI): domain Eukaryota; kingdom Metazoa; phylum Chordata; class Mammalia; order Diprotodontia; family Macropodidae; genus Notamacropus; species Notamacropus eugenii. The sequence continues at coordinate 13,008,941 of NC_092879.1, read as the reverse complement.
CAGGGAGAGGGGAAGGATGGGATGGGAGGGGAAAAAAATCTAAGATATATGTAAGTGATTGTAGAACACCAAAAAAGTATAATTTAATTTAGAAAATATTATTCTCCATCTTTTGTTTGGTCATAGATTCTTCCATTCTCCATAGATCTGACAGGCAAACTATTCCTTGTTTACCCTTTGTGTCTAAATATTGTACCCATTTTGACCTTATCTTTGTATATGGTGTAAGATGTTGGTCTATGCCTCATTTCTGCCATACTGTTTTCCAGTTTCCCAGCAATTTTTACGAAATAGAGAATTCTTATTCCAGAACCTGGAGTCTTTGGGTTTATCAAACAGTTATTTACTATAATCATTGACAACTGAGTCTTGTGCACCTAACCTATTCCAGTAATCCACCACTCTTCTTTCTTAGCCGGTACCAAGTGGTTTTGATGAGTACTGTTTTATAATACTGTTGATCTGTACAACTAGATCACTTTCCCTTTGCAGTGCTTTTCATTAATTCCTTTGATATTCTGGAGCTTTTGTTCTTCCAGATGAATCTTGTTGTTACCTTTTCTAGCTCTATCAAATATTTTTGGTAGTTTGATTGATATGACACTAAATAAATAAATAAATTTTGATAGAATTGTCATTTTTGTTATATCAGCTCAGCCTATCCAGGAACAACTGGTATTTTTCCAGTTATTTAGATCTGACTTTATCTTTGTGAAAAGTGATTTGCAATTTATATTTTTATATATTTATAGTTCCTGGATTGGTCTTGACAGGTAGACTCCCAAATATTCTATATTGACTGTAGTAACTTTAAACTGAATGTTTCTTTTTATTTCTTGCTGCTAAGCTTTGTCAGTAATATATAGAAATGCTAATGATTTAGGTGTGTTTATTTTATATCCTGCAACGTTGCTAAAGTTGTTAATTGTTTCAAGTAGTTTTTCAGTTGAATGTCAAGGAGTCTTTAAGTATATCATCATATCATCTGCAAAGAGTGATAGCTTTGTTTCTTCACTGCTTATTCTATTTCCTTTAATACCTTTTTCTTCTCTTGTTGTCAATGCTAACATTTCTAATACCGTACTGATCGCTCTTTCTTCTATCCTGATTCTATCTCTTACTTTGACTGCCTGTCTATTGACCTGTACTCTACTGTCTACAAACATGCTCATATCTTCTCTGTCCTCAAAGCATTGTCACTCATTGCTTCCACCCACTATGTACTTGGACCTTTTCTGCCTTCTGTGGCTCAGCTCTTTGGAAAGGCTATCTACAATTGGTACTGTTTCACAAATAACACAAGAGGCGCTACAGATTTTGCACTCCAGCCTCTTACCTCTTACAGGTGCATTCTCGATCTGGTCAGACAGAAAGGACAGGAAGACAACTTCAGACGTATTAATAATCTTGCTTTATTCTGTTCTAGTCTTTTCAAGAGATTTGATGAAAATGGGAACACCAAGTCTTGTAGCATTCCCTAATCAACCTTCTCACAGGAGCCAGTGAGGAGCAGGGGCTGGGGAGCCACTACCGCTCCATCTCCATGGGATCAGTCTAGACAAGCACAGCGTTCCAGTTTATGGGCTCCCCTAACGTTCCTCAAGCCTCAGTGGGGGTTGGTACAGGAACACACAGTATTACACCACTACACTGTCATATTCCCCTATGTGATCCCCACTTACAGACTAGTGCCCACTTGCTTAATAGGGCAGCAGATAAAGAAAATATATTGCCATCAATAGCCTCACAGGTTAACATTAGCAATACGGTCATTCAGTACAAGTTTAGTAAAATTCACATTATGCCACTGCACAACTGTGGTGATGTTTACAAGTCATGGGAGTGGTCATTATTACCTCACCGCTGGAAACTAGAGACTGTTATGGCCATAGATCCTGAGAAACGAAGTTCTAAGAAAGTATTACAAAAATCGTCTTTACTTACAAGTTACTTCCACTTCCTCTCCTCTCACTCTCTTCAAATCTCTTTAAAATCTCTCTTCCAACTTTATCACCCCACCAACAGTCTGTCTGTGTTGCTGCCAAAGATTTATTAGTTGTCAAATCCAGTGTTCTCTTCTCAGCCTTCATTCTCCCCAAATTCTCTGCAGTCTTTGACACTGCTGACCATATTTTCCTCCATGATATTCTTTTCTCTCTCCTCTATTTCTCCTCCTATTAACCTCACTGCTCCTTCTCATTCTCCTTTACTAATTCTTCACTGAGATCATGCCCTCTGTGTCCCGCACAGTTCCATCTTTGCCGCTCTTCTCCTCTCTATACTTTTAAGCTTGGAGCATGGGGTTTATTCAGGGAAGTATACTACCTCTGGTGTGAGGCCTGACGAGCCGTTTTCAGGTCTGCTTCCCACCTCTGGTGTCTATCTGATCCACTTAACTCTCACCTGTTTTTTCATGAAACTATAGCATGAGCAGTGGCCTCACTCTGGTAAACCATTTCAGGAAATGGGCTCCACCTGGTTGAGGGTAACTGAGGCGGTCTCAAAACCTTCGGTGATTTAGAGGGCTCTTTACCCCACACATGATAAGACTTCCCCAGGTGGAATGATTGGATGAGAACAATTTTTCCAGTGGCCAGTAAGGCAGCTGAAGCAAGCATGTGGAATGCTTAGAACTGGGATAGGTATTGGAGACACCAAGATCATCTGCTGTATCTTGAGACATCACCAGTCTTCTTGACTCTGCCCTGCCACTGGACTGTAACATCTTTGTAAGAGAGAGTGAGGCCAACATTTGGGCATCTCTGCCTCATTTTAATCCAATATATGAACAAATCAAAAGAAATCACCCATACCACTTCACCATTTTTACTTATCTCAAATTCCTGTAGTGACAGCAAAGTGATGAAGCAGCAGGTGTGAATACACTGAAGGCTGTAATCACAAGCCTGCACACAGGTGGCCCAGTTCATAAGAGTGTCATCTTACTAGAAGCAGCAAAAAGATTCTGCATGCCCTCATTAGAGAAGGTGCTGTGCTCTATGAGCAAAGCAGAGTTGAAATAGCATAAAAGAAATGATATATGTACCAATTTAGGGAATCCATCACAAATGTTCACAGGGACTATTTGTGCCTGACCTGTGGTAGAGCATTCTGAGCTTTTATCAGTTTGGTCAATCACAATTGGGCACAGTGCAACTGGTCTCTAGCATGCTGATGTCATTTTTGTCCTCTTTGAGAACAAAGGACAACAACCGCACTGTTACACTTGTTGGTCTCATTAAATTCCATAAGTATAATAACTACCTCTGTGCTGGTGGTTCTCAGTTCTTCCTATGCTGACTCAACGTTCAGTCTTTCACTTTCAACTGTCTTTCAGACATTTGAAAATGGATGTCCAATAGACATGTTCAGCTCAATGTGTCTAAAACCCAACTCGTCTGTCCTCCTAAATCCCCTCCTCTCATCTCTGTTGTCATCATCTTGGCAATACCTCTTGCTAACAAGCTAGGTGTTATACTGTACTTCTTACCAACTCTGATACCCTATAACAAATCTGTGTCCAAACATTTTGTTTCCATTTTGAAAATCTCTACAAAAAGACCCCTTCTTTCTGGTAACAGCACCACCACAGTGCTGCAGGCTTTCATCACCTTATGCATACCCTGCTCTTGCATTGCAATAACTTATTTCTGGGTCTGCCTGTCCCTGAGTCTCTCCTAACTCCAATCCATCCCCTATTCCACCACCAAAGTGCTTTCGTTAAAGCACAGGTCTAACCTTATCAGCCTCCTACTCAATAACCTCCGGTGTCTCCACATCACCTCAAGGACTAAATACAAATTCCTCCCTTTGGCTTATAGTCCTCTTCACCTCCTGTCGTCTGTCTCTTCTTACACCTTATTCCCTTCCACTTATTCTTTGACCCTGTGACAAAAGCTTCCGTGTTTGGTCCAATATACTCCATCACTGGCTCCAGTTATTTTCTCTGTCTATGCAATATGCCTGGAATGATTTTCCTCACTTCTAAATACTGACTCCCATGTCTTTTAAAGTCTTAAAGTCTATGCCAACACTCTTCATTCTAGTGTTCTGCCTCTCTAAATTAATTCCTGTATAATTATCGTATATAGTTTTATTTTGGGATATTTTAAACTACAAGTATATTGTCTGTTAGTTTAGACAAGAGACCTTTTTTAGCCTCTTTTTCAATCCCCAATCCCTTTGCTCAGTACCTAGTACACAGTAGGCATTTAATAAATGCTTATTGAGTGAGAACATCAGCCCCTCTAGCTATTGAACACCCCAGCCCCAATTTTACCTATTGTTCATGTTTTGTATGGATATATTTATGTACATGCTATTCGTGAAAGGGAGTGCCTCATTTTTTTTTCTTTGATCCTCAGCAGCTGTGACAGCTTGTGGAATACATTAGGTGCTTAAGAATTGCTTTTTTGAACAGTTAACTGACTTTGAGTTAGATAACACAGTCTTTGGATGCCATCTGGTGTCCAATAAGAATGTTGCAGTTTATTGAGGCAATCTTTTGAGGCACGGCTGCCCCCTTGAGACCAGTTCAGATATTACAGTTCTAGGCTGCCATAGCCTGTCCAAATCCTGATATTACATTCTCTCCCTTTTTACACCGTTTTTCCTGATGTTTTGCATTTGTGAAATGTAAGCGGCGCTGACCGCCACACCATCTGGGACGCCACACTGACGGACATCAGGTAAACTGAATCCGGAGCAGGGAAGGGTGAACAAGATGGCGCTGGAAGGGACGGCCCCACCCCTGGTTTGTTGTTGTCACTATAGTTCCAGCTTGTGTTCATTTCTATAGTTTCGGGTTTGTTTAGGTGTGTTACCATGGTTCACTGGGCTAGCTGGCAGAGACTATATAATCAGAGTGCTTGCTTGAATAAATCGGAGCTGCTTCACTGACCCGCTCTCCCGCCTCGTTCTCTTACTCGAGAGCTCCACAGGAGGACGAGCAGCCTGCTGGCCAGGCATAAGACTTGCTCCTCTCAGTAAGCTATGCCATAACCATAGCAGTGAAAACTCATTTGCCGTTATCAAAGGCAGAATGGAGACAAATAAAATCCTAGATCTATGAACTGGTGTAGGTAATTGATTCTTTCAGTTAAAATAGAAATTCAGGCTAAACTGTCACTTTGGTCGGAAATGATATGATAAAGTTTAAGATATAATAGAAGTAGAGTGAAAATAGAGCAGGCTGGACTCTACAGAGCCTGACCCTGAGTAGCATATCAATGTGACACGTTACACCTTCACAAGAGCAAAACTGGGGAAATAGAAGAAAATGGCTCTTCTGAACACTGAAGAAAGTTTTTGAAATAAGTATCTGTGTGACTGACACAGTCGTCCCAGTTGGAGTCAGCTCCTAATGGCTCTCAAGAACTGACTGTTAAATTTTCAGGAGTTTTTCAGGTAGTTGCTAAGCAACCAGAGCATAGTTTAATCAGTTCCTGCACAGTTAATATTATTTGTTACTTGAAAAGTATCTGTGTCTTCCAAGAAGATCAAAATCCCTTCAAGACAGGAGCGGATTTGTTTTTGGTTTTGCATCTGCAGTACCTAGAGCAGTGTCTGGAATGTAGTATGGGCTTAAGAAATATTTACTAAATAATTAAGGAACATTTTGTTACATAACTCAGTCTTTGTTAACATCATGTGTCCAATCAGCATATTGCAACTCACTGAAAACCTTGTGGAATTCCCACCCTTTTGTGGCAGATTGTGAGATTACAACTTTACTGGTCCATCCACTCTTTCTACAGCATGGCATTGCATTTCCACCCTTTTCAAACAGTATTTTTACTAAACTTCAAGCACATTGGACTACTCACTTGCTATTCAGGAGAACAGAAGGAACTGAAATGAAATTGATGATTTGTAAAGTAAAGCAAGTAATGAATTCCTTCAGTGTAAATAGGAATTCAGAATCTTAACCCTGGAGATATGATATAGGTTAAGAGTTAATACCAGTGGAGACAGCACTGATCTGGAATCGCCCTACGATGTACCTGGTCCCTTGCTTAAATATTACTGTCACTCATTAATACAATTTTATTCACAAGAGCAAAATTTGGAAGAAATGAGTCAAGGAGAATGACTCATATAATCTATCTAATTAGAAGGAAATTTATGAAATAAAGCATCAAACAATGACCAACAACAGTGGTCTGCCAATGCCTACTCACAGAGGCTCTTACTGGCTTCAAAGCCCTGATTGCTAGATTTCAGGATTTTTCTCTGCTGGTTGTGAAGTCAGTCAATCAGACAGGAAGTTCTTGGTAAGTATGTACTGTTTACCAAGTACAGTTAGGTGGTCCAGTAGATAGAATTCTTGTCTTGGAGTCAAGAAGACTCATTTTCCTGAGTTCAAATCTGTACTTAATCACTCATTGGCTGTGTGACCCTAGGTGAGTCATTTGTTTTTGCTTGCCTCAGTTTCCCCATTTGTAATAGGAGCTGGAGATGGAAATGGCAAACCACTCCCATATCTTTGCAAAGAGAACCTCAAATGGTGTCAAGACATAACTGAAATGACTGAACGTTAACAATGTTAGGAGTTGGGCTTTATTGCACCTTGCTCTTATCATGCTGGAATCCAATCCTGGGAGGAATGTAGGAAGCTGGTAGAAGATATTCCTAAACTCATCATTTGGTTCTGTTCAATGACATTGATTATAATTATCATTTGATGATTTCCTAACTAAAATAAAAGAGTTACTCATTTTTAAATAATTCTGAATAAAATCCATCCTATTTATCATGGACTTAACTTTTAAAATCATCTGAAAGTAGAATTTGAAGCTAAAGAAATTGCCACTTAAATAATTAAAATTGATCCAATAGCAAGATGAAATGATTTTTAGTTTAGGAGTCACTACTACTATATGCTATGCTTATCCAGTGTTACATATTAATTTTTGCTTATTCTTTTCCCAATTATATTTTGTAAATAGATTACTGTTGTTATTGTTGTTCAATAGTTTCAGTCATTTTCAATTCTTCATGACCCTGTTTGGGGTTTTCTCGACAGAGGTACTGAACTGGTTTGCCATTTCCTTCTCCTGCTCATTTTACAGATAAGGAAAATGAGGCAAAAGTGTTTAAATGACTTGCCGAAGGTCAGAGTTTTGTGGACTCACAATTTGAGGTCCAATTTTAATTCAGGTCTTCCTTGCTCCCAGCCTGAGATTAACCAACCTTAATTTCTTGGAAAGTTTGGCTTTTGTGATTGACATTCCTGACGAAATTTCATTAAATTCGATTGCATTTTAGTCACCATCAACTAATATTGGCCAAAGATTAGTTTCTGGGAGAAAAAAGACAATAATTTAATAGCCTCTGCCTTCCAAAAGTTTAAATCCTTTTGATGGAGGCAATGCATTTATATATAATTATGTGTAAAATATAAAGAAAATACCAGTTGTTTGGGGGAGGGGGGGTAAGCTCTCTAACTTTGGGGAGGGAGAGGTGACAGGAAAGACTTTAAGTAAAATGGGGTGTCATGTAAATGAGCTTCAAAGGAAACTGGGGGACCAAAAGAGACAGAGAGGAGAAGAGATTGAATCATACACAAGGGGATCAGCCTTTATAAAGGTTTAAAGAAGGGAAATGAAAAGCCGTGTGTGCAGAACAGCATTAAGGCAAATAAGCCTGGATCTTAGAGTACACAAAGTGGAATAATACGTGATTGCATCAGATGGTTAGATCTTAGGTGTTTACAAAGGTAATAAAAGACACAGTTGGTCCACTTTGATACTAGGTGCTCCAGTGAAGCAATGCAATGTTTTGAGCGTGGGATTGACATGATCAGAACCACACAGCAAGAAATTCCCTTCAGCAGCTGAGTGAAGGGTGGAATAGAGAGGGAGATGACTGGAGGCAGGGAGACCACTTAAGAGACCATTGTCACAGACAAAAAGAGAATAGATGAGGTTATGTGAGTGTAGAGACAAGAAAGTACTTCTGAGGTACTGTTCATGTGGTTATTACAAAACTTGGCACCTGATTAGATATGGGAGCTGAGGGAGAGTGAAGACCGTGGGATAGATAGATGATATATAGATCATAGAGGTAGAAACATATGTTCTGCTATACACCTTTCAGGATGGTTTGATGTCCCTTTAATACACTAGATGTCAAAGAAATAATGTATTATTTGCATCAAAGGAAGTGACATGTAATCACAGATAGACAGATAAATAGATTGACTAAGAGATAGATACATGCATAAGGGCCAACCTTTACATTTTGAGTCTCAACAATTATACTTTAAAATTTGGCAAATGCTGCAAAGTTGAGCTTGATTTATTTCATGAATTAGACATATGAAAGTGATGAGATGTTCACAATACAAAATAAACTTAAAAGTATATTGTGCAGACCTGTGCTAGGAGGCGGAGTCAAGATGGCTGAGTAGAAAGACGCACATACACATAGCTCCGAACCCACAACCCATAGAATGGCTACAGGGAAGTAACTCATCGCGAATTCTAGACTCAGAGGCCACGGAACATTGGAGCGAGGGAGATTTCTGTTCCAGAAAGACCTGCAAACCTCTCGCGGGGTGTCCTTCGCGCTGCGGACTGGGCGCCGGGACTGGGAGCTGAGTGCAGCCCTACCGCGGTTGCAGCACCGAGAGGAAAAGATAAGAGTGGGCTTCAGGGACGGGATCTCCAGCGGCCATGCGGGTCCCCCTACCCTCAGGGGGACCTGCAAACCTCTCGCAAAAAGTCCGTCGTGCTACAGACTCGGAGCCCAGCCCAGACCTGCCGCGGCTGTGGCACCAAGAGGTACAGATCTGAGCAGGCTTCAGGGACAGGATCTCCAGCTGCCACACAAGTCCCTCCACCCACAGGTGACTGGGGTCGGTGAGAGAGTCTCTTTGGCGAGTCGAGAGGGGAGTGGGGTGCCCCCATAACTCAGGCCCCCCAGGAGGTAGAAGCTGAGAGGCGGCTGCAGACCGGGGCTCCCCAAGGGGGCAGGAGCCTGAGTCCATTGTGGAAGGTGTGTGCATAAACCCCCTGAGGGAACTGAGCCTGAGAGGCGGCCCTGCCCCGACCTGACCACCTGAACATAATCTCATACTGAATAGCAGCCCTGCCCCCGCCAAAAGCCCTAAGGCTGGAAGCAGCATTTGAATCTCAGACCCCAAACGCTGCTGGGAGGATCAGGAGGCGAGGTGGGTGTGAGGAGAATATTCAGAGGTCAAGTCACTGGCTGGGAAAATGCACAGAAAAGGGAAAAGAAATAAGACTATAGAAGGTTACTTTCTTGGTGAACAGGCATTTCCTCCCTTCCTTTCTGATGAGGAAGAACAATGCTTACCATCAGGCAAAGACACAGAAATCAAGGCTTCTGTGTCCCAGCCCACCCAATGGGCTCAGGCCATGGAAGAGCTCAAAAAGAATTTTGAAAATCAATTTAGAGAGGTAGAGGAAAAGCTGGGAAGAGAAATGAGAGAGATGAAGTCAAAGCATGAACAGCAAATCAGCTCCCTGCTAAAGGAGACCCAAAAAAATGTTGAAGAAAATAACACCTTGAAAACCAGCCTAACTCAATTGGCAAAAGAGGTTCAAAAAGCCAATGAGGAGAAGAATGCTTTCAAAAGCAGAATTAGCCAAATGGAAAAGGAGATTCAAAAGCTCACTGAAGAAAATAGTTCTTTCAAAATTAGAATGGCACAGATGGAGGCTAAGGATTTTATGAGAAAGCAAGAAATCACAGAACAAAGCAGAAGAATTGAAAAATGGAAGATAATGTGAAATATCTCATTGGAAAAACAACTGACCTGGAGAATAGATCCAGGAGAGACAATTTAAAAATTATGGGACTATCTGAAAGCCATGATTAAAAAAACAGCCTAGACATCATCTTTCATGCAATTATCAAGGAAAACTGCCCTGAGATTCTAGAACCAGAGGGCAAAATAAATATTCAAGGAATCCACGGAACACCTCCTGAAAGAGATCCAAAAAGAGAAACTCCTAGGAACATTGTGGCCAAATTCCAGAGTTCCCAGGTCAAGGAGAAAATATTGCAAGCAGCTAGAAAGAAACAATTCAAGTATTGTGGAAATACAATCAGGATAACACAAGAACTAGCAGCTTCTACATTAAGGGACTGAAGGGCATGGAATAGGATATTCCAGAAGTCAAAGGAACTAGGACTAAAACCAAGAATCACCTACCCAGCAAAACTGAGTATAATACTTCAGGGGAAAAATTGGTCTTTCAATGAAATAGAGGATTTTCAAGCATTCTCGATGAAAAGACCAGAGCTGAAAAGAAAATTTGACTTTCAAACACAAGAAGGAAGAGAACCATGAAAAGGTGAACAGGAAAGAGAAGTTATAAGGGACTTACTAAAGTTGAACTGTTTAAATTCCTACATGGAAAGACAATATTTGTAACTCTTGAAACATTTCAGTATCTGGGTAATGGGTGGGAGTACACACACACACATGCAGACACGCACACATACATAGAGACTGAGTGCACAGAGTGAATTGAATAGGATGGGATCATATCTTAAAAAAATGAAATCAAGCAGTGAGAGAGAAAGATATTGGGAGGAGAAAGGGAGAAATTGAATGGGGCAAATTATCTCTCATAAAAGAGGCAAGCAAAAGACTCATTAGTGGAAGGATAAAGAGGGGAGGTGAGAGAAAAACATGAAGTCTACTCTCATCACATTCCACTAAAGGAAAGAATAAAATGCACACTCATTTTGGTATGAAAACCTATCTCACAATACAGGAAAGTGGGAGATAAGGGGACAAGCAGGGTGGGGGGGATGATAGAAGGGAGGGCATGGGGAGGAGAGTGCAATTCGAGGTCGACACTCATGGGGAGGGATAGGATCAAAAGAGAGTAGAAGTAATGGGGGGCAGGATAGGATGGAGGGAAATATAGTTAGTCCTATACAACACAACTATTATGGAAGTCATTTGCAAAACTACACAGATTTGGCCTATGTTGAATTGCTTGCCTTCCAAAGGGAAGGGGTGGAGAGGGAGGGAGGTAAAGAAGTTGGAACTCAAAGTGTTAGGATCAACTGTTGAGTAATGTTCTTGCCACTAGGAAATAAGAAATACAGGTAAAGGGGTATAGAAAGCTATCTGGCCCTACAGGACAAAAGAGAAGACGGAGACAAGGGCAGAGAGGGATGATAGAAGAGACAGAAGATTGGTCATAGGGGCAATTAGAATGCTTGGTGTTTGGGGGGGGAGGGGATAAAAGGGGAGAAAATTTGTAACCCAAAATTTTGTGAAAATGAATGTTAAAAGTTAAATAAATACATTTAATTTTTAAAAAAGTATATTGTGCATACATCTTTTCAGAACTGGTTTTTAAATAAGCACCAGGACACACCTGAATAGATAGATACAGTTAGATAGATAGATAGATAGATAGATAGATAGATAGATAGATAGATAGATAGATAGAATATAGACAGATAGACAGATAGGAAGATAGATAGATTCCTGGCATTTATCAGGTACTTACTATATGCCAGATACTGTTTTAAGTACCAAGTTAAAAAAACACAACAAAAAAAATCAGCCGCTGCCCCAATTAAGCTTCTCTTCCACCGAGATAAGAGCCCAGAACACAAGGAAATTTGAAAAATGGACGACAGAGAATAGTTTCCAGCTAGTGCCTAAGAAATTAAGTGGAGCATTGGTTCTGGGAAAGAAGAGGTATAAGCTCCCTCATCCGATGAAGTCTTCCAGGGTGCAGCTCAGGTGACTGAAATGATGGTGCTGTCCCAGACAGTGGTAGGGAATTTAGAAGAAGGATGAATTTTAAGGAAATAATGAATTCTTGTGAATTTTTCCCTCTCTTTTTAAAGCAAATTCAAACTTTTATTTGCATTGTAGGAAAAGGAGCAAACATTGTAGAAAAGAAACAAATTTTCTTATCTTTCATGAACAAGCAAAGGAAAACTTTCCAGAAGTCTATCAATCAGTGATTAGAGAAAAATATAAAAGGGACATTTTACCCAGATCATATTGATATAAATAACTCAATTTGCTCATCCCAATGAAAATGAAAAAAAAATCATTTTAATTATTGGGAGAGTACCAACTTGATGGAATTCATCTTCTTTCAAAATGAATCTATTTGTGAGGAAACAACTAAGTTAGTTTGACTTTCACAACATGAGTTAATTCTTAACCAGGTTTTACAGTTGTCAGCGTCAGATCGTGACCGACCTCTCATCATTCACTTCTTGTAGGAACACAGTTTCACCCAAAAAGCCTTAGGGAAAAGGAAGACACTCGAGGTAGCCTTGTGCCTCCAAGGAATAAACCATTCTACTTTAGTCTGGGGTCATCTCTTATCAGAAGTTTTTGTCAGCTTGAAGGTGGCAGCTGTCAACAAAATACCATTACTTTACACCAGTAAATGACACAGCACATAACCTTGCTCTCTCCTCCCAAATTCTGATTTTTCTGGTTTTATTCTTCTGCATATAAGTAGGCACTCAACATTATTGACTGACCTATGTCTCTAAACCTAATTTCCCTTACAGATGGAAAAAAGGGAAAAGAGATGAGCATGGAAGAAGCAAAATTGACAGAGATTCTATAACTATCTTATTGCTATGAAAATTAATAACCTGTGCTAGTTTTCTTTCATCATTTTGGCTAACATTTGACCATTTAGCAACACCTTCAATGCTGGTTTCATGGTGCTCATAAGTATTCAGGTCAGGTCCTAAACATGATTATATGTTAGTATTAATTCTTCAGAATTTGAAAAATCAAGTTACACTGCAATCAAGCTCCCCTTATGGCCTTCCATTTCTCATTGTTCTTGCCTTTTTTTGTCTTACTTCTTCTCTCGTTAAGGTTTCCATTAAACTGGAATTCTTCCAAAAAACCTGAAAGTTGAGGCCTCCATCTGGTGTTAAAGAGACCCACTTGAGTATAAGGTGACATTAAAAAAATATATTTTGTAACATTCCTGTATTTTCATCTCATTGCTGCCAATAGGCTATATGTGGGACCCATAGCAAATGAGATACTGTTCCTATAGCAAAATGGCTACATAGATAAAACCAAGCCAAAATAACATCACAGATTTTAAAGTACTAACTTGGAATGTGTTTGTATGTATATATAATTGAATTTTGGGGGTCTGGCTTCTTTTTTTTTTTTTTAAGAACCAGCTGGCAATAATAATTTTTCTGCTACCTTCCTTCAAGAATTCTAAATTCTGGCTGCTAATAATAGAGTCAAACTCTTTACTTCTAACTTCCCTTTTCCCACCAATCCCATTACTTTCTATTACCTCTCTCATTTTTCTTCTCTCCTTTGCTCTCTTCTGTTCATTCTCCATCTTTCTTCTACTTCCTTGTTACTTTCTTCAACTTACTCATTTCCAGAATGGAAAATCAGAATCTCTTTGTTTTAACAATCCTGCCCTGAGCCAGCCCCAACTTGTTCCCAATACAAACTACCTCAGCCTTTAGTTTGTACTCTCCTGCTTTCAAAAGGAGTAAAATCAAGAGACTTCCGGTAGAAATGGGAGAATACAAAAAGGAGATAGCATCCCCTGTAGGGCATTGCATCTGCAATAATGGGATGATGAGTGGGAGCTGTTTCCATTTTGGCCAGCCTAGCTTTAAACTGACTAGGGTAAACAGGTAACAAGCCCTGAGCACACCTTCAGATTAAACAAAGAGCTCCTCAAACAACAAGTGACCTTCCTGACACTTCCAGGCATTATTCTGATCTCACCTTTACTCATTTATTCAATGGCAGTAGCCTTTTCAAGCCAAAACAGGGACTTGGTCTATCATAAGCATTTGTTAAATTTAAATGATAATCTCATTCATCAATGCTGCTTTCAAGATAATCTCATTCTTAGAAATTCGTTGCTCCTCCCCTTGTTTTTCACAATAGTAACTAAGCTTTCTGGAACAGAAAAACCAGAGGACAAAAGAAGTCTGCCCACCAAATGAGGGCAGTTGGGGAGATGCATGGCATAGCAACTTCTGGGACAATAGGATTTTAGGTGTTCTGGTGAAAGTTGTATATCAAATTAAGATGCACAATTCACTTCTTAGCCAAAATTTCTCCCCATCTAAATTCACTGGGGGTCTCCTTCCCATTAAGTTCAATGGCCTGACCTTTCCTGTGGCTTTCCTTCAGGCTGCTGAGCCACAGACTCAGGATTTAGCAAACTAATTTTTCTTTAAGTGAGAATCTTGTTTGAGACAAACCTAACTTCATCCTTTTGGGCCCTATAGGGCATTGCACATGCTTCCCTCTGACCAGGATTCCACTGATGGCAGAACACTCTAAAGATGAAAAGCACCAGAGAGCAGGGAAGGTACCAATTCATTAACACCTCTCATCCACCTCCACAAGAAAAGACAGTGGTTTTTGTTTTTGTTTTTGTTTTTTTTCTATATAGTACTAAGTAGTTTCTGAGTCAAAGTCCATGATGCTTGCTGGCTCCATTGAGTTCCCAGGGTGGTAGTGTCAGCGTTCTCTCACAGGACACTGCCTGGATGACTTCCATTAGCAAATCAAGGAAAGGATGGCGGCTGACTCTGTAAAGGGTGATGAGTCAGCCGTGGCAAGTCCCTGCAAACCAATGAAAAAGTATCAGCATCCTTTGGTGATCCCTTTCCCAACATTCTTGCCATATTTCTTGAGCTTCTTCTGAAATTTTCCTTTTGGGCTTCTCTCTGACTGTCTGCTCCTCCAGACGTTGGTATCTCTCCTGGACAAAGGCAAAGTGAACTTTCTTGGAGTGGGTTGCCTTCTCCTCCTTCTCCTAAGCCTGAGGCCCCAGGCGCTGCAAAGGGTCTTCTTGCCTCTCGGGCTCCGTCCCTTCCTCCTCTTCCTCTTCTAATTGCAGGTGCTGCAAGATATAGGCCTCCTCCTCCTCCTCTCCTCTCACTCCCGCCTCGGGAACCTGTGAAGGTGTCTGCCTGCAACCTTCCCTCGGAGCCTGGCTCCCACCGTCACGATGACGGCAGAGCTGCTGCTGAACCTTGGAGGAATGCAGAGAAGAGGAGAGGTGAAGAGACAACCTTTGCTCCCCACCTTCTCCCTAACCTCAAGTGAATTTTTATTATGAACTGTTGAATTTGAAAATTCCATTTCAACTAGTAGGCAGCAATTTGTATCTCTTTTAACCTTTTCCTTTTCTTCTGTGAGGAAGTGGAGGAATTTTCCCAGCACTGACAAATCCAGCATTGAAGAAAGACTATGGTACACTCCTCAACGTGATCTGAAGGCAGATCCAGATCTAGTCAGAGCAAGCCCCTCAAGAGAGACTGGTTTTTTCTAGATTCATTTTTGCATTTGCCTTCAGAGTTTATTTCAATTAGACCTAAGGTAGGTAAGTAGAAGCAGCAGCACCATCGGCAGTCATAGTACATAGCAACATCACCAATAATCATTATAATAGCTCTCATTTATGCAGTGTTAGGACAGTGACAAAGGCCAGGATAAACCCCAAGCCTGAAAGACTGAAGTTGAATCACAACATTCACCTCTCATCAACAATAGGGTTAATAGAAAGAGATGTATATTTTCAGACATGGTTAATTATGAACTACACATATTTGTAAGGAGAGATTTAATTTTTATTTTTGGTTAAGTGGAGAGGGGAGACGCAAATTTGGAAGCACAGATCCTAAATGCTTATGGAATAAATAATTAAGAACTAAATATTGCCTTTAGAATCCATGGCATATTCTTTCAAATCTTTGTCCTGTTCAGTTCAGACCTGAAATTTCATTTTAGAGGGAAAAGGAAGCCACTGGACAGGTAGGTCAGCACTTACTCTACCACTTAAAGACTGGGAGTTGCCTGGAGCTCAGAGAGGTTAAGCTACCTATCTTAGGTCACAGAGCTGGTTTAACAGAGTCAGGTTGATGGGGGACAGGACCAAGATGAGATCTTCACTCCTTACCCCAAAATAATTTGAGTCTCTTTTGATTATGAACCATGGAAACGCTTCTTTGAATTTTCCCCTGAACTCTCTTTGAATTTTCCCATAAGGTCCAGTTTCTGGAGTTTGCCTGAGGCATCTACCCACCTCAATAATCCTTTCACTGTAGCCATGCTCAGTCTCCCAATTCTCTGTTACCCCTAATTTAACAGAGCCCTCCATAATTTGTTTACCTCCCCTACTTGCCACCCTTAATCCTATATAGATCCTCTGCTCCCTTAAATACATGGTCCTGTTCCCTGGTGTTCCAGGTCCTTCTCTGTTACCTCCCAGACATCCCAGAATACTGGACCACTCCTAGATATTTCCCAATATCTTTCTGTAGATAAGATCCATCTTGCCTCCATTAAAGTGATCAGATTCCTTAAGAGTCCAGACTGTGGTTGAGATTCAATCTGGCCAATATTGCACATTTTTAGAATCACATCCATCCACTGTTGGTGTATTAATACACCTTGTCCTTGCCTGAAAGAAGGCTTGAGTCGAATTCATTCTGCAAGAACCCACAAACTGCTGTTTTGGGGTCCTAGCACCTGTAAACCTCAATAAGGATATGAACTCAAGTCTTTCTGACTTTGAAGCTGGTTCCCATTATACAAAACCACCTCTCATAAAGTTTTACTCATGCTCAGTCTTCATCCTATGAGAATGAAGTTGTATTTTTTCACTAATTTTTGTTGCTGTTTGCTTACATCACCGTAGAATCCCATGTATCACTCACTCTCCTAAATGACAAATGGAGTTTGTTTTAGAGAAGAAACTAAATCAGCATAACCGACTGATATTTTGAGAAAACCCAAAAACATGTGCAATGTGTAACACCCGTGTACCTCTTACCTCCACCAAGGGGTAGGTTAGGGGTGTATTATTATATCTCTAATTCCAGTTTGTCCTGCCTGAGCTTTATAATTTTGTTAGATTTACTCTTGATTTTTTGGTGTATCATTCTTTCAACCTTGTTATTACTGTGTGTTGGGTTTTTTTAGGGGGGAGTGCTCTACTTAATGTGAAAATTCACATAGATCTTTCCAATGTGTTCTGTATTCATCAGACACATCATTTCTTACAGTGCAGTAGTATTCCAAAATACTCAGGTACAGCAATTTATTTGGCCATTTCTTAATTGATAATCATCTGTTTGATTTCCAGTTCTTAGCTATCATAAAAAATGCTACAATAAATATTTGGGAGCATGTGGGAACTTTTTCCTTAATAAGGGCTTCCTTGGAGTATAAGCCTAATTACAGAGTCTCTAGTTCAAAAGGTAAGAGGATTTTATTCACTTTACTTGCATAATTCCAAATTTCCTTACAAAATGACTGTGCCATAACACAGCTCCACCAGCAACGTATTATTCTGCCTATCTTATGACAATCCCTCCAACAATGCTACCATTTTGTCATTTTTGCTGATAAGCAGGATATGATGTGAAACTTCAGAATTATTTTAATTTTCATTTCTCTTATTACTAATGATTGGAAGCATTTTTATGTGGTTGTAAATACTTTGCAGTTTCTTTGAGAATTGTTTTGTCCAAATCCTATGATCTAGTGGGGTTTTGGTTAATGGTTACATGTATATATCTATATGTATAATTTTATATTTTGAAATATCTCTGATAAGGGTTAGGTTTCCAAGATGTGCACAAAGTATATACTTATGAAATATGTAATAAAAATATATATATGTATTTGCATATATTTGTGTGCGTGTGTGTGTGTGTGTATACACACACACACACATATACATAAAATTGTTGGTATATCTTGATTACTGTCAACCAGTACAGAGCTCCTTTTTAGAAAGACAAATTAAATTAGACTGTGTGTTTCTCTCAAAGTTTGCAGAACATACTTATAGAAGTACGCATGGGACATCATTGTAAGACAAAACAGACAAAAAGCGGATTTTATATCCTCAGAGAAATTCCTTCTGACCTAACCTCCCTTCCTGGTTAAGGATTTCTACGTCAGCCAAAATTATAATCTCTATGTCGTTAAACATGATACGAGAAAGGAATTTTCTAATTTGATAGGTTGTAAATCCAATAAAATAGGAGAATGTCAATTGAAATTATAGATCCAGGATATCTGTGTTTCTTTTACCATTAACATGACATACTATAACATAAGAAAACATAAGTCCCATTATTCAAGATAGTGGCTGATTCAAGATGCCTTCTCCTTTGCAGTCATAAACACAAGAATGCTCCTGCTCAGCTTCATCTGGAATTGTAGCTGCTGACACTGAAAGGGGCATTTTGACTTCATTCAGAAAGCAAAACAAAGCATGTCTGTTATGCCAGAACATGCAAAGCATTATGGGAGGTTAAGTTCAGAGTGCGCCAAATTGTCTCTCCTTATTGACCAGTCTATGTTTTAGGCCATTCTAGGGTCTTGGAGGTTCAAATGGTATGGGGAAGGGTCTATAATACCTAGCCCTTATCAGAGAAATTTGATACAAAGATTTTTTCCCATAAAGTACTATTCTTCTTATTCTAGATTCATTAATTTCTTTAAGTTTTGCAGTTTCAAGTAATCAGAATTAGTTAATTTATCTTTTCTAATTTCCTCTGTCTCTTTTTTAGTTATGAAAGATATATGATCAATTTTTCTTCTAAAATTTTTTGAATGATCTTGAACATTAAGTTCATGTATCAGTTTAGAGCATATTACAGAGAGTGATGTAAGGTGTTAGTTTGAGCATTATTTCTGCCAGAGTACTCTCCAGTGTTCCTTGCAGGTTTTAATCACGTAAGGAGTTTCCCTCTGGGTATTATATAGTTTCCACATTATTTATAGTTCTTTCTGAATCTCTCTTGTCTCGTCTCTTCATTGATGGATCTCTTTTCTTTTAAGCAATACAAGATGTTTCTGATGACAGTTGTTTTAGAACATATTTTAAGGTGTGAAAATACTTTTATGCCTTCATCTTTACTTCTTTTCATGATTTCCCTTTATATTAAAGATATTTCATTTCTACAAAATTTATTATTTTATCAAGCTTTGTCAAGCATTTTCTTGGTTATTTGATTGTTACAGCATTAAATGTATAATTTGATTTTGGTAACATTGTCATTTTTATGATATTGGAATGCCCTAGCTATGACTACTGAGTATTCCCCCAAGTACTTAGAGTGTTCCTTCTTTTTTTTTTTGTCAAAGGAGTGCTCTGTAATTGAATCTATAGAATTAATATTTGTGCTTTGGGAAGTTGCATGCCAGACATTTTATGCATTTTGTAGTTATGTGGGATGGGATTTCCCTTTCTATTATTGCTTCTTTTGTATTGTTGTTATTATAATATTGAATTGCTGTTGGCTTGGGAGGATTTTTTTGTAGCCTTAAACTTTGCTGACTGTTCATTGTCTCAGTTATTATCTTCACAAAATACTCGGTCTTTTCCAGCAAAACCATCACATCATCAGCAAAGGGGGAGAGTTTTATCTCCTCTATACATATCTTTATTCCTTCAATTTCTTTCCCTTATCTTGTTGCTATCATTCATATTTGCATTACTGTATCAACTGATGGCGGGGAGAGTGGGCATCTTGGCTTCACTCCTGTATTTACTGGAACAGGTTCTATTTGCAAATGATGACTGCTTCTATTTTTAGAGTCCTTTTATGATATTAGGGCTTTTAGCATAAAATGTTGTTATACTTTGTCAAAGACTTTCTCTGTTGAGATAATTGTATAATTTGTGATATTTTGGGTTAAATATGATTAATTTGTTGATCATTTTCCTAATATTGAACCATCCTTGCATCCCAGATGTTCATTGCCAAGGAAGACCATGCCTTCAGAGAAGTAATGGCATAACTTGAACTTGACTTTGTTTTGATTGAGGGAGGGGTGACCATAAAGAACTCTTTCTTGGATCAACCACTGTAATCTGATAGGATTTTGATTAAAAATTTTGAGTTAGTATTCATTAATAATATTAGCGTGTAATGTTCTTTCTGAGTTTTATCTTATCCTCGTTTAGGTAGTTAGGCAACATTTGTCTCATAAATAAAAACATCTAGAAAAATTTGTAAAGTGTACCTATAAAATATTCACCAAGAGTTAAATGCAATTCTCTTCTGAATCTGCTGGGCATAGGGATTTTTTTGATAGTTCTTACAGAGATATACCTCTTTCCTTTTCTGAGACTGCATTATTTAAAATCTCTGTCAGGCCTTCTGATAGAATTGATACTTAATTATTTTTAAGACAATGCTCCATTTCTTTTGTGTTCTCATTTTTATGAGCATATTACTGCATATAAAATATTCTAATTATTTTTAATATTTTTATTAAATTATTGAATTTGTTAAATTATTAAAATTATGATTTCTTCTGAATACTGGTTGATTTCACCTTGCTCATTTAGTGTTTTATTGATTGGATTTTCTACTCTCTCGTTTTTTTTAAGGAGCTTAGCTAAGGACTTATCAATTTTGTTAGACTTTTCAAAATAATACCTTTTAGTTTTATTGATCATTTCTATGATATTTTGTTTCCAAGTATGTATTTCTCCTCTAATACTTAATAACTCTTCTTTTGTGCCAATTTTTAGTTAATTTATTTATTGATTCTCTGATTTTTAAAGTGAATATTCAGCTTATTATCTTTTCTTTTTCTATTTTGTTAATGCATGATTGTTAGGATACGGCCTTTGACCTGAGGACTGCTCTAGCTTCATCTCTCCAATTTTCATATTTTGCTTCTTAATTATCTTTTTCTTTTATAATAAATTATATATTATGTGTATTACGTATATAAATTATATGTTATATATTATTGTTAAAAACACGTATTAGAACCTAATAATTGTTATTGTTATAATAATTGTTAAATCTCTCTCAGAGAGAGATTTCTTGCATATATGTGTATATATATATATATACGCATATATCTGAAAACATTCCTTTTAAGATTTCTTATGTCACAGTAATGGTATCTCATCAAAATTATATACTGCAGTTGGTTCAGATATTCTTCAATTGATAAGCTTCTCCTCAGTTTCCAATTCTGTGTCACCATAAAAAAAACTGCTATTAATATTGTTGTGCGTATAGGTCCTTTTCCTCTTTTAAAAGATAAATCTCTTCATGATACAGGTCTTGTATTGGTACTTCTGGGTTAATGGATAAGGAAAGTTTTATACTTACTGGGAAAATGTCTAAATAGTTCTCCAGAACAGTTGGACCAATTCAAACTTCCACAAACTATGACTCAGTGTCCCTAATTTTCTACATCTCCTCCAACATTTGTCATTTTCCTTTTCTCTCATATTAGGTAATCTGATAAGTGTGAGATGCTATCTCAGAATTCTTTCAATTTGTATTTCTTTAATCAAGAGTGGTTTAGAACTTTTTTCATTCCTGCAGATATCTTTGATTTCTTCTTTTAAAACTGCAACTTCATATTTTTGTCCAATTGCTAATTGGGGACTAGCTATTTTTTTATATAAATTTACTTTTATTTCCACTATATTTGAGAAATGAAGCTTTTATCTGAGATATTTGATGGAAATTTTCCCTCCTTTTTTTCTTCCTTTTAATTTTGCTGGATCTACTTTGTTGGAAAAACTGAAATTTCATGTAATCAAAATTATGCGTTACTTCCTGTGATCTTCCCTATCTTCCTTTATTAACATATCTGAAAAGAATTTTGGTTGAGTAAAATGAGAAGAACCAAGAGAACAATTCATACAACAACAACATTACAAAAATAATCAATTTTGAAAGGCTTACAAAATATAGTCAAGAAAATGACCAACCACAAATTCTGGATGACTCATGATGAATCATGATGTCCACCGCCAGAAGGTTAGTGGTGATAAATTCAAAATGCAGATTGAGGCATATCTCTTTTGGACATGGCCAATACAGAAACTTGTTTTAATTATTATACGTGAGTCTAAAGGTTTTGCTTTTCTTAATTTATCAATGAATGGGGAGTAGTATGTGTAATGTCTAGGGAAGGGCAGAAAAAAAGAAAAATAATCTGAAAACAAAATTGAATTTCAAAAAGCATAGGGGTTGTTGTTCACATTTGGTTATGAATTTTTGAATCTATCAAGCTGTGTGCTTCCTAAAAAAAGACTATTTTATTGACGTGCGTAGGATAATCACTGGAGCTCTTCCTTGAGGTTCCACCCAGTAAAACATTCTATGATCTATAGATCGTTTGATATTCAATGTTCCAAAACCCAGCTCTGACATCTCTTGTCCTCAGGTCTCTCCCAGATCTAAGATTTTTTTTATTTCTAGAGACTGTCGGGCAGCTAGGCAATACTTTAGGTATCTGGCAGCAACTACTGGGACAGGATGCCCATAAGAAGCACTTACCCCCAAACCCTCCCCTCTTCATAGAGTGCAGGGGACAAGAGAACCTATCCCCAGCTTCTAACGTCGCTATACTCCAGCTGGTCTTACTGGACTGTGTTCACTCTGCAAATCTGACTGTGAACCTTGTCCCTCAGTTCCCAGGTAGAAATATTTGCCTCTCAAGCAAAAAGTTTAAGTAGCATTGAGTTAGTCTCCGATAAAATCACACTTTTTCTGCGAACTTTATTTGAATTCCTGAAATTAGGAAAGAAATGTTATAGAAATGTTCATGGAAATGGTCATCTTCTGAGGTCAAAACAGGAAAGAAACTGACTTCTCTGGTAGAGAGTATCTAATAGTAAATTAACAGCTTAGTACAGTACTCACAAAAACTTGGTCACATAAAAAACTAATTGAAAATTAGATAGGATCATACAGAAATTAATGCAATCATGAGTCAGTCAAAACATATTAGAACAAAATCAAAACATAGAAATAGATCATAATGAAGAGGTGATTTAAGTCTTATATAGTACTAGAAAAGGTTAAATACAAAATTCCTGGATACCATATTTCAAAAAAAATCACAAATGATAACCTGAGTGAACCATAATTTGAAACGCAAATAAAAAATTCTTTTAGCTCCTCGTAATGCAAGCTCTAGAAATTTTCTTAACCAAAGTCAAAGGCCTCAAATTTGAAGAACTACAGAATGGAAAAAAGAAAGAAAGAGTACATGTACCAGGTAGTCAGTATCACTGAAGATCTCAAAGCTACAATTGGAGAGGAGAGGACAGATTAATTATAATATTCCTGAGTGAAACAACCCATCAAAACCGAGTTAGCATAGGAGAGTATAGTATATACTCTCCTATATAGTATATAATATAGCTGGGAAAATTGGACGTTAATGAATGGAATGGAGCAAGGATCTCTGTGCTCACCATTGCGCTAAGGACGTTTTAAATGTTTTCTCATTGAATCCTCCCAATAGCCCTGTGAGTTTTGTGCTGTTATAGAAGGGAAATCTTCCAATTATTCATGAAGAATGTTCTTCACCTTAGTAGATACTTTGAATCTTAAACATTGGAGACAAGAGAAACATGGAGAGGTATATGGAAAGGATAATCTGATGAAGAATTTATATACAAATGGGGAGAAAAATACACATCTTCTCAGAACTCTGTCATATTCAATGGTACAGGAGGAGATAAAAAGAACTTGAGGTTACTTTTGAGAATTCTGATTATATTAAAAAATGAAAAAAGATAAAGTAAAAGGAAAGGAATAAATAGAATAGGAAAGAAAGAGGGATAAGAAAGGAGGAACTAACCATTTCACATAATCAGGGAGTGAGAAAACTAAACAAATATGAAGCAAGTATACTACCATCACTTTTTAATCTGAAATAAATAGGGATTAAATACATATATGCATGTACAAATCAAGCATGCAAACTGAATTTGGTGTGAATATACATGCAACTCGAGCTGCTCTCATGCCTGTCTCTGCTGCCCCAATTCCAGCCTTTGCCATCACTTAGAAGAAGTTTCACATATGGGGCTTCAGTCATTTTTCCTTTATAGTGGCTAGCCCATGTGGAAGCCATGGGAAATGAGATTATCAAGTACATCTCCAAGAACACCCTGTTTATCCACTGCAAAGTGAGAGAAGAGCTCCATTGGAAAGACCCAAACCATTACTTAAGAGAAATGCCCTAAAAGTCATCTGAAATAGCAACACAATTTCAATACAAAATACTGTAAGCCTCTTGCACTCTGATTATTTCAAAATCAACCATGAGGAGATAATTTTCAGATAATTAACTATTATTCCAGCATTCCTGTGTCAATTATCTAGTATTCCTAGAGTAGAAAGGAGCTTCCTGACAGAGTTATAGTAATATGAATAGAAGAGATCAGCTGAGATGACAGAGCAGCAGGAAAAAGGACAGGCAAGCTCGACCCCTTGAAAGGACCACAAACACACATAAAATGCACCAGCCTGAATACTAAGTGTGAAATACAAGAACAAATCCAGACTGATTCATTCTCCAGCTCAGGTCAGGATAGGTTAGTTGTGACTGAGAGGTCTGGGGACAATGAAGAGAAACTCTAGCCCTTATTAAGCTTTGTGGAACTTTCTATCATTCAGGCTCAATGAGAGACTGTGGATAATTGTGCACTAGGGTGAGAAGAGATACTGTTCAGGCCTACATAGAGGTCTTGTCCTTGTTCAGATGGAAGTATCATGGTCCCACTAAAGACTGTGCTCCTTGCTACTCAGGGCTAGGTCATAGACCCAGTGAGAGACTGAGACAGAGACCTGTGCTTAGTTAGGAGTGGAAGACTAATGTAAGGAGTCTTAATGGACGCTAGGCTTTGCCCTCATCAGGGAGCACACAGAGAAGAAAGTAGAAACTGGGAGACTTTGACCAGAGGAGATGATCGGTCTCAGAGTTCCACTGCTCAATCATTCATGGAGGCTGCCATTGAATAATGAAACTAAGAAAACCAGACCTAAGGGGATCCTAAAGTTCTGTCATCATGAACCTGTAGACCTTACCAGCTAATTCATAGTGACTTAAGTCCAGAAGGAGTTGAATTAGATTGAAACCTGAAAACAAGAGCACTAAATCTCAGAGTTCAGTCCCACAATGCACAATTCATAATCACCCATATCACACAGATATTTGAGGAAAAGGAAAGTTTGCAGGTGCTGTTCCTGATATACGGGAATATCATGCCACTCAATGCCCTAAGAAAGCAGCAGCACGATCCAAGAGGACACAAACATGCCCCAGACATTTTCTCTACAAGTCCGGAGAGCGAAGCACCAGTAAAAAGTTCAAAATCCAGAAGAAGGACCTGAAGAATGAGGAAACAAAAGAATCTCATCATAAAGGGGCATTAGAATGACAGGGATGCTCAAGCAGCTAACTCAGAAAATGTGAATGACTTTAAAACCTCTATAGACAAAGTCTCAAAATAAAACAGATTTTGGACATAAATTTCCTCAAACTTTATTGTTGTTTCGTCATTTTTCATATGTGTCCTATGTCTTTGGCCCCTTTTGTGGTTTTCCTAGCAAAGATACTGGAGGGATGTGCCATTACCTTCTCCAGCTCATTTTACAGATGAGGAAACTAATGCAAACAGGGTTAAGTGAGTTGCCAAGGGTCACAGGGCTAGTAGCCTATACACTGCACCACCTGTAAACATTAGGATGATCTAAATAAGGAGATAATGACTCTATGAGACAAGCAATTTTATTAATACAAAATCCAAAATAAATTGAAAAATCAACAGAAGTTTATATAAGGTATCTCATTGCGAAAAACGACTGACTTGGAAAAGAGTTCAAAGAGAGATCATAAAAGAACAAACATTAGCGAAGTGGATGGAGTCAGATTTTATATTTCAAGAAATCTTATAACTGATCAGACATATTAGAATCAGGATACAATTTAGAAATGAGAAGAATCCACCAATCACCTTCTGAACGACACCCCAAAATAAAAATCCTAAGTACATATTCACCCATATTTCAAGCTTCTTAGTTAAATAAAAAAAGTACTACAAGAAGCAAGAAAAAAAAAGAACTGAAATGCCAGGTAGCCAATCAACATTAAGCAAATTTAATGGCCACTACCATAAGAGTGGAGAACATGGAGTGTTGTAACACAGGAGGCAAGAAAATAGGCTTAAAACCAAGAATAACTCACCCAGCAAAACTTCTTGTAAGGAGAAAGTATGAAGCTGATGTTTGATTATTCACTGGTTAGTAGTTAAGAGTTTTGTTATTTATATCAATAGCCATTGTAACCCATTTGTTAAGTCTGAGATTTGGAACTATTTTGCCGAGGCCTTGGTGGTATGACACTTGAAAGGAGATAATGCATATAACTTTGGGTAGTATAATATTTGATGGTACAGTATACTTCTCCTCATGAGTGAATCTGCCGTATATTTTGGTATATTTCTCATTGTTTTCATTCTCATGTATGAAGTTATTGATTTGTTGCTGTGATTTGTTGCTTGTCCCACTTATTCTTTAGAATGAGATTATTTAGTTTCCAATCAATTTTTAGTCCAATTTTCCATGGCCCTTCAGTACGTATAATTTTTATTGCATCATGATCTGAAAAGAATGCATTTAATATTTCTGCCTTTCTGTACTGGACTGTGAGGTTTTTATGCCCTCATACCTTGTCAGTTTTTGTGTAGGTGCCAAATACTGCTGAGAAAAAGGTATATTCTTTTCTATCAAAATTCAACTTTCTCCACAGGTCAACCATATCTAACTTTTGCATTAGACACTTTATCCCCATCTTGCTCACTTGGTGAACCATTTCAATTCTACCCTATTCTCTTCTCTAGTATCCCCAACGCTCTTATCATTTCACTAATGATGATTTGCCAAGCCTCACAATGGGATCTCTCACTCCAGGTGTCACTTTTGCTCTTCCAGTTGTTCTGCTGAATGTAGGTGGAGAAAACCACAAAACCGTTCCTGCTGGATACATTACAAACTTATGTTACAAAGTTTCAACCGTACTCTCATTGCTGCTTGGAAATTCTGCTACACCTGTCTTATCAACTCACTATCCCTACTCACCGCCGTAGCTCTCCCAAACCTTTTAATCCCTCCTCAAACTCCTCATGTCCTCCAAGCTCTCAGATGAGAATCTTCCCTCATCTTTTACAGAAAACATTTCAGGTCATCCAACCTTAGCTTTTTTTTCTCCTATTTCCCTCTTCTTAAATGAAGGACATGACTCTTTTCAAGGTCTCATCTTTCACCACAATTTCACTTGATGAAGTGTCTTTAGACATTAAGTATGCCAAGTCCTGTACCTGCTCTGGCAAACCTATTCCACCCTGTCTCCTCCAGTGTATTGCTTCCTTTGGGTCAGCTAGGTGGTGAAGTGGATAGAGCACCAGTGCAGGAGTCAGGAGGACCTGAGTTCAAATCTCACCTCAGATACTTGACACTCATTAGCTGTGTGACCTTGGGCAAGTCATTTAGCCCCAATTCCCATATCCTGGGTCATCTCCAGTCATCCTGATGGATATCTGTTCACTGGATCCAGATGACTCGGAGGAGACATGAAGCTGGTGACCTGTTCAGCCCTCACTCACTCAAAATAAAGTCAAGTACAAACCATGTCATTGTTTCTCTGATGGCATGGTCTTCTTCAGCATGGAAGGACGAACACACACATTGCTTCCTTTATCATCCTCATTCTGTCACTTATTTTGAAACTTTCCGTTTCTACCAGCTCATTACCTACTGCCTACAAACATATTTATGTCTTCCCCTCCCTCAAAAAAGCTACCACTCATTTCTTCAGTCTCCTCTATCAACCTGTACCTTGTCTCCTTTTTTGACTAAACTCTTTGAAATGTCTTTCTGCAAAAGCTGCTTCACTTGTCGCGTTCTTCAAACCCTTTATTATGTGCCTTCCAAACTTATCATTGCACCAATACTACTGTCCTCAAAGTTAGCAGTGATCTCTTCGTTGCCAGATCCTATGTGATGTTCTCAGCCGTCATTCTCCCCAACCTCTCTGCAGTTTTGAGACTGCTGATCACGTTTGCTCTTTGATATTCATTTCTTTCTAGGTTTTTTTGTCCTTTCCAGGGATGGCACTCTCCTCGTTCTCCTCTTATTAACGTGACTGCTCCTCTCATTGTCCTTTACTAGATCTTTATCCAGATCATGCCCTGTAACTGTAGGTGACACACACAGTTCCACCTTTGGCCCTCTTCTCTTCACTCTTTATATTGTTTCCCTTGTTGATCTCATCAGCTTATCTAGATTTAATAACCACCTCTGCCTTAATGAATTTTAATTCTTCCTATCCTGCCTCAACCTGTCTACTCACCTTCACTTCTACTTACCTTTACCTTGCACCTTCTCCTGTCCTTCAGGGAGTTAGCATGGGACGTTCAATAGAAATCTTCAACTCCCCGTATCGACAACCACTCATCCATTCTCCTAAATCTGCTCCTGTTGTCTGTATTACTATAGACTCCACCATCACTTCCCTGTCCCTCAGGCTAACAACCTAGATGTTATCCGTGACTATTTATAATCTTTACTCCACATGTCAAAACTATGTCTAAAGTCCTTTATTGCCACATTTGCAAAGTCTATACACTGTTCACCCTTATCTCCTCTAACAGTGCCACTTGTCTACTGAAAGCTTTTATCACCTCATACATGCACTTCTCTTGTACTTGAAAAGCTTGTTCGTCTCTCTGCCTTTCCCCAAGTCTCCCTTCACTCCAATCCATCCTCCAGTCAACCGACAAAGTGATTTCCCTAAAACACAATTCAGACCACGTTTTCCTCTTTGATGTTCCCTCATTACGATGCTCCATCACTTGGTTCCAGTCATTGTCTATGCCAAACCAACAAACCTGAAATGATTTTTCCTCTTATTTCTCACTATGAACTCTCAAAGTTTTTTAAAGTTGCAGTCAACAACTCATCTTTGAATTGAAGCCTATCCCAAATCCTCTCAATTCTAGGGCTCTTCCTATGTAAATTAATTCCTATTTCTCTTGTGTTACAGCTTCATTTTATTTTCTTTTTGATTCTCCAATTACATTGTACACTAGTTGAGGAATGGAATTTTTTTAGCCCTTTTTTCCATCCATGGTACTGAGCATAGTGTCTGACACAGAGTGCACACTTAATAAATGTTTAATTTAGTCTGACAAGATCCCCTCTAATTATTAGACAACATGCCATTACACTGCCTTTTTTTGGTGTTTTTTGTTTTTGTTTTTGTTTTTTTTTAGAAATACATATGTATATGTTTTTCTTGCATAGAGTGCCTCATTTTTATCTTTGTACTCTCAGCACCTAGAGCAGCCCCTAGAATATATTGGGTGCTTTAGTAAGTTTTGTAAACAGATAAATGAATTTGAGTTAGATAAAACGGTCTTTCGTTGCCATCTGCTGTCCAAAATTAAGGTTACAGTTAATTGAAGCAATGTTTTGTGGCACGGCTGCCTCCTTGTGGCCAGTTCAGCTGTTACAGTTCTAGTCTGCCATCACGTGTCCAAACTCTAGTATTACATTCCCTCCCTTTTTAAATCCCGTTTTTCCTGTATTTTTGCACTGTGAAAATTCACTTGCTGTTTAGAAAGGTAGAATGGCGACAAATGAAACCCTGGATTTATGAACTGATGTGTGTAATGAATTATTTCAGTTAAAATGGAAATTCAGACTAAATCATCACCAGTTAAATTAATGCTTACAGTCTTAACCTTGTCAGCAGTGATATGATAAAGGTTAAGATATGATAGCAGTGGAGTGAACATGGAGCAGGCTTCACTCTACAGGGCCTGACCCTGGGTAATATTAATGTTACACTTTCAGAAGAGCAAAATGAGGGAAAGAGAAGAAAACGACTGTTCTGGTCAATGAAGGAAGTTTATGAAATAAGTACCAAAGTGTGATTGAGACAGTTGTGCTGGGGGGAATAAGCTGCCAAAGGCTTCCAAGAACGGATTGTTCAATTTTCAGGAGTTTATCAAGTTTCTTTTTATTGTTGTCATTGTTTATCCTTCAATCTTGAAAAATTCCACAGCATCACGAAGGTGATGCCATGACTTTCATGTGAACTAGATTAGAATGTGGGACTATGTGCAAAGTCACCAGTCTCACTTTCTCCTCCAGAGCCACCTGAGTGCAGTGGTAAGACATAAATCAGGACTGCTGGAGACGGCCCAGGATGCTGTGAGACACCTCAGGTTGTTTAAATTAAAGTCTTTTCCAGGTCTCATTTTGACTGCGGCAACACGCACATAGTGATTAAGGCTAGATAAGAAATTCAGAAACAGATTTTGGTCAGAAACCCTGAAAATAATTGCATCCTTGATTGACTTTTGTTACTAGATTAAAAAGGGCATAAAAGAGAAAAAAATTTCACTTTTTATCTAGCCTTAATTAAGGTAGTTTATATACAGCTAGAGCACGGTTTAATCAGCTCCGGAGCAATGTTATTTTTCATTTGAAAAACTTGGTATCTGCCAAGGGGATTAAAATTTTTCCAAGATGGGGGCTGATTCATTTATCTTTTTGCATCTGCCATACGTAAAGTAATACTTGGAAGTTAGTAGAGGCTTAAGAAACTTTTACTGAATGATAACGGAATATTTTGGTATGTAATCCAGTCTTTGTTGATACTACACCTCACTGAAAAATTTGTGTATCACCCATTTTCCTAGGACTCTTCCAGATATTATAGCTAATATTATATTTTAAACATTTCCAAACACTATTTTGCTGGACATTTTGTACATTTGACTACTCGCTCACTCTTCAGGTAACTAGAAGGGACTCAAATGAAATTGGGGATGTGTGAAGTAAAGGAAGTAATGAATTTCCTTAGTGTAAATGGGAATTCAGAGACTTATCACAGGAGATATGGTGTAGGATAAAACTTAATAGCAGTGGAGACAATACTGAACAGGCAGTCCATCATTTAAATATTGATGTTACTCATTAGTACACTTTCATTCACAAGAGCAAAACTTGGAAGAGATACATTACAGAAAATGGCTGAGCTCCACTTACAAGGAAATTTATGAAATAAAACGTTGAAATTTGATGTTTGACCTTAGTGTGTCAAAGCCCCTATAGGGCTGCTACACCAGCCCCTATAGACTTCCAAGATCTGATTGTTACATTTCAGGAGTTTTCCATTCTGGATGTAGTATCAGTCAGTCAGGCAGGAAGCATTTGTTTTTACTATAGGCTAGGGACATTTAGGTGGTCCAGTATCCACGGGAATCAAGATTTGCTTTCCTGAGTTCAAATCTAGTCTCAGACACTTGTTAGCTATGTGACCCTGGGTGAGTCTCTTAATTTTGCTTGCCTCAGTTTCCACTTCTGTAAGATGAACCGAGAGAACTCCAAAGAGGGTCAAGAAGAATCAGACATGACATATGACTCAAGAACAACACTTTTAGAAGTTGAAATTTTTTCATCTTGTTCTTATTGTGCTGGTTTCCAAACCTTGGAATAATGTTTGGAACATCTAGGAAGTTGGTAGAAGATATCCTAAACTCATTATTTGGCTCTGTTTGATTACATTCATTGTAATTATCATTTAGCAATTTCCTAAATAAAATAAAAAATAATCATTTTAAGATATTTCTGAATTAAATCCATTTTACTCATCACTAATCTTCTAGATGTAAATGTGATTCCCTCTTTAACCCATTTCTGAGGAGAGTAAGGTTGTAGTGCTAACATCCCCTTCCCCACACTTGTTTCTTCTGGATCAATTATTCCTTTTCTTTCTTAATTGTATGAGATAATTATTCCTTTTTATCTCTCCCTACACAGCTTTATTTCTTAACATTACCATTCCAGGCACAGCTCAGCCCAAGTCTTTCTTTCAAACTATCTAAATAATGATGGCAGTCATAAGAATACTGATAACACTTTTACATATAATATGTAGACTGCTTGACCTTTTTGATACCTTTATAATTGGTCGTTATCATGTACCTTCTATTTCTCCAGGATCTTTTATATGCATTCTTCTTTTGTTCTGGTGGTTGAGTTTTCTTTATGTCAAAAGTTCTCTTTTTGTCATACATATCAAAAAGTCTTTCAGTTTCTTCAGTATCCATTTTTTTTTTCATTCCGAATCATACTAAATTTTACTAGGTAAGGTATCCTTGGTTAAAACCTCATCTGCTTGCTCAACAAATTGGTCCTTCAGCGTAGAAGGTGCAAGGTCTTGTGTAATCCTGATTGTAGCTCTGAGATATTTGAATTTTTTTCTTGATGATTGAAATATTGTCTTCTTAATCTATTAACTCTGAACCTTGGTCACAATATTCCTGTAAATTTTTCTCCCCGGAACTCTTCCAAACTTGATTGGTGGATGCTTTTCTTGCTTTGCTTTATCTTCTTATTCTAGAACTTCAGGGCAATTTTCCTTAATAATGTCTTGTGATATTGCATATAGATTCTTTTTTGGTCATAAATTTCAGGTGGTTCCACAATTCTTGCATTGTTTCTCCTCATTCTGTTCTCTAGATTAGGTTTTTTCTTCTGATGAGATGTTTCATATTTGTTTCTATTTTTTCCAATCTTTGGGTTTCTTTTATTATTTCTTACTGTCTTATAATGTCGTTAGCTTCCCATTGCTCAATTCGACTTTTCACAGAATTATTTCTTCTTTAAGTACTCATTTTTCTGTTTCAATTTGCTTTACTTTCTTTTCATAATTCCCTTGGTTTTCTTGGATGGCTCTTATTTTTTCCTACCTTTTGTTTGATCTCTCTTATTTCATTTTAAAATTGCTTTTACATTTCTTCAAACACCTATTTTCGGTCTTGTGGTCAGTTAAAGTTTATCATTGATAAGGGACTGGCTTTTTTTTTAGCTCTACTATCTTCCTCTGAATATGAGCCCCAGATCTTCTTTGTCTGTATATTCGTTATCTATGCTTGGGATACTTCTCCTTTGTGTACTCATTTTTGTTTTAGTTTAGTTTTATTTTATTTTTACCAGGTTATTAAAAAAGAAAGTTCTGATCTGGAGGTACAAGGAGTGATGCCGCAAGTTCCAGGTTCTTTTTGCTTTTATTTTCTGAACTCTGCCCCAGTGCCCTATCTTGAACCTCTTTACCTCTAACTCAAGACTGCACTATGCCATAGACAGTATTAATATCTGTGGTTTCTCTTGTGGCTCATAACGTCCACTGACCTCTTTGCCTTGGAACTGAAACCAGGGACTATGTTTTCCTGTGAGTGTCAACAGCCAGCACGGCCTGGCCCCTCTGGTACCACACTCACCAGATATGTGCCAGCTTCTTCCCCACAGCCACAACCTGGCACCTCATCT
Source organism: Notamacropus eugenii (assembly GCF_028372415.1). Taxonomy (NCBI): domain Eukaryota; kingdom Metazoa; phylum Chordata; class Mammalia; order Diprotodontia; family Macropodidae; genus Notamacropus; species Notamacropus eugenii. The sequence continues at coordinate 12,975,779 of NC_092879.1, read as the reverse complement.
GGTCAGCACAGGTCTGTCTGGTGTCCCTCAACAGTGAAAGGTACTTCAGTATTCTGCTACTCAGCCTTTCCAACTCCACACCCATCCATGGGAAGAAAGTACCTGAGGCTGAGGCTGCCTCCCAACCCAACTGCCTCCAGGGCTTGTAGTTTGCTAATTTCCCTGAGTCTGCCTGAAGATATTCACACTTCACTCCTGCCAACCCTCCACCATTGCAGGTTTCATCTTTCCAGGGGTGTTCTCACACTGTCTTACAAGGACTTTCCCCCAATTTTTAGTTATTTCTGCTGATCTATGTTCACTCTGAGGGAATGGTCCGTATTATTTGTGTAGAAGATTTACAGAGCCTTAAGTGATTTTTAACTACTCTGCCATCTTTTCAGAATCCTCCTTTGAGCACACAGACTTAAGATGGAAACCAAATGGCAGGTGATTACAATAGTTCAGGCTACAAGTGATGAAGACCTACAGTGGATTTGTGGGACTGTGAGCGGAGAAAAAAGAACACGTGAGAGATGTTTTCAAAGTATAACCAACAGGCTTTGGGGATAGCAAAGATCTAGGTGTGTTTTAGAGAAAGTGAGAAGTCAAGGATGACACCTAGGTTTAGGGCCTGGGTGGATGTTGGTACCCAATACTGTAATCAGGAAGATAGGAAGAAGGCAGGGTTTATGAGGCATGAGTTCAGTTTGGGGCATGTTGAGATTCATATAAGGGAGTAAGAGTTTAGTAAGTGCCCACAATGTGCCAAGAATTACTCTAAGTTCTTTATGAGCATCCCCTCACTTGTTCTTCATAAAAACACTATGAAGTAGATGTTACTATTATCTTCATTCTACATTTGAGTAAACTGAGTTAGACAGAGGATAGGTTACTTTCCTAGTCTCACAGAGCAAGTTTCTAAAGTCAGATTTGAACTCACATCTAGCCTCACTGTAGGGTCACCTAGCTCTATACAGTATATACATTTTGAGATGTCGAATAGAGAGAAGATGGGGATAAGGGAGGAGAGGGGTGTTAGAAGGGAGGTCACATTGGTAGAAGGGACAATCAGATTGTACAGCGTTTTGGGGGGGGAAGAGAGAGATGGGGAGAAAATTTGGAATTCAAAATTTTGTGGAAATGAATGTTGAAAAGTTAAAATTAATTTAAAAATTAAAAAAAAAGAATCCAGGTCAAAAAATCAGTGGAGGACTTTCTTATTAAGTACTTATGGACCCTGCTCAAAGTACTTTGTATAATATCCCATCTGCTGAAAGATAGGACACAACTGTTTTTAAATTTCATCTAAATCTCATTAAAGTGAACACCAAGAAAAAATGAAAGGAAATGAATGTTGAAAACCAAAAATAAATAAATATTAAAATTTTAAAAAATGCTTTATGAAGAATATGGGGTTCTTAACTTTACAAATATCTGTCAGTTATATCACTCCATAAAAGGTATCTTTTAAATAAAGTAAAATGTTTAAGTAAAACTAAAACGAAAAAGAAACTAATAAGTCAGATTTTCTTTGGCCATCATATACTCAGTGTTTTCTCTAATTTGTTCAGGCTAAGAAATCATTGCTAATAGTCTCAGCTCTTCCACATAGAATATGTCTTCTGTCTTTGTCTTCTGTCTCCTACCAGACCTTGGAATGGAAAGTAGAGAAAATATTCTGTTGAAGTTTATATCAGCTCTTTTCTAAGCATTGCAGACTCATTGTCAATGGCTCAGTGGTATTTTGAGACCGGTCTTCTGGGAGCAAAGCATAACTGGGGTCGTATTCTCTTTCCTTACCACAGCAACTGTAGAAAGGAGGTTTCTAGGAAATGATCACCGTGGACAGAGGTTTTATGCACAGTCTGTCTTTCGTCTCTTTGATGACAATCTTACATACATTGATACCTATGGTTACCATCAGAGATGTGGAGGAGTATGAGGAGATTCCCATCAGATTCTTCTAGACAGAATATTTTCCTGAGAGCCACAGAGTGGTAGAGTTGCTATGTCACCAAAAGCTCCCTCTGATACGCAAGTAGTTATTATTGAATTCACTTGTTTCCACGACAGGATACTTAAAGATTTATATCATCTCTGGTGCTGAAATGATGATTTTTACGTCTATTCAAATCTCTCATATAAGCAAGAAGTAAAGCTGGGGTAAAAGAAGTAACTCCTTCAGAATGGAGTATTATATAGACAGGAACCCAAAGAATTCAGTTCATGTCAATAAAGTTCTGCTAAGTGATTAGTAGAGGAACCTTTCCATTGAAGGGAAGTTATTGTAAATTTAACATAAGAAAACCATACTCTTCCTTATAACTTTAGTCTTAGAACTTCTAGAGAAATAAGAGTAGCTCAGTGATTTGAGAGAATACAATGCAGAGTTGGAGCCTGGTATCATGCAAATATAGAGTAGACTTTGGGTGAATCTTTGCATTGCATTCAGAACCCCTGGAATGGCTCAAAAAGTTTCGTTGACTCTCATAACCAAATGAAAGACAGGAGGGCATGGACAGATGAACAGCATCTCAGCCAGGGTTCCATAGGAACACAGACCTGAAGCAAAGGAGAGGTAACTCAATATTAACCTAGAAAGCTACTCAGGAGGGAAGAATTACAACTGTGAACCATTGGCAAGCTTGTGGGACAGCTTCAGGCATCTATTCTTATTACAACTGGGAATAATCAAGCCCCAAGTACACTAACCGTGTACAACAGATTCATTGCATGTTTGTAGCTAGAGGGGAATGCTTTTACAGCCACAAGGACAGCATGTAATTTCTGGCTGTAATTTCTCCCAAATCTGAGGAGGAAGCATGAGTGGAGGGAAGGCTCCACATAGGCGAGTGACATTGCTTACTATTTTGGAGATGCCATTTGTAGAAGAGAATTTACAAAAGGTGTGTTTGGTGCCATTAAAGTGTCTGCCAATATGTGTCCCAAACTACTCTCTCCACCCCAGGAGACTTGGCTTGGTGGCCAGTCATCAGGCAGTAAGTGGAAATCGTGTTTGTTTGTCTCTTCACTCAGAAATCATAAGATGCAGGTGAAATATTCCTCCACTGGAAAAATGGGTGTTGGGGGTGTGTGGGGATGGGGACCTTGGGTGGAGGTAAATGGACAACCTTGCACCTGTCCTTCAGATATTCCTGGGTCACAAACCCAGCACACCGCGAGGTACCCTCCTGAGGCAACCACCTGGGTTATTCCCACCAGTGTATTCCGCTCTTGTGTTACAGTCCCCTGGAGGTCTCAGACCTGGGCCACCTCTGTCCTCACAGGAAGGTGAGGGGCAGTTGCCAGTGCTGAAATAATGGGACAGGTCACAAATATGGTAAATCAAGGAAATCACCAAGGGAAAGAGCAGGAGACAGGCATTATGATTCAATCAATTTAATTGAAAGTTAAAAACAATAAAATATTAACCAAAATAAATACCAAATTAAAATTAAAAAATAATTAATCAAATGGATAATTAATAAATTATAATCTCCTCCCCTGCCCCAATTTCTTATCTGTCTCTCATAATCAGAGCTCAGTGACTTGCCATTCCCCTAATCTGAACTTCTCCTTCATTTCTTTCATCAGCTACAGTATATTATCTGTCCTCTGATCTTTTCAGGAATCTACCTCTCACACCCTGCATGTTTCCATCATATTGGTTCACTCACCTCTGAGGGTGGATAAACCAGGACAGAGTCATTCCCTAACTAGTTCCCTGCTGCCTGTGAGTTTGACTGGCTCCAGCTAATGTACTTGGGGGGAAATGATTAATTCTGGGGAGGAAACCACTATGGACACCTTCCCCATAGAAGTGATACTAATAACGTGACTGTGAGGGTCTAGATCCTCTTAGCTGTTGTTGGTACCCTTGTATTTGTGGAGTCTGTCATAAAGAAGGTGCAACTCTCATTTTCTCACGTTTTGAGGGAAAGAAAAGAGGGATGTCTGTATATGGATTTATCCAAAGAGAAATATCTGTCTTGTTTAATACAATCTTAGAAATGCAAGCAATAGTAATGAGACAAGAAATAGCAAATGAGGGAATAAGCAGAAATAAAGAAGAAACAAAATGATCCCTCATTGTGGATGAATACATAATTTACTTTGAAAATTCTGAAGTCATCCAAAATTGAAATGTAGCATTCAATGCAGTAAAGATTCAGGATTTAAAATAAATTCCCATAAACTAGCAGTATCCCAGTATGTAAACCAAACAGAAGGAGTTAAAATGAGCAATTCCATTCAAAATAGGTATGTAAAATATAAAATAAATATTTATGAATGTATCTGCCAAATTCTCAAATAAACTACAAAAAAACCTGTACAGTAGAGTGCTATGTTTACAGAGAGTGATGATAAATGTACATATGTGTAGTATGGTTTTACACACAAAGACACATGTGTGTGTAATAGTAGCCTTCCTTAGTGGGAGGAGAGGTCAGGAGAATAAAAAATAAAAATTGCACATCAGAGAACAAAAGAAAATTTAGCAAGCATCACAAAATAATAGTGTAACTTTAGAAATTATATGCAGTATTTGTTACACACTTTTTCGAAACAGTAAATGGTTTGAAACGAAAATTCATGGTTTTATATTGAATGCTCTATTTATGCTGTGCTGTGTACATGGAAATCTCCCCTTTTTTGTCTTTCTATATTCAAGTTAAAAGTGAATTTAAAGAGTTTTTAAAACAATCCAATGATAAAATGCTCTAAATCATTATGGATGAAAAAATCCAAATTAAAAGTACTCTGAGGTATCTTCTCACAACCATTCAATTGACTAATATGATAGGAAAGGAAAATGACAAATGCTGGAGGAGATGTGGAAAAATGGGAAACTGACACAATTTTTTGAGCTGTGAATTAATCCAATCATTATAGAGAAGTATTTGGAATGACATCCTAAGGGCTATAACAATGTACACCCTTGGACCCAGAAGTTACATTGCTAGGTCTGTATTCCAAAGAGATTTTTAAAAGGTGGAAGTAACCTATTCATAGGAAAGTATCTACAACTGCTCTATCTGTGGTGGCAAAGAATTGGAAATAAAGGGAACGGCCATCAAATGTGGACTGATTGAACAAACTGGGGGATATGATTATGATGGAATAATAATGTGCTATACAAAATGACCAACAGAATGGTATTAAAAAATCCTGCGAAGACATATAGGAACTGATGCAGAGTGAAATGAGCAGAGCCAGAAGAAAATGTACAGAGGGGGGTGGAGCGAAGATGGCGGAGTAGAAAGACGCACATATGCTACCTCCGAATCCACTGCCCATAAAATACCTGTAAAAAAAAAAGAACCACCAGCGAATTCTGGAGCAGCAGAAGCCACAGAACGGAGAGGGTGAGATTTCTCCTCCAGAGAGCCTAAAAACCTCTCGCAAAACGTCCCTCGTGCCCCGGACCCAGAGCAGAGCCCAACCCTGCCTCAGCGGCGCAGCGCCGAAAGAAGCAGATCTGAGTAGGCGTCAGGGATGAAATCTCCAGCAGCTGCGCGGGTCCCTCCACCCACAGGTGACAAGGATCGGTGAGAGGGTCTCTTTGGTGGGTCGAGAGGGGAGTGGGGAGTCCCCATGACTCAGGCCCCCTCGGGACGCAGCAGTGGAGGCTGCAGCAGACCAGGGCTCCCCAAGCAGGCAGGAGCCTTGATCCATTGTTGAAGGTCTCTGCATAAACCCCCTGAGGGAACTGGGCCCAAGAGGCGGCCCTGCCCTGACCTGAGCACCTGAACTTAATCTCACACTGAATAGCAGCCCTGCCCCCACCCAAAGCCCTGAGGCTGGGAAGCAGCATTTGAATCTCAGACCCCAAGTGCTGGCTGGGCGGATCTGGAGGCAAGGTGAGGGTGGAGAGGACACTCAGAAGTCAAGTCACTGGCTGGGAAAATTCCCAGAAAAGGGGAAAAAAAATTAGACTATAGAAGGTTACTTTCTTGGTGAACAGGCATTTCCTCCTTTCTGATGAGGAAGAACAATGCTTACCATCAGGGAAAGACACAGAAGTCAAGGCTTCTATATCCCAGCCCACTCAATGGGCTCAGGACATGGAAGAGCTCAAAAACGATTTTGAAAATCAAGTTAGAGAGGTGAAGGAAAAACTGGGAAGAGAATTGAGTGACATGCAAGCAAAGCATGAAAAACAAGTAAACACCCTGCTAATGGAGAACCAAAATAATGCTGAAGAATATAACACCTTAAAAATAGGCTAAATCAATTGGCAAAAGAGGTTAAAAAAGCCAATGAGAAGAAGAATGTTTTCAAAAGCAGAATTAGCAATATGGAAAAGGAGATTCAAAAGCTCACTGAAGAAAATAGTTCTTTCAAAATTAGAATGGAACAGATGGAGGCTAATGACTTTATGAGAAACCAAGAAATCACAAAACAAAACCAAAAGAATGAAAAAATGGAACATAATGTGAAATATCTCATTGGAAAAACAACTGACCTGGAGAATAGATCCAGGAGAGACAATTTAAAAATTATGGGCCTACCTGAAAGCCATGATCAAAAAAAGAGCCTAGACATCATCTTTCATGAAATTATCAAGGAAAACTACCCTGAGATTCTAGAACTAGAGGGCAAAATAAGTATTCAAGGAATCCACAGATCACCGCCTGAAAGAGATCCAAAAAGAGAAACTCCTAGGAACGTTGTGACCAAATTCCAGAGTTCCCTGGTCAAGGAGAAAATATTGCAAGCAGCTAGAAAGAAACAATTCAAGTATTGTGGAAATACAATCAGGATAACACAAGATCTAGCAGTTTCCACATTAAGGGATCGAAGGGCGTGGAATAGGATATTCCAGAAATCAAAGGAACTAGGACTAAAACCAAGAATCACCTACCCAGCAAAACTGAATATAATACTTCAGGGGAAAAATTGGTCTTTCAATGAAATAGAGGATTTTCAAGCATTCTTGATGAAAAGACCAGAGCTGAAAAGAAAATTTGACTTTCAAACACAAGAATGAAGAGAAGCATGAAAAAGTAAATAGCAAAGAGAAGTCATAAGGGACTTATAGAAGTTGAACTGTTTACATTCCTACATGGAAAGACAACATTTGTAACTCTTGAAACTATTCAGTATCTGGGTACTGGGTGGGATTACACACAGACACACACACATGCACACGCACATGCACACACACATAGAGACAGAGTGCACAGAGTGAATTGAAGAGGATGGGGTCATATCTTAAATAATGAAATCAAGCAGTGAGAGAGAAATATATTGGGAGGAGAAAGGGAGAAATGGAATGGGGCAAATTATCTCTCATAAAAGAGGCAAGAAAAAGACTTATTAGTGGAGGGATAAAGAGGGGAGGGGAGAGAAAAACATGAAGTTTACTCTCATCACATTCCACTAAAGGAAAGAATACAATGCACATTCATTTTGGTATGAAAACCTATGTTACAATACAGGAAAGTGGGGGATAAAGGGATAAGCAGGGTTGGGGGGATGATGGAAAAGAGGGCATGGGGAGAAGGGAGCAATTTGAGGTGAACACTCATGGGGAGGGACAGGATCAAAAGAGAGAACAGAAGTAATGGGGGACAGGATAGGATGGAGGGAAATATAGTTATTTCTTACACAACACGACTATTATGGAAGTCATTTGCAAAACTACACAGATTTGGCCTATATTGAATTGCTTGCCTTCCAAAGGGAAGGGGTGGGGAGGGAGGGAGGGCAGATTGACAGACAGGGGCAAACACAACGCTCGGTGTTTTGGGGTGAGGAGATGGGATAAAAGGGGAGAAAATTTGGAACCCAAAATTTTGTGAAAATGAATGTTAAAAGTTAAATAAATAAAAAAAAGAAAATGTACAGAGCAACAATAATATTGTAATGTTGTTCGATTGTGAAAGACTTAACTACTCTGACCAAGATGATGATCCAAGACAATTCCATTTCCCTAGTGAAAAAAGTGCTATTCGTCTCCAGAGAGAGAACTGATGAACTCTGAGGGTGGATTGAAGCATAGTTGTTGCGTTTTTTTAACTTGTTTTATTTTTCTTGTATTTTTATGTGTATTTTCATTTGCAACATGGCAAAATGGTCAACAGATGAAAAGTCAGAGTTACAGGGCATGTGGGAATATAGGCACAGAAAAACATTGCTTGTGGAGCCATGAAATAGAATCATTTTGGAAAGTAATTTAGAATTATGCAACGAAAGTTATAAAAATGTCATATCCTTTAAAAGAAAGACTCAATTATTGGGCTTACACCCCAAGGAAGCCATTAATGAGAGAAAAGATGCCACATACTCCAAAATATTTATAACAGCTACAGATTGGAATCAATACAGATGCTCATCAACTGGGAAATGATTGCTAAACAATATATGAAACATGAATAATGGAATACTGTTATGATGTTTTAAGAAACTATGGGAGTGATAAGTACAGGGAAGTATGGAATACTCTTTGTGAACTGATGCAAAATTAAGTAGGCAGAGTCAAGAAAAGAGTACATATACACAGTAACTACAACAATTTTAATATAAAGCATAACACAGAAAAATTTAAAAGTATCTGAAACAGCATGTTAAAGATCAAGTGGTACTAAAAAGAAAAATAAGAAAACACCACCGATCTACCCTGTGCAGGAGGTGAGAAGTCCAAAGGTGTTAAACACTGCACACCTTTTCCTCAAGGCATGAAACTGTTCTTCTCCCTTTTTCCGTTCCTAAAACAAAAGAAAGCAAAAAATCCTATTTGTCACGTGACATGGCTGTCACGGATTAGGAGAGTAAGAGATACACAGAATACCCTTGTGAAGTAAGAAACAGAAAACTTCAATAAAAACTTTTTTTGAAATAGGTCCAATTAAAGAACAAGGGTGAAACAAGGATGGCCATTGTCACCACTGTTATTCAATATGATAGTAGAAATGTTAGCTTTAGCAATAAGAGAAGAAAAACACTGAAGGAATTAGAATAGGCAAAGAAGAGACTAAGTTATCACTCTTTGTAGATAATATGATTACATGCAAAGAGAATCTTAGAGAATCAAATAAAAAACTGCTTGAAATAATTAACAACGTTGGCAAAGTTGCACTTTACAAAATAAACCCACACAAAACTTCTACATTTCTGTGTATTGCTAACAAAGCCCAACAGCAAGAGATTGAAAGAGAAATATCATTTAAAGCTAGGGCAGACACTACAAAATATATGGGAGAATAACCGCCAAAATAAATCCAAGGACTATATGTACGCAATTACAAGACACTTTTCGCACAAATAAAGTCAAAACTAAGAAGGCAGAAGAACATCAGCTGCTCGTGGGTAGACCGAGCCAATATAATAAAAATGACAATTCTACCTAAATTAATTTACTTATTCAGTGACCTACCAATCAAAATGTCAGATAATTATATTGTAGAGCTAGAAAAAATAATCTCAAAATTCGTCTAGAAGAATAAAAGATCCAGGTATATCGAGGCAACTAATGAAAATAAATAATAGGGAAGGTGGCCTAGCTCTTCCAGATCTCAAATTGCATTACAAATTAGCAACTATCAAAACCACTTGGTACTAACTAAGAAACAGAAGGTTAGATCAGTAAAATAGTTTAGGTGCCCAAGACACAGTAGTCAATGAATATAGCAATCTATTCTTTGATAAACCCAAGGACCCCAGCTGCTTAGATAAGAACTCAGTGTTTGACAAAAATTGTTGGGAAAATTGGATAACAGTGTGATGGAAACTAGGCATAGACCAATGCTTGTCACCACACACAAGAATCAAGTTCCCCTCCCTCCCTTCTCTTCCCTTCCCTTCCTTTCCTTTCCTTTCCCAGAATCTTAAACTAACTGCACTCTGAGGTTCAGATATCACTGGGTCCCTCCTTAAAACCTCTCTTCTGAACCGTCCTCACTTAGGAGGGATTAAATTTATATTTGTATCTTATATATATTTATATAAGAGTTATTATCAATATTATCAATATTGCTGTTTCTCTGCCAGCCTGATATCTTCCTTTCTTTGCCTCATTTAAGGGACAATGCCCTGGCTACTTCTTAAACAGGCCTGTTGAATGAATGAGCTTTACCTCACCCTAAGTTAGTACCTTGGCCTAAAGGGGCAAGTGCGCCCTGGGTCATCTCCAGTAATCCTAATGAATATCTGGTTACTGGATTCAGATGACTCTGGAGAAGTGAGGCTGCTGACCTTGCAGAGTTTTCCCTCATTCAAAGCAAAGCCAAGTGAAAGTCAACTCATTATTTCTCTGATGGCATGGTGTTCTTCAGGAATGAAGGCTGAACACAATTTTCTTTGAAGTTTAGGGTGTTAAATCCCCTGAAACAGGTGAATGATACATGTGCTTGGTTAAAGTGATTGTTAGCCCCTCAAAAAAAATAATGTTTTCTGTCTTTTCCTTGGTCATAAATTCTTCCCTTCTCCACAGATCTGACAGGTGAACTATTCCTTTCTTTCCCCGTGTCTTAATAGCATCACGGTTTATGTCTCAATGATGTCCTTATTTTGATCTTATCTTGTTACTCGGTACACGATGTTATTTTGAATTTAGTTTCTGACGTAGTATTTTCCAGCTTTTCCAGTGTTGTTAAATAGTGAGTTCTTATTCCAGAAGCTGGAGTCTTTGAGCTTATCACCAGTAGATTATCATGGACATTGAATATTGTGTCTTGTGAACCAAATCTATTTCATTAATTCACCAGTTTGTTGCTTAGCTAGTACCAAGTAGTTTGTTTCCTTTCATTTTGAACTTAAATGCAAAAAAACAAAAAGGAGAACACTTTCACGTGCAAAACAGCATAAAAAGAGGATTCAGGATAAAACCATGAATTTATATTTCACATCATTTACTTGTGGAAAAATCATATGATAAATAATACACTTCATTTTTAAAGCTATCTCACTTTTCTGCATTTACTTTTAATTTTTTTTTGTTCTCTGCCATACAATTTTTAGTTTTTGGACCCCTCCCTCCCCAGCCTGGTCTAGAAAAGGCTATTATGAGACGCAAATATGTATCAAAGTAAAATCATAACATACATATTTCTGTTTGTCAGTTTTTCTCTGGATATGGATAGCATCTTCCTTCATAGGCCTTTTGTTGCTGATTTTAATATGGCTAATACTCAAAATTACATCAGTCAATCAAAGTTATTCTTAGAACCCTATTGCTGTTACTGTATGCAGCAGTCTTTTGGTTCCGTTCATTTTACTCTTCATAATTTTATGCAGGTCTTTCCATCATTTCTGTAAAGTCAACCAGCTCATTATTTCTTATAGCAGAGTAGTATTCTATCACAACCACATGCCACAACTTATTTAGCCATTCCCCCATTGATTGGCGTCACCTCAATTTTTAGTTCTTTGCCACGACACAGAGAGGACCTATAAATATTTGAGGACATAAAAATTCTTTCCTTTTTCTCTAATCACCTTGAGAAAGAGTCCTAATAGTGGTATTGATGAGTCAAAGGATATTAACAGTTTTATAACTCTTTGGGCATAATTTCAGATTGCTTTCCCAAATGGTTGGAACTCTATACATTTCCATCAGCAGTGAATTAATTTCCAAATTTTGGTCTTTCCCTCCAAAATTTGTGGTTTTCATATACAGACCAATTGGTGGGTGAAAGGTTTTACATGGTTTTATATTCCTTTAGGAATAGTTCCAAATTGTTCTCCAGATTGGGTGCACTAATTCACCACTCTACCAAGAGTTCATTACTTTCCCAATTTATATTCATTCCCTCCAGCATTTGTCACTTTCCTTTTCTGTGATATTTGTCAATCTAATAGGTGTGAGGTTGATTTTATTTGCATTTATCTCATCAATAGTGTCACAGAATTTTTTCCCATGGAATTACAGATAGTTTTGATTCTTTCTTCTGAAAATGGCCTGTTCAAATTCTTTTTCAATTGGAGAATGACACATTTTTAAAAAGTGAAATGGGCTCAGTTTCTTCTTTATTTCAGAAGCAGCATCTTTCATTAGAAAAACCTGCTGTCAAACTTGACCATCTGCCTGTTTTCTTCACATTTTGGCTGCATTAATTACTTTTAAATTCTACACAAAACAGTTTTTTTTAATGTTGTGCAATTGAAATTATCTACTCCACTTCCTATGATCCTCTAGCTCTGTTCATAGTCTTCCCTTACTCCTAGATCTGACAGGTACATTTTGCCTTGATACCCGGATTTACTAATAATATCACCATTTGCATCAAAATCATGTATCCATTTTTACCCTTTCCTGACATATGATGTGACATGTTGATTTATACTTAATTCTGCCAAACTACTTTTCAGTTTTCCCAGATATTTTTGTGAAATTGTGAGTTCATGCTGCCAAAGCTTGGATCTTTTGGTTTATCAAACACTACATTACTGTGCTCATTTCCTGCTATAGTTTACCTAATTTATTCAGCTGATCCATCCCTCTATGTCAGCCACTAAAAGATTGTTTTCATCATCAGCACTTTGTATTATATTTTAAATTCCAGTGTTGCTTTGTTGCATTCCTTCACATTTTAAGATAATTGATTCCCTTCAAATTATTGACTTTATGTTGTCTCCAGATAAATTTGGCTACTTCTTTTTCTAGTTCTATAAAATAAATCTTTGGTGGTGTGATTGGTGTGGCACCAAACAAGCAAATTAACTTTTGTAGAATTATCAGTTTCATTGGCTGAGCATACAATGAAGACTTGATATTTCTTTTGCTGCTTAGATCTGTCTTCCTTTCACAGAGTGGTTTGTCGTTGTTTTCACATATTATATGAGTTCATCTAATCAGGGCGGCTCCTAAGCATTTTGTTTAGTTTGCGGTTTTTCAAGAGGATTATCTCTTCCTGCTGAGTCTTTTGTAGTATATGGAATTCTGATGGTTTACGTGGGTTTATTTTGTATTACAAACAAACTCAGTGAGAATGAGGTTGTTAAGGTCCGCATCATTCATCCATACCATTTAGAAGTCATCAAATTTCTAGTTATTAATCTATGTCCATAAAGATGGCAGTGTTTTATTTAATGAGTTTTCAACAATACACATATCCTCAGCAGTCTGACATTTGGTGAAATACTGCTGCTTTTGACTGAATTCAACACGTTTTATTAATTGATGAAAACAGAAGACTTATGGGTGTGAACAAGGTAGATTGTGGACCATATATTTTAATTCAAGAAATGGACTGGATGACTTGTCACAAAGCTAGGTCTCAAAGATTATATTATGGTATGTAACGGGACGAGTTAGAGCCGACCCCTATCCATTTTCAGGACGCCACACTGAGAGCCTGCCTAGATAACCTAGGGGCTTGTCAGTAGGGGTGGAACTAGATGGATTCAGGAGGAAGGGTCTCGTCCCTGTTTGCAACGTGGCAGTTCTTTGTCCTGTCTCCGGATGCCCGGTGGAGAAGACACCCATATAAGGAAAGGTGATAGGTGATAGGTCCTACGTAGGGCTTAGGAATGTACTTAGGAATGTACGTAGGTAAAACTATAAATGCATGTGATTTAGAGGAATAAAACGGAGTCTTCACCATCTTTGTCTCCCGCCCCATTCATTACTCACGAGATCAAGGCCTCTTGCTGGACAAGAGCCTTGGGTCGGGGTTAGGGGTTCCTGTAAGTGGTCTAGGGGACCCCAACAATGGTATATAGTTTTCTGCAAGTTTTAAAGGATTCTTTCTGTAAACAGGAACTTGCTGGTAAGTAGAGAGATCCACTAGCTCTTGGATGAAGGTATGAGATGAACTGAATTGAATTTAAGTGTTGCACCCCATTTGCAATATTCCATTGCTTGAGATTTCAATAGAGCTGTCCCTTTGATGGAGAATGATGCAAACCCAGTGGGAACAAAGCATTTTACTTAGAAAGGTAATAGATTTCTAGTTCTCCCTAAAGATGGCCCCTCCTCCCCTGGCCCATGACTTTTCAGGAATCATCCTTTAGTCAGAGGTCTAACAGCAAGAAAAGAGATTTCATGATCTTTGAAACAGCTTTTTCCTAGCAATTGGCAGCAATACTATTTCAACTTGAGTTAACCAATTGTACAAACAATTGGAATTACAGAAAACACTAACTTGCTAATCTATCAAAATGAATGCTCAAATTTAATTTGTTACAGAAAAGGGAAATCTAAAATTTAATTTAAACAATTTACCAGATTGCTGTTCAGGCAGGAAGGTTCCTACACATTACTTTGTTCCTCTGCTTTGTCTGAAGGAAACTGCCCGTAGGCAGGAAGCTGATATAAATTTGAGTATAGTTCAGATGTTGCATTGTTTCATATCCCACTGATGAAGAACACTAAACAGAACCATTTGCTTTACTCCAAGAAAGCATTCAATTTCAATATTAGTGCCTTACTTCTGAGATTAACCCCCCCCCCCCATTTGCTATCTTATATTTGGCTTGTATGTTACGAGTTCCTTGTGGTCTCTCCCAATTCATGGCAACCTCCTAGCCAGCAGGGATTATTTTGGGGGGTAGAGGCATTTTCTTTGTATCCCCACAGCAATATAAAGTGATACACAGTAGTTCACTCCTTGTGCACATCTATGGCTTCTCCACCAGGCCCTTGATAGACTCAACATGGAGAAACCTTCTAATCTTGAAAGATACAATCAGCCTTGTGAATACCAAGGACTGCATGAAATATGTTATCTATCTACAAATAGAGAATAGAAGTGCTCCAATTATAAATTGAAGCATGTTTTCTTTCTTTTTGGTTTTTTTGTGATCATAGGTAATGTGGAAATTTGTTTTGCATAACTACACCTATTTGTAATGGGTCCCATTTTTTCCTGTCTTCTCAATAGGTGTGGAAGGCAGAGGAGGAGGAAAAGAATTTGGAAATGAAAATAAAATTGCATTTTAAAGAAAGTTGCAACTGGAAAACCACTACAGGTGACTTCCTGCCTTATCTAATCTATGGTCACAGAATTATAAGAGCTGGAAATGACCATGTAATCTAGAACATAAAATGTCAGAACTAGACAGTAGCTCCCTTGACAAAGCAGCTTCCTCCTCCCACCCTCAAACTCAGAAGGCAAGAAAAACCACCATCTTTCAAAGCACTTTCCTCTGCTTCCTTGTTCTTGCTCTCTGAGCTCACCCTCAGCCTCTTTGCAGTGAGGCAGCTCCCAATGTCCCCAGTCAATAATGTTCCTCTCCCTCTGAGCAGGCAGCTCAAGTAGCCTAGAGGGAGAGCAGTGTGGCTCTAAGGAGAGTACCTCAGTAGAAATAGGGCTGCTTGATTCCTTTGAACTCCTGCCCCTTACCAAGAAAACAATCCAGGCCAAGCCTCTCCTCCTCATTTCACTAGTCTAGCAAAACCTATGCTCAAGTATGACTTGGTAGCCTTAAAAACTGTCCTCAAACTAGCTGTTTCAATGCATCTTTTAAGGCTCACTAAGACTCCATAACAAATATGACTCCAGAAATAATTTTGATCTGATTTTGCGGTAAAAAAAACCAAAGAAGCCCCAGATACCAGAAGCCTTTGCCAGTGTCTTGGAATATGTCCCACATGAAGTTTAGACAGGAAAGGGATTCCTTCTTAATAGAAACAATCCATAAGGAAAAGACGTGGTAACTGAATAGATCCTTAGAGTACTATTTGGCTTCGTATATTAAACCCTTGGTCACTCAAAAGTGATCACTCTAGCCACCATCACAGGTGATGGCACAAAGTACAGGAAAATGAGGATGGCGCAGTGATTCTGTGTCCTAACACTTTGATCCTAATTCTGTGTTGTAAGATTGTAATTCTAATTCAGTGCTTTAATATTTTAATTCTAATTCTGTGCTCTAAGCATAAATCTAATTCTGTGTTCTAAGACCAGTTCTAAATGTTTTAAGGTTTCAGTTATAATACTGAATTTTTAGACTATTTAAAATTTTGTGTTCCAAGACTTTCATTCAAAGTCTATGTTTCAAGATGCTCATTCTAATTTTGTGTAATAAGACTAGTTCTAATTGTGTGTTCTAAGATTTCAGTTTTAAATCTGTGTTCTAAGATTTTAAATCTAATTCTATGTTCTAAAATTTTAAATCTAATTCTGTCCTGAGATTTTAATTCTAACTCAGTATTTTAAGACTTGAAGTGAAATTCTGTGTTCTAAGACTAATTCTAATTCTATTTTGTAAGAATAAATCTGATTCTGTGTTCCAAGACTTTAATTCTAAATGCGTGCTCTAAAAGAAATTCTAATTCTATGTTCAAAGACTAATTCAAATTCTTCTTTCCAAGAGTTAAATTGTAATTCTATGTTTTAAGACTATTTCTAATTCTGTGTTCTAAGACTTTAATTTGAATTTTAACTTGTAATACTTTAATTGTAATTCTGACTTCAAAGTCTATAATTCTGATTCTCTGTTCTAAGACTTTCTTTCTAATTTTGTGCTTTTAGATTTTAATTATAATTCTGTGTCCTAAGATTTTAATTGTATTTCTGTGTTCTAATACTTTCATTCTAATTCTGTGTTCTAAGAATAACTCCTATTCTGTGTTCTAAGATTATAATTCTAATTATGTGTTCTGAGACTTCAATTCCGTATTCGAAGACATTAATTTGCATTCGGTGTTTTAAGACCTTAATTCTAATTCTGTGTTCTAAGACTAATTCGAATTCTGGGTTCCAAGACGTTAATACTAAACATGTATCCTAAGATTTAATTCTAATTGTGTCTTCAAAGACTTTAATTGTATTTCTGAGTCCTAAGATTTATATTCAAGTAGGATGCTCTAAGACTTTCATTCTAATTCTCTGTTGTAAGAAAAATTCTAATTCCTGTATTTTAAGACTAATTCTAATTGTTTTTTCTCAGAATTTAATTGTAATTCTGTGTTTATAGATTTTAATTCCAATTTTGTATTCTAAGGCTTCAATTCTAAATTTGCTTCCTATGATTTTAAGTCTAATTGTGTGTTCTAAGATTTTAGAGCATCTACATCATTATTTCTGTTCCCTACATCTTTATTTCTAATTCTGTCTTTAAGAATATTTCTAATTCTGTGTTCTAAAACCAATTCGATTTCTAATTTCCACCATATTTTGAGCATAAATAAGCATCCCTGAATAGAAATCAGTTTTGTCTAATTGAAGTAGTTTATATCATTTGACAGGTCTGTCATGCAGTTTGAAAATAATTCTATCACACCATCACTATGGTTTTATTTTTGATATACAATAGAAGTTTCCACCTTCCACATGATTAAACAAAATAAAATAAATTTTATTCTGGTATACATATTCACAGTGATACTTCCACCAGTTCTAAGAGATGACAGTCAGGTTGCAGTACCATTTGTGTCCTAATCATCACAACACTCTCTTGTTTTGGTTAATTATTTGAATAAAAAGATTGAAACAAAAATGCAATATTTATGAATGTTATTCTCAATTGAAGCACACATCATTAGTGGAATTCTTTATCACCCTCCTCCCCCAAATTAAAGAATACATTGTGAAACAAATTCACAAATTTCTCCAATGTTTAGAAAACATTCATAATATATTTTAATCCTCTCAGTCATACTCTCTGAAGGTGTGCTTTGGAAGGGTGAAAAAGTAATGAATTACATAGAAAGGATAAAGTACATTTTAGCAATCAAGTAAACATATTTCTTAACACAGAGCTTGGTTTAGTATCATGACATTCATTTCTTCTAAAAATTTTATTCTAATATTGCATCCGGGATTCAGATGAAATCCTAGATGTATTCATTGAATAAGGAGGGGCATTCTCCATTAAAATCACACTTCCACGGTGGATCATGTCATAAAAGTGACCTGGATTCTTTAAAGTTACTTCAATAGAGTGCAAGTTCTGGCAGGTCCTACAACCAAGCTGGAAAGGCTTCCAGTTCAGGCCCTGTGATACAATGTCATCACCATGAGACCCAACCTAGCTAAGTTCTGGAAGGCTCATCATCAGAAAACCAGCCACCAGGTGATGAGCTTTTTGGCCACAGGAAGTCATGAAACCATCTACTCAATATGAAGGAGTTGAATGATGGAGGTACCCACTCGGATGAAATCACAGCTCTTTTGATGTACTGGAGAACAGTATTCCATTACACAGATCTCTTGTTCATCTACCAGTCCTGTCAAAAGAACCAGAAAATAAAATGATGGTAAACTCCCACAACACTATTCAACTAACATTTATTAAGTGAATAGATATGCAAATTTATTAAACCAGAGTCAATTAAGCCACAAGTAGATTTATTTTGATAGGAAATACATGCTACCTGTGTGCTTTTAAAAAACTAAATTCTATTTACTACCATGCTAATATCTCTTATATAGGATTTTCAGGAGTAGTAGTAAATTATAACACATATCATAGTATAAAAGTTAAGATAACCTGAAACCAGATTCTAGGTAGTAAGGTTTTAGAATAAAGTTATTCCAAAATGTTTTTCAGTAAGATACATTCAAACAACACAATTCAATATGATTTTTTCCAGCACGTACAAAAAATAAATTACATGTCATTTAACATACTTAACTTTTTATCCACATTTTCATTTCAGTAAATTTATCTTGATTTCTTGAGTTATTCAGAAGGATGAGTAGTATGTGTTCATGTTTTTCCACCTATGGATGTAAAAGACAAAATTTTATTCACTATTACTCAAAACTTACGAAGTTCTTTATCATTTTAATGGGATTTAACTCACTTGTTTCCTTAACTCAAAGCAGCAACAATTAGTCTGTCCTATCGGGAAATACAAAAAACTATTAGCAAACCAATAAAATGTGCTATAATAACAAAAATCAAATACTTTGAACACAAATACATCTTACACTTCAACTATTTCTACATTAAAAAAAGTTCTGAGAGGTATCCAACTGAATTTTCTTAACAAATGAATCTAAATGTACAATATGACGTTTGGGGAAAAATTACTTTTACTCAAAACACTTGATTTTTAGCTGTGATGTGCTTTGCCAGACCTTCCATCGCTAGCTCATTATCTACGTTAATAGTACAATTCTCAGAATGTTTTTCAACAAACACAGTATGGAAAGTCTTAATGATTCCTTTTACTGAACCCATGACATTCTGATTCAGCATGAGGTTTTTTTTTTAATTACTCTGTTACTAATGGAGACCACCCCCCACTCAACTCCATTATTTCTGGAAAAAAAATTAGCTATAATGATTAGGTGACAAAAGTGACAGCATTTCTACATTCTCTTATTCTGCAAAGCCTAATTTTGTTCATAAAAGTGATAAGATTTTGGTAATTTTCGGAATCTGCTGATGATGGTTAAAATAGATTGACATTTTCAGTTGAGTTTATAAAACTGACTCCATGTACTATTTTCCTGTTTAAGAGAATTTTAATAATAAATTTGGCTCTTCTCAAAAAAATTATGTCCCAGTCTAGTTTTATATACCTGGATCTATAACTGGGATGTCAAAAAATAATGGCCTTTACTTGTGTGCATTAAGTAATAAAAATCTTATTGTCTCAGAAAGTGGTAGCAGGCCCTAGGAACTGTGCAGAAAGAGGAACAAGCTCAGAAGCAAGCAGGAGTGGTGAGGATCAAGAACCCAGGAGTAGAATGGAATCTGTTTCACCTTTTAGCCCAATCTGAAGCCTGAAGGTGAAAAAGCAGGGCAAGAATCCCAGATCCGGGAGCCAAGATGGCAAAGTAGAAAGACGCACATACACATAGCTCCGAACACACAAACCACAGAACGGCTAGAGGGGACCAAGCCAGGGCGAATTCTGCATCCAGAGACCACGGAGTATTGGAGCGAGGGAGATTTCTGCTCCGGAGAGACCTGCGGACCTCTCGCGGGGGGTCCTTCGCGCTGTGGACTGGGCGCCGGGACGGGGAACAGAGTGCGGCCCTGCCGCGGCCTCGACACTGAGGGGAAGAGATCCGAGAGGGCTACGGGGACGGGATCTCCAGCAGCCATGCGGGTCCCCCCACCCACAGAGGGACCTGCAAACCTCTCACAAAAGGTCCATCATGCTGCAGAAACGGAGCCTAGTCCGGAGCTGCGGCGGCGGCAGTGGTGGCCGCGGATCCGAGAGGCACAGATCTGAGAGGGCTCCAGAGGCGGGATCTTCAGCAGTGGCATGGGACTCCCACCAACAGGTGACTGACGGGGGTGGGTGAGAGAAGCTCTTTGGCGGGTTGAGAGGGGAGTGGGGTGCCCCCATGGCTCGGGCCCCCACAGGAGGTGGGGGCTGAGAGGTGGCTGCGGACGGGGGCTCCCCAAACGGGCAGGAGCCTGGATCCATCGTGGAAGGTCTGTGCATAAACCCCCAGAGGTAACTGTGCCTGAGAGGCGGCCCTACCCCTGACCACCTGAACTTAATTCTCACACTGAATAGCAGCCCTGCCCCCGCCAAAAATCCTAAGGCGGGAAGCAGTATTTGAATCTCAGTCCCCAAACGCTGGCTGGGAGGACCAGGAGGCGAGCTGGGTGTGAGGAGAATATTCAGAGCTCAGGCCACTGGTTGGAGAATATGCCAAGAAAAGGTAAAAGAAATAAAACTATTGAAGGCTACTTTATCGGAGAAAAGACACTTCCTCCCTTCCTTTCTGATGGGGAGGAACAATGCTTGTCATCAGGCAAAGACACAGAAATCGAGGATTCTGTGTCTGAGCCCACCCAATGGGCTCGGGCCATGGAAGAGCTCAAGAGGAATTTTGAAAATCAAGTTACAGAGGTGGAGGAAAGACTGGGAAGGGAAATGAGAGGGATGAGGGAGAAGCATGAAAAGCAGATCAGCTCCCTGCTAAAGGAGAACCAAAAAAATCTTGAAGAAATTGGCACCTTGAGAACTAGCCTAACTCAGCTGGCAAGGGAGGTGCAAGGGGCCAATGAGGAGAAGAATGCTTTCAAAAGCAGAATTAACCAAATGGAAAAGGAGATTCAAAAGCTCACTGAAGAAAATAGATCTTTCAAAACTGGAATGGTACGGATGGACGCTAAGGACTTTTCGAGAAAGACATATCTCAGAACATAGTGAGAAGATTGGAAAAATGGAAGATAATGTGAAATATCTTATTGGAAAAACAACTGACCTGGAAAACAGAATCAGGAGAGACAATGTAAAAATTCTGGGACTACCTGAAAACCATGATCAAAAGAAGAGCCTAGACATCAACTTCCATGAAATTATCAAGGAAAACTGCCCTGAGATTCTAGAACCAGAAAGCAAAACAAATATTCAAGGAATCCGCAGAACACTGCATGAAAGAGATCCAAAAAGAGAAACTCCTAGGAGCATTGTGGCCAAATTCCAGAATTCCCAGGTGAAAGAGAAAATATTGCAAGCAGCTAGAAAGAAACAATTCAAGTATTGTGGAAATACAATCAGGATAGCACAAAATCTGGCACCCTCTACACTGAGGGATCGAAGGGAATGGAATAGGATATTCCAGAAGCCAAAGGAACTAGGACTGAAGCCAAGAATCACCTACCCAGCAAAACTGAGTATAATACTTCAGGAGAAAAAATGGTCTTCAATGAAATAGAAGACTTTCAAATTTTCCTGATGAAAAGACCAGAGCTGGAAAGAAAATTTGACTTTCTAACACAAGAATGAAGAGAACCATGAAAAGATGAACAGCAAAGAGAAATCATAAGGGACTTACTAAAGTTGAACTGTTTGCATTCCTACATGGAAAGACAATATTTATAACTCTTGAAACATTTCAGTATCTGGGCACTGGGTGGGAGTACACACACACACACATGCACACACGCACACATACATAGAGACAGAGTGCACAGAGTGAATTGAAGAGGATGGGATCATATCTTAAAAAAAATGAAATCAAGCAGTGAGAGAGAAATATTGGGAGGAGAAAGGAAGAAGTTATATGGGGCAAATTATCTCTCATAAAAGAGGCAAGCAAAAGACTTATTAGTGGTGGGATAAAGAGGGGAGGCAAGAGAAAAACATGAGGTCTACTCTCATCACATTCCACTAAAGGAAAGAATATAATGCACACTCATTTTGATAGGAAAACCTATCTCATAATACAGGAGAGTGGGGGACAGGGGCACAAGCAGGGTGGGGGGGAGGACGGAGGGGAGGGCATGGGGAGGAGAATGCAATCCGAGGTCGACACTCATGGGGAGGGAAAGGACCATAAGAAAATAGAAGTAAAGGGGGACAGGATAGGATGGAGGGAAATATAGTTAGTCCTATACAACACAACTAGTATGGAAATCATTTGCAAAACTAAACAGATATGGCCTATATTGAATTGCCTGTCTTTCAAGGGGAAGGGGTGGAGAGGAAGGGATCTAAGGAGATTGGAACTCAAAGTGTTAGGACCAAATGTAATGTCCTAACCACTGGGTAACAAGAAATACAGGTTAAGGGGTCAAGAAAGCTATCTGGTCCTACAGGACAAAAGAGAAGACGGAGACAAGGGCAGGGAGGGAAGATAGAGGAGAGAGCAGATAGGTCACAGGGGCAATTAGAAAGCTCGGGTTTGGGGGGGAGGGGATAAAAGGGGAGAAAATTTGTAACCCAAAATTGTGTGAAAATAAATGTTAAAAATTAATGAAAAAAAAAAAGAATCCCAGATCAAAGGGGATATTACAGCTCTTTCACTCGGAACCAATTGTTTCCTAGCTAGTTGACAGTTCAACATCAGTTTACTTACATTTACTGAGACTCAAACCCAGGTTAGGAATTTGCAGAAGCAAGACCAAGGTGTTATCACTTAAACGTTTCTTTGGATCAAACCACTTTGGAAGCACCAAGAGCTTTCAGGTCCTCAGCATGAGCTGCTAGGGCATCAAGAATCACACAACATTCAATACCCCAAGAAAGCTACTATAGGATTAATCCTGTCCTTCCCTCCAGAAGTATAGAGAGCCTGACAATAACATAATTTAGGCTAGAAGAATGAGAAAATAAAAAAAAATAATCCCATGAAAAACAGCTATTATGGTGTCAGGGATACTCAAGACACAAACCTGGAAGAAGAGAATGACTCCAAACATATACAAGCAACACCTAAACCCCCTCAAACAGCATAGGCATAAATTCAACTAGAATTGCCAGAAGAGATGAAACAAGAGTTGAAACTAAAGGAGAACACTGTGGAAGAAGGTATGGTATGTAAAGGTAAGTGAACATCATTGATGCTGTAAACAATAATCAAAGGAATGATTTCAGAGAAACTTGGGAAGACTTATATAATCTGATGCAGAGTAAATTGAACAGTTCCAAAATAACTAATGCAATGATAATAATATGAAAAACATACAACTAGGAAAGCCTCAGGAATTCTGATCAGCATAATGACCAATCACAATTCCAGAAGACAAATGATGAAGCATGCTTCCATCTTTCTGAGAGAGGGTTGAAGGCTCAGCATAGAACAAGACTTTTTTTTTTCTGTGACCAGCATATGTTTTGTTTTGCTTCATTATACATAGTTGTAACAGGGATTTTTTTTCTTTCTCAGTGCAATCTTTGAAGGTGATTAGAGTAAGAACACAGATGTTTGCTTTTTGAAAAAAACCAAAATACAATTTTTTAAAGGGTACTGAGTTTAAATAAAGAAACACAATGTAGGGCTAAATTCTATTTTGAGGATTTTCAAAAGGGAAAGAGAAAGAATGACAAAGGGAATATTCTGGTGAATAAAGGAGAAAAAAGAAATGGAAATTGATATTCTTAATAATTGGGATGCATAAGGAAAAGGAAATTATGAATTGGAAAAATGAGGATTGAACAGACTCACATACTTTGGCGTAGAAAATACATTAACAAGGAAACTTGTCAGGAAAGGCATGGAAGGTGTTGAGAGGGAGACTGATACCAGGGATAGAAGAGTTAGAGGCAAAACAAAAGTCCTGATCCCAAAGGGAGAATAGAATTAAAAGGAGGAGGAAAAGCAAAGAACTGGAAATTAAGAGGATGGCTTGTGGTATATGAATGTAAGGGAACATGACAGCCCTGTAAGAAACCTGAGGCAGCTGCAGAGATTTGTTTGATATGGTGTTGAGTGAAGTGAGCAGAACCAGGAAAATAATTTATAAAAGTACAAAAATATTTATTTTGAAAGGCTTAAAGAATTTGATCCAAGTAATGTCCAATGCCACGTCTCCAGAGGGCCCATGTAGAAGCATCTTGTGCAACTTGTGACAGAGGTGATGGACAGTGCAGAAAAATCCTGTATTTTCAAATACAATAAAGATATAGATTTGTTTTGCTTGACTATGTTTATTTGTTACAAGGTGCTTTTCCTCCTGCTTTTAATAGTGGAGGAGAGGGGATTAGTAAAAATGATGAGGGAAAAAAATAGGACCATTGAAATATTTTTAAAATGCTAGAGAAAAATGAAATGAAGTTCAGAAGAAAACACATACAAATGGGAAAGTTTTGAAAATAATGAATTGAATTCATTACATAAATTTTTCAATAAGTAGCGTGAAGTAGAGATCCACAGTTTTTAAATACAATCTTTTTTTGTGCATTGTTGTGAATATGAAAATGTTGATTTTTCCTGTGGTTAAGTTCAGTATAAAAAATGAAAGAAACAAGAAAAAGTAGTCAATTCCCGTTAAGATAACTTTTCTAGATTGGCTGTGAAGGGAAATATATAATATTTAAGAAGAATAAGTCAAATAAGAGTTTCTTAAGGATGGGAGAGACCCAGTCTTTTTGGCAGTGTAGCAGGAGCCAGCAGACAAGGAGATATTGAAATTTAGAAGTGAAGAAAACACTGACAGTTTTCTATAAAAGACTGGAGTGGTAGGGACCAAGGATCGATTAAGTACCTGCTTTGCGTCAGACATTGTGCATGCCAAGACAAAAAGGAAATATCTATTTGTCCAGCCCTAACCTCTCTTTCAACCTCCCAGTATCACATCTCTAGCTGCTCACTGGACATCTTGAAATGGATGTTCCTCAGACATCCTAATATCTTTCCCCGTAAACCCTCCATTTTTCCTAAGTTTGCTACCACAGTCAAGGGTACCACAATTCTCTTAGTTACCCAGGCTTGCAATCTAGGTTCACCCTTTGCTGTGAACTCTTTCTCATCTTGCATATCCAACCAGTTGCCAAATATTGCTGTTTTAACCATAGTGACACCAATCTGACATTGCCACCACCATAGTGCAAATCTGAATGCCCTTATACCAGGACAATTTCAAGGGCCTCCTGGGTAGTCTCCTGGATTCAAATGGCTCCCTACTCTAGCCCATCTTCCATTCAGCTGTCAGTAAACTCCTGTATCTCTCTTATGCCTTTCAAGATCAAATGTAAAATCCTCATATTTTAAAGTCCTCCAAAATTTGGCTCCTACCTACCTTTACAGCCCTTTTACACCTTACTCCTCACCATATTTGATATAGACAATACATGCATAGTGATGCAAAACATGTCCATATTAGTCATGTTGCAATAGAAAACTGATCAAAAAATAACCCAAAGAAAAACAAAGTTAAAAAAAAGTATGCTTTGATCTGCATTCAGACTCCATCAATTCCTTCTCTGGAGGTGGATAGCATCTTTCATCCTAAGTCCTTCAGAATTTTCTTGGATCATTTATTGCTAAGAATACTTAAGCCGTTCGCATACATCATCATACAATACTATTGTTACTATGTACAATGTTCTCCTGGTTCTATTTACTTCATTTTGTACTCATTTAACAAAGTTTTCTCAGGTTTTTCTGAAAGCAATGTAATCACAATTTTTTAGAGCACAACCACAACTTCTTCAGTCATTCTACAAATGATGGGTGTCCCCTTGATTTCCAATTCTCTGCCACCACAAAAAGAGCTGCTATAAATATTTTGTACTCTCTAGGTCCTTTTCCTTTTCTCTTTTTGGGATACAGAGTTGATAGTGATATTGCTGGGTCAAAGGGTATTCATAGTCCTTTGCCCATGGTTCCAAATTGCTCTTCAGAATGACTGGATCAGTTCACAACTCTACCAACATTGCATTAACGTCCCAACTTTCCCACATCCTCACAATAATTTATCATTTTTCTTTATTGTTTTATTAAATAGGTGTGAGGTGTGTGCCACAGAGTTGTTTTAATGAGCATTTTTTCTAACCAATAGCGAGTTAGAGCATTTTTGTATGTCTACATATAGCTTTTTCTCATCAGAAAATTGTTCAGAGCATTTGACGATCAAGTGGATAAAGCCCCATATTCTTATGAATTGGAGTTACTTCTCTATATACTTTAGATAGAGGACCTTAATCAGAGAAGCTTACTATAAAATTCTCCAGCACCACCCTTTTATGTTTTCCTTCTAATCTTGGCAGCACTGGTTTTGTTTCTGCAAAACCTTTTTAACTCAACATAATAAAAATGATCCTTTTTAAGGCCCACAGTGCTGTGTCATTTGGTCATAAGTCCTATTCTTATCCATATATTTGATAGGTAAACTATTCCATGTTTCCCTAATTTGCTCATGGTATTACTGCTTATGTTCAATTTTCATCTTATCTTGGTGTATGGTGTGAAATATTAGTCTAGAGGAGCAGAGCCAAATTGTCAGAATAAGAGCAGCTACTTAACTAAGCTTTTAGAAAAATGCCTTCAGATACCTATAAAAAGAGAATCTAACCAAATTTTTGCAGTCCAGAGTCCAACAGGAGACAAACCATGGTAGATTCACAGACCAGGACAGACTGCAAGATTGACGGGAAGGATCTGTTCCACGGGGGTGGAGGAGCATACAGTACACAGCACAACATATCCCCGCCAAAAAAGCTCTGAGCAGGAAAGCCCTGGGGCAGTGTGAGGCAGCAACAGCTCCAGGAAATACCAGCCCAGGGCGGGAGCCCAACAGAGCAAAGCAAATGAGAGCCACACAGCCACAGGTATCAGCAGGAGCTGCTCCTGAGGCTATCACCCCACAAATTAAATGTCTGTAAGTCACCTACTTGAACTTCCGGAAGCCAACATGGTGAAGTGATTGTTAAATGTTCTGTTCCCCTCCCCTTGTTGACCTTGAAAGAACCATTTTCCCCAGAAAAATCCTACATCAGTGGGATCAGAAGAACGGGCAAACATTCTTGGAACACATGAGGTTAAGAAAATCTCTAAGGAGTATTCCTCTCACTGTGGTGGAAGGGGAACAGTGCAGGTCCAGAGATGTACCAGAGAGCCCCACTTCAGCAAACCAGGAAGAGATCCAGGGCTCCAGGGTGGTAGAGCCCCACACAAGCAACACCAGGAACTAAGGCATGCTTCAGCACTCCAGGGGAAATGGAAAGGCAATAGGGTAGCCAGGATCACCAACCACTGAGTTGCCTTTGCTCTAGCTCAGCTGAGGAGATCTCTCATGACTAGACCACCCCTACCCCACACTTAAGAAGCTAGCTCCAGGGCTAATCCAGGGACACACACACACACACACACACACACACACACACACACACACACTTCACCTGGCCTCTGCTTTCTCACACCAGCCAGCTCAGTACAAGGTTCTTTAGCTTCTAGGTGAAAGAATCTAGGTCACAGTACACAAAGTGTCATCATTATGAGGAAGAAACAAAGCAGGAAGGAAAAGACCATGGAATCTTTCTACTGGGACAAAGACTAAAACACAAATACCAAAGAGGTCAGCAGTGAGACTGTACTACCACCTGAAGCTTCAGAAGGGATTATGAACTACTCTCATGCACCAAGAGCACTCTTGGAAGAACTGAAGAACAAAATAGAAGAAAAAATGGCCAAAGATTTTAAAAGTATGAAAAGAGAATTCCCTGAAGAGAACAGCTCTTTAAAAAGGAAAATCAAACAAATGGAAAAGGAAGTAAAGTAAATAATTCTTTAAAAGGAATAACTGGACAGATGGAAAAGGAGATGTAAAAGTTAGCTGAAGAAAAAAATTTGATAAAAATTAGAATTCGGCAAGTAGAAGTTAATGACTCTATGAGACATCAAGAATCAGTCAAACCAAATCTAAAGAATGAAAAGATAGAAGAAAATACAAAATATTCAATTTGAAAAACAACTGACCTAGAAAATAGATCCAGGAGAGAAAATTTAAGAATTATTGGTCTACCAGAAATCCATTATGAAAAAAAGAGCCTGAACAATATCTTCCAAGAAACAATCAAAGAAATCTGCCGAGAACTGTTATATTCAGAGGGCAAAGTAATCATCGAAAGAAACCACCATTCACCTCCCCAAAGGGATCCCACACTAAAAACACCAAGAAATATCTTTGCCAAATTCCAGAACTATGAAATCAAGGAGAAAGTACTACAGGCACCCAGAAAGAAACCACTGAAATACCGAGGAGCCACAGTCAGAATCACGCAGTATATTGCAGCTTCTATCTTAAAAGATGGAAGGAATTGGAATATGGTATTGTGTAAGGCAAATGAGCTGGGACGACAAATTAGCAAAGTCCAGCATAACATTTCAGGCAAGGAGATGGATATTCAATGAAATAATGGATTCCCAGACCTTCTTGATTAAAAGGTCAGAACTCAATGGAAAAATCAATCTTCAAACACAGGTCTCAAGAGAGGCACAAAAAGGTAAAGAGGGGAAAAGAAAAACTTGTTACTCAATTTGGACACACTCTTTACCTCCCTATAAGGGAAGATGATAATTGTTAATCTTGAGAATTGTATATCTATTATGAAATATAAAAGGGGTATACATAAGTAGAAGGAACAGGCATAAAGTAAATTATGTGATGATAAAAATGTGATTTAATCATGCCAAGGGATTGTAACAGGAGATGTGAAAAGGAGAAAGCAGAAAATGGTAAATTACATCACAAGAAGAAACACAAAATTATATTACAGCAGAGGGAAAGAGGAGGGAGATGAACATTGTTTGACAGGTACTCTCATCTGATTTGGTTCAAGGAGGGAACAACAAATTTGATTAAATATATAAATCTAACTATCTCTATAGGCAATAGCAAGGGAAGGGGGAAATAAATGGGAGGGGAGGCTAAAAGGGAGGGAAGAAGCAGTAAGGGCAAAGGGGAGTAAAAGGGATGGGGGCTGAAAGAAGGAAGGGAAGACTGGGGGAGGTGGTGGTCAAAAATTAAAACTCTATTGTGGAGGGGAAGGGAGGCCTAAAAGAACAAATGGTGCGAAAGAGGATAGAGGGAAAGACACAGGTAGCAATCATAACTGTGAATGGGAAAGGGATGAACTCTCCCACAATGCAGAGACGGATAGCAGAACGCATAGAAAATCATAATCCAACAATATGTTGTTTACAAGAAACACATTTGAAACAGGGGGATACATACAGGGTAAAGTAAAAGGTTGGAGCAGTATATATTGTGCTTCAGCTGATGTAAGAAGAGCAGGGGAAGCAATCTTTTTTTTTATTTAACTTTTAACATTTATTTTCACAAAATTTTCGGTTACAAATTTTCTCCCCTTTTATCCCCTCCCCCCTCCCCAAACCCAAGCATTCTAATTGCCCCTGTGACCAATCTGCTCTCTCTTCTATCCTCCCTCTCTGCCCTTGTCTCCGTCTTCTCTTTTGTCCTGTAGGGCCAGATAGCTTTCTATACCCCTTAACCTGTATTTCTTCTTTCCTAGTGGTAAGAACATTACAGTTGATCCTAACACTTTGAGTTCCAACTTCTTTAGCTCCCTCCCTCTTCACCCCTTCCCTTTGGAGGACAAGCAATTCAATATAGGCCAAATCTGTGTAGTTTTGCAAATGATTTCCATACTAGTTGTGTTGTATAGGACTAACGATATTTCCCTCCATCCTATCCTGTCCCCCATTACTTCTATTCTCTTATGATCCTTTCCCTCCCCATGAGTGTCGACCTCGGATTGCATTCTCCTCCCCATGCCCTCCCCTCTCTCCTCCCACCCACCCTGCTTGTGCCCCTGTCCCCCACTCTCCTGTATAGTGAGATAGGTTTTCCTATCAAAATGAGTGTGCATTTTATTCTTTCCTTTAGTGGAATGTGATGAGAGTAGACCTCATATTTTTCTCTCGCCTCCCCTCTTTATCCCTCCACTAATAAGTCTTTTGCTTACCTCTTTTATGAGAGATAATTTGCCCCATTCAATTTCTCCCTTTCTCCTCCCAATATTTCTCTCTCACTGCTTGATTTCATTTTTTTTTGAGATATGATCCCATCCTCTTCAATTCACTCTGTGCACTCTGTCTCTATGTATGTGTGCGTGTGTGCATGTGTGTGTGTGTACTCCCACCCAGTACCCAGATACTGAAATGTTTCAAGAGTTACAAATATTGTCTTTCCATGTAGGAATGTAAACAGTTCAACTTTAGTAAGTCCCTTATGACTTCTCTTTGCTGTTCACCTTTCCATGGTTCTCTTCATTCTTGTGTTTGACAGTCAAATTTTCTTTTCAGCTCTGGTCTTTTCATCAAGAAAACCTGAAAATCCTCCATTTCACTGAAAGACCATTTTTTCTCCTGAAGTATTATACTCAGTTTTGCTGGGTAGGTGATTCGTGGTTTTAGTCCTAGTTCCTTTGACTTCTGGAATATCCTATTCCATGCCCTTCGATCCCTTAATGTAGAGGGTGCCAGATCTTGTGTTATCCTGATTGTATTTCCACAATACTTGAATTGTTTCTTTCTAGCTGCTAGCAATATTTTCTCTTTCACCTGGGAATTCTGGAATTTGGCCACAATGTTCCTAGGAGTTCCTCTTTTTGGATCTCTTTCATGCGGTGTTCTGTGGATTCCTTGAATATTTATTTTGCCCTCTGGTTCTAGAATCTCAGGGAAGTTTTCCTTGATAATTTCATGGAAGATGATGTCTAGGCTCTTCTTTTGATCATGGTTTTCAGGTAGTCCCAGAATTTTTACATTGTCTCTCCTGAATCCCTTTTCCAGGTCAGTTGTTTTTCCAATAAGATATTTCACATTATCTTCCATTTTTCCAATCTTCTCGCTATGTTCTGTGATATATGTCTTTCTCATAAAGTCCTTAGCGTCTATCTGTGCCATTCTAGTTTTGAAAGAACTATTTTCTTCAGTGAGCTTTTGAATCTCCTTTTGCATTTGGCTAATTCTGCTTTTGAAAGCATTCTTCTCCTCATTGGCTTTTTGAATCTCTTTTGCCAATTGAGTTAGGCTAGTTTTCAAGGTGTTAATTTCTTCAATATTTTTTTGGTTCTCCTTTAGCAGTGAGCTGATCTGCTTTTCATGCTTCTCTTTCATCCCTCTCATTTCTCTTCCCAGTTTTTCCTCCACCTCTCTAACTGGATTTTCAAAATTCTTTATGAGCTCTTCCATGGCCTGAGCCCATTGGGTGGGCTGGGACACAGAATCCTTGATTTCTGCGTCTTTGCCTGATGGTAAGCATTGTTCTTCCTCATCAGAAAGGAAGGGAGGAAATGTCCGTTCTCCAAGAAAGTAGCCTTCAATAGTCTTATTTCTTTTCCCTTTTCTGCGCATTCTCCCCAGCCAGTGACTTGACCTCTGAATATTCTCCTCACACCCAGCTCGCCTCCTGGTCCTCCCAGCCAGAGTTTGGAGACTGAGATTCAAATGCTGCTTCCCGCCTTAGGGCTTTTGGCGGGGGCAGGGCTGCTATTCAGTGTGAGAATTAAGTTCAGGTGGTCAGGTCAAGGCAGGGCCGCGTCTCAGGCTCAGTTCCCTCAGGGGGTTTATGTACAGACCTTCCACAATGGATCCAGGCTCCCGCCCGCTTGTGGAGCCCCTGTCTGCAGCCGTCTCTCAGCTTCTCTCTCCCGGGGGGGCCCGAGCCATGGGGGCACCCCACTCCCCTCTCGACCCACCAAAGAGACTCTCTCATCGACCCCCGTCACCTGTGGGTGGAGGGGCTTGTGCCGCCGCTGGAGATCCCGTCCCCGAAGCCCGCTCGGATCTTTTCCTCACGGTGTCACGGCCCCTGCAGGGCTGCCCTCTGCTCCCAGTCCCGGCGCCCAGTCCGCAGCATGAAGGACCCCCCCGCGAGAGGTTTTCAGGTCTCTCCGGAACAGAAATCTCCCTCGCTCCAATATTCTGTGGCCTCTGGGTGCAGAATTCACCGTGAGTTGGTCCCCTCTAGCCGTTCTGTGGGTTGTGGGTTCGGAGCTATGGGGGAAGCAATCTTAATCTCAGACAAAGCAAAAGCAGAAATACATTTAATCAAAAGCCATAAGAAAGGACGCTATATCCTGTTAAAAGGAACTATAGTCAAAGAAGCAATATCATTACTAAACATATATGCTCCAAGTGGTATAGCATCCACATTCTTAGAGGAGTAGTTAAGAGAGTTACAGCAAGAAATAGAGAGCAAAACTATACTAGTGGGGGACTTTAACCTCCCCCTCTCTGAACTTGATAAATCTAATCTTAAAGTAAACAACAAAGAAGTTAAGGAGGTAAATAAAACTGTGGATAAGGTGGATATGATAGATCTCTGGAGAAAATTGGACACTAATATTTTTCAAACTTTTTGATCTGACTTTATTTGTGTAAAACATTTTGTAATTATGTTAGCTCCTAGGTATGACTTGGCACACAGACTCCCAAATTTTTTTACTGTCTATATTTTTAATGGAATGTTTCTTTCTCTTGCAGGTGGAGTTTGTTGGCAATACATGGAAATGCGAATAGTTTATATGGGTTTGTTTCATATCCTGAAGCTTTGCTAAAGTTGTTATTTATTCCAAAGAGTTTTTTAGTTGATTTTCTAGAATTTTCCAAGTGTATTGTCATATCATCTGCAAAGAGTGATAGTTTTCTTTCCACACTATCTATTCTAATTTCTTTAATTTCTTTTTTTTCTCTTATTGCAATAGCTATATTTCCAGTATGATATCGAATAATAATTTTCATGGACATCCTTGATTGCCTTATCGCCATTACAAATAATTAATGCTGATGGTTTTAGATAATACTTATTTTAAGGAAAGTTCCATTTACTCCTCTACTCTCTAGTGTTTTTAATGGGAAAGGGTATTTTATTTTGTCAAAAGCTTCTGTATCTATTGAGATAGTCATGAGTCTTATTGATTTTGTTATTGATATAATTAATTACACTGACAGTTTTCCTAACACCGAACAAGTCCTACATTCTTGAAATAAATTTCACTTACTTACAGTGATTAATCCTTGTGCTACATTGCTGTATTCTCCTTGGTAATATTTTATTTATTTTTTGCATCAACATTCATTAGGGAAACAAAATCTATAGTTTTCTTTTTTGTTCACTCTTCACTGCTCTCTCCCAAATCATCCATGATCTCCTATTGGACAAGAAAGTGACATTCTATTCTTTCGTTTTTAAAAATAAATTTGTTTATTTTTAGTTTGCAACATTCACTTCCATAAGTTTTAAATTTTCTCCACCTCTCTCCCCCTCTCAACAGACTGTGCAATCAGATATAAGCTCTATGCTCTAATTAAACATATTTTATATACATTAGAATATATATATATTTATATACATTTTAATTTAGCATACTTTCACATTAGTCATGTTGTACCGAAGAATTGGAACAAATGGGATTAACCAAAAGAAAGAAAAAAAATAAAGACAGAGATCAAATAGTATGCTTCAATCTGCATTCAGACTCCATATTTCTTTCTCTGGATGTGGATGGCATTTCTCATCAGGAGTTTTTGGACTTGTAGGTCATGCATTCTTGCGAAGAGCTAAGTTAATCAAAATTAGTCGTCGAACGCTGTGGCTATCACTGTGTATAATGTTCTCCTGGTTCTACTCCCTTCACTAAGCATCAGTTCATATAAGCCTCTTGAGGTTTTTCTGAATTCTGTCTGTTCATCATTACTTATAGCACAATAGTATTCCATTACATTCATATGCCACTACTTGTTCAGCCACTTCCCAAAAGATTGGTGCCCCTTCAATGTCCAGTTCTTGGCAACCACAAAAAGAGCGGCTATCAATATTTTTTTTTTTGCATTTGGGTCTCTTTTCCATTTTTATGATCTTTTTGTGATATAATTCTGGATGTTGTATTTCTGGCTCAAAGGGTATACACATTATTATGTCCCTCTGACCATAGTTCCAAACTCTCTGAAGAGTGGTTAGACCAGTTCATAATTCCACCAATAATGCATTAGTGTTCCAATTTTCCCACATCTCCAGCATTAATAATTTTCCTGTTTTGCCATGTTAGCCAATCTAACAGATGTGATGCGGTACCTCAAAGATGTTTTGATTTACATTTGTCTAATCAAGTGATTTATACAATGTCCTTCTTGTCTTCTTCCAGATTCAACAAATACGTGCTTACTGTCTGCCAGTGACCAAGTCACTTCGCTTCAGTTTCTATTCCACACCTCATCACTCTCCCAACGTCAATTTTCTCTTACATGCCCTGACTACTGCAATGGATGTTGTCCTTTGCTTTCGAAGAGGATCAAAATCACATCACCACAGTGAAGTGTCTGTGTGTCTGACTTTGGGTGATCACATCAATACCAGCCCGGAATGCTCTACCACAAGTTGGGCACAGATAGTCAGTATGAATATTTAGGGTGGATACTCCAAATTTGCTCATCCTATGTTTACTTTCTGCTGGCTCAATTCTGCATTGCTCGTAGAGCACAGCACCCTGTCTGATGTGAGCACACAATGCTGAGTGGTCCTGTGCCAGTGTCTCCCTTGATGCGCAGTCAAATCCAAAGTTCTTGAGACATTGAGAGTGTCCTTGTGTTGCTTCTTCTGCCCACCATGTGATCTTCTGCCCCATGTGAGTTCTCTATAAAATAGCCTTTCCATCATCAGTGATGATGGGGCCACGTTGCTTACAAGCTGATGGGAAGTTGCTTTAACGTTAACTGCAGAGCCAGAACTTGATCCAATCTCAGGCTCACTCCTTGGGACTTTCATCTGCTTTAGGGACATTAGAACCACTTAGCCTAAGTGATGTCATATTGGAACCCACTCTCTCTTCCTATAAAATAAACCTAAATTAAGTTTAAAGTGACCATAATCTGCCCTCTTGGCTCCAAAGACCGTTAAACTGACAATAACTGGATAATGAGTTTCCCTAAGGATTTTGGACAGAAACGTGGTGGCGATGGACAACAAAACCACCTTAACGACTGTCTCTAGCAGATCACTAGCCCAGGAGTCACACTCCGCCCTCCTCTGCAGGCAGGATCCCGGGAAACAAACACTAATTGAGGGGCAGTGCAGGGGTGAGATCACTGGAACTTTCTCAAACCCATCTGGTCGTTAGTTTGTGTGACCCGGTCCAACATTCCGAGTGTTTGCCCACCCCATGCTTCAGCAGGCGGTCTGCAATATCCCAGCAGAGAGGGCCCCAGCCCTGGTTACCCGTGGAGTGCTCAAAGTAAACCTCAACGACTCCTCTCACGCTCGGACTTGGCCCTCAAGACGGCCCCCCGCTGCCACGATCCTCCCTGCCCATACTGAACCTGGGCTGGTCACCCCAGGAGAGAACCACCCAACTGACCCGTGGTCTTACTCATCCTCATTTCCAGGCTCGACTGAGGCTGACTGGACCCTCCCTCCACCCTCCTCGACCTCGGGGTCGGCAGAAGGACGGTCACACTCTTCCCCGGCTCTCTTGCCTCAGTAGCCCAGGACTAGGGTCGGCAGTGACCCCTTCGCCACATCTGGGCTCCCTACTCAGTGGTGATAGGGGTGCCTTCCCCTTAACTCCAAATTAGATCCAAGCACCGGGGAAAGCTCAGGACTGGGGCGTGGGGAGAGCTCAGGGATATTCCGTAGGTCAGGAAACAGG
This sequence comes from Notamacropus eugenii, assembly GCF_028372415.1. Taxonomy (NCBI): domain Eukaryota; kingdom Metazoa; phylum Chordata; class Mammalia; order Diprotodontia; family Macropodidae; genus Notamacropus; species Notamacropus eugenii. The sequence goes on along the minus strand of NC_092879.1, from coordinate 12,940,102 downwards.
GTGTTCCAAGGGGGGTGGGGTTGGGGGGCAAAAAGGGTCATTCCCGAGGGGTGGAGCCAAGATGGTGGAGTAGAAAGACGCAAATACACATAGCGCCGAACCCACAACCCATAGAACATTTCTATAAAGTAACTCACGGTGAATTCTGGAGCAGTGAGGCTAAAGAATAGTGGAGTGAAGGAGACTTCTGTTCCAGAGGGACCTGCAAACCTCTCGCAAAAGGTCCATCGTGCTGCAGACGCGGAGCCCAGCCCAGCCCTGCCGCGGCCGTGGCACCAAGAAAAACAGATACAAGCAGGCTTCAGGGACGAGATCTCCAGTGGCCGCACAAGTCCCTCCACCCACAGGTGACGGGGGTCGGTGAGAGATTCTCTTTGGCGGGTCGAGAAGGGAGTGGGGTGCCCCCATGGCTCGGGCCCCCTCGGGAGACAGAAGCTGAGGGGCGGCGGCAGTCCGGGGCTCCCCAAGCAGACAGGAGCCTGGATCCATTGTTGAAGGTCTCTGCATAAACTCCCTGAGGGAACTGAGCCTGAGACGCGGCCCTGCCCAAACCTGAGCATCTGAACTTAATCTCACACTGAATAGAAGCCCTGCCCCCGCCAAAAGCCCTGAGGCTAGAAGCAGCATTTGAATCTCAAACCCCAAACGCTGGCTGGGAGGAGCAGGAGGCGAGGTGGGTGTGAGGAAAATATTCAGAGGTCAAGTCACTGGCTGGGAAAATGCCCAGAAAAGGGAAAAGAAATAAGACTATAGAAGGTTACTTTCTTGGTGAACAGGAATTTCCTCCCTTCCTTTCTGATGAGGAAGAACAATGCTTACCACCAGGCAAAGACGCAGAAATCAAGGATTCTGTGTCCCAGCCCACCCAATGGGCTCAGGCCATGGAAGAGCTCATAAAGAATTTTGAAAATCAAGTTAGAGAGGTAGAGGAAAAGCTGGGAAGAGAAATGAGAGACATGAAGTCAAAGCATGAACAGCAAATCAGCTCCCTGCTAAAGGAGACCCCAAAAAATGTTGAAGAAAATAACACCTTGAAAACTAGCCTAACTCAATTGGCAAAAGAGGTTCAAAAAGCCAATGAGGAGAAGAATGCTTTCAAAAGCAGAATTAGCCAAATGGAAAAGGAGATTCAAAAGCTCACTGAAGAAAATAGTTCTTTCAAAATTAGAATGGCACAGATGGAGGCTAAGGACTTTACGAGAAAGCAAGAAATCACAGAACAAAGCCAGAAGAATGGAAAAATGGAAGATAATGTGAAATATCTCATTGGAAAAACAACTGACCTGGAAAATAGATCCAGGAGAGACAATTTAAAAATTATGGGACTACCTGAAAGCCATGATCAAAAAAAGAGCCTAGACATCATCTTTCATGCAATTATCAAGGAAAACTGCCCTGAGATTCTAGAACCAGAGGGCAAAATAAATATTCAAGGAATCCACAGAACACCGCCTGAAAGAGATCCAAAAAGAGAAACTCCTAGGAGCATTGTGGCCAAATTCAAGAATTCCCAGGTCAAGGAGAAGATATTGCAAGCAGCTAGAAAGAAACAATTCAAGTACTGTGGAAATACAATCAGGATAACACAAGGTCTAGCAGCCTCTACATTAAGGGATCAAAGGGCATGGAATAGGATATTCCAGAAGTCAAAGGAACTAGGACTAAAACCAAGAATCACCCACCCAGCAAAACTGAGTATAATACTTCAGGGGAAAAATTAGTCTTTCAATGAAATAGAGGATTTTCAAGCATTCTTGATGAAAAGACCAGAGCTGAAAAGAAAATTTGACTTTCAAACACAAGAATGAAGAGAACCATGAAAAGGTGAACAGCAAAGAGAAGTCATAAGGGACTTACTAAAGTTGAACTGTTTACATTCCTACATGGAAAGACAATATTTGTAACTCTTGAAACATTTCAGTATCTGGGTACTGGGTGGGGTTACACACACACACATGCATACACGCACACACACACATAGAGACAGAGTGCACAGAGTGAATTGAAGAGGATGGGATCATATCTTAAAAAAAATGAAATCAAGCAGTGAGAGAGAAAGATATTGGAAGGAGAAAGGGAGAAATTGAATGGGGCAAATTATCTCTCATAAAAGAGGCAAGCAAAAGACTCATTAGTGGAGGGATAAAGAGGGGAGGTGAGAGAAAAACATGAAGTCTACTCTCATCACATTCCACTAAAGGAAAGAATAAAATGCACACTCATTTTGCTATGAAAACCTATCTTACAATACAGGAAAGTGGGGCATAAGGGGATAAGCAGGGTGGGGGGAATGATAGAAGGGAGGGCATGGGGAGGAGGGTGCAATTTGAGGTCCACACTCATGGGGCGGGACAGGATCAAAAGAGAATAGAAGTAATGGGGGACAGGATAGAATGGAGGGAAATATTGTTAGTCTTATACAACACAACTATTATGGATGTCATTTGCAAAACTACACACATTTGACCTGTATTGAATTGCTTGCCTTCCAAAGGGAAGGGGTGGAGAGGGAGGGAGGCAAAGAAGTTGGAACTCAGAGTATTAGGATCAACTGTCGAGTAACGTTCTTGCCACTCGGAAATAAGAAATACAGGTAAACGGGTAGAGAAAGCTATCTGGCCCTACAGGACAAAAGAGAAGATGGAGACAAGGGCAGAGAGGGATGATAGAAGAGAGAGCAGATTGGTCATAGGGGCAATAAGAATGCTTGGGGTTTGGGGGGGAAGGGGAAAAAGGGGAGAAAATTTGTAATTCAAAATTTTGTGAAAATGAATGTTAAAAGTTAAATAAATAAATTTAATTAAAAATTAAAAAAAAAGGGTCATTCCCTTCTCGAGAGATGAGGAGGGGCGGGAAATAGCTTTTCTGACATTGACGGGAAAGACGTGAGTTCCCAGGACCTCCTGCCATCCTGAGAGAGGTTGGCGATCACCTGGGAAATTGTCCAACTCACTGCACTCTACAGGAATTCGGAGAAGTTTGCCTGCTTGGTGCTGGGAGAGCCTGGGAAGGAGACCTGCAGAGGTCAGGCATCCAAGCCTGGTGGTAACCATGGTGACGGTGAGGGCGGGGGCAGTGTTGAGTCACGTGTCCCTTTCTCTCCTCGGGGTCCAGAACGTTTTTAATCCACCAATCCTGCCGCCTGTGGTGGTCGCTATGGCAAAAGTAGACGCACGGGCACAGAGAGGGCAAGGTAGAGTCCAGGTTGGGCTCTGGGGGGGGGGGGGGGCGGAGGGGGGAGTTTAGGCTCCCTATTCAGGTCCCGGGAAGGCTGGCTGGCAAGCCGTATCAAGTTGTTGTCCCCGAGTCTGCAGACAGTCGCCCTAGAGGAAGGGCTTGTAGTTTGGAGGACCCCGGCCTCACGGGGCCAGTCGGCTGTGCCCAGGCCAACCCACAGGTCCGGAGATAGGGAATCTCAGCCGGCCCTTGTGGAGGTTATCCCCAGGACGCTCTCTCCTGCTTAAGAATCAGATTGAGAGACTTGCTCAATTTGTTGATGCCCTCCCTGAATGCAAAAGCAGGCAGGACACAGATATTAAGGATCTAATAGCTTAGTATAATAAGCAATCTTCACTTGAAATGAAACCAGCACAACATTTATTCTGCACACAAGGACAATATAAAACCGCGTTACAGAAATATAGGAAAACAAAGCTTAACAGAATAACGCAAATATTTACATACATCACCAGATTGGGACACCTACTTCTGAGTTCTCCTTCACAGGAGGGGAGTAAGAGGATGAGAAATCTTGATACCCGCTACTCAGTGCCCCTAATATGGTAACTCAAAAAGATTTCAGGTGAAGCACCCTTCCCCTCTGTGAGTCCCCAGGCAAAACCAATTTTCAAGAATATATACAGTTTTCAAAGGAAGATTGGAATCTGATTGGCTCAGTGCAGAAAGGCTTGAAAGCCTACTTGGCCTACCACTTAATTGGCTAAATGCCCAAAGGTGCCTACCTCACTCAGGGCCTAATTGACTGAAATTAACTCAGCACCTCATGTGCAACAGCTGTGAACTAGACCAGAGTTCAAAGTCTAAGACTTCTGTGATTGATGGGGCAAAATACCTGTGTACCTTTAGACCTGGGAACACAGAAGGGAAGATAGGTAGTCACACAGGCCTATTAATGTATAGGGAATCTTTATGTTCTTTATGTTCTTTTAGATCTTTATGTTCGATTAACCCTTCACCCAGTCCTGGCCAGTGCACAACCTGCACTGGTACCCTAGGAATTCCTGCAAGGATCACTTGGTACCAGTGGTTCCCCTCAGTGCTATCCTATAGCAACCATAGAATTCAGACTATTTGCAATAATAGGAGGACCAAGAGGGGAAAAAAACAAAAAAAGATTGTCAAGGTGGCTAGAGAATAAAGTATTGGATTGGTTCCAAAGGCATAGTTAGGTACCACACTTCATCTGTTCCTGGCCTGGAGGGCATTAGCTGAGATGAGCCAGGTGGTAGGACTTGAGAGGTCTTAGAAAAGTCCTTCCCCTTCTATTTATCCGGCATGAAATAAGACTGACAAAGAAGGGTCAGAGTCGGAACTTGGTGTAAATGACTGGGCTAACAGGGACACACATTCCTTCCTTGGTTCTAATGTTGATCTTCTGCCTTCTCCTCCTAACAATTTCACTTTTTAAGGAACCATCAGGCACCCATAGATCAGACAAAATGTTTATAGACATCAAGAACAAGAATCGTTTGTGTAACTATAGGTGTAACTGGATTGTATTTACCCTCCACTAGTCTCTGAGTATACCTAGTATAGAAGAGAGACACATTTTTATTTCTTCTTCTTTTATTTTTCTCTAAGATATTTCACAAAAGCATTCAAACGTCTGAATGTCCTTTACATGGCAAAAAGTTTTTGTTTGCAGACTATGTTTAAAATTCATACTGATATGATAGTATAATGCTTGATTTCTTCCATTATGATTTTGGAAAGCATTATATAAAAAATAAGACTAACTGGAGTGCAATGCCTTTATTGGAGGTTAGCTGCTGTTTGGATCTGAATGCTGAATACACTGTTGTAATTCAAGATTGTCCTTAAAGCACAAAGGGATATGCTCTGGTCTGTATACTTGGAGAGAACTGGTAAATCTTTTATCTAGATAGCCAGGTTCTCCCCCTACCCCCATCACACAGCAACCTCTCCTCCTTTGAGATTAATGGTTACCACCTAATCAAAATCCTGGTACCTATTGTCTACAGACCCCCCCTCTGAATCCCACACCCCAACTAGGTCACTTCACTTCCTTGCTCAGTTCACTTCATTATCTGCCTCACAATTTTACTCTCCTCCCCAACTCCTGCCCTCATTCTATGGGACTTCCATATTCGTGTTTCTGTCTGTTTTTCTCTGTCTGTGTATGAATAAGTATAATTATTATTTGTTTTTTTCTCTCAAAAACCGTACACACAAGGAGTACACTTTCCATGACTCCCCCCCACTTCAGCCATACAAAAAGATGGTCAAATTCGTGATCTTGCCATCACCCACAAATATACCACATCCATATTCAAGAATTCTGAAATCTTTTCGTTCACCTCTGCCACTATCTTCCCTTAAAAAACTCTACTGTTCTTCCAGGACCTTTAATTCCTCAGTTATCTCACAAACCACTTCCCCTGCGCTGGCCACTGCATCTTGATCCCTTGGAAAACCAATTCGACTCTACACTCTTTTTTTCTCTTGAGTTCCTAGCCCCAGTCAGTCCTGAAATGTTCCCATCCACCACTGTTGCTGAATGAAGGTGGAGAAAATCTGGAAATTGTTCTGGCTGTCTACTACAAATGTGTTACCCAACCTCAACTAAGTCCTCACTACCGCTAGATGACCCTTTGACCCCTCCCTTATCAAGTCACTCTCCCTCTCTCCATAGTGGCTCTTCCAAAGAATCCCTCCTCAACCCTCTCATGGCTCCCCCTCCTCTGCCCTATCAGCTCATAACCTTGCTTCATATTTTACATAAAAATAGAAGACATTTGCCATGATCTCCACCTTTTCCTCTCTTTTCCATAGCCTATCACATAGATGCCTTCTGCTATTATCTTTTCCTTCACTCGTATCTCACATGGTGAGACAAGGCCAACCTTCTACCTTCCCTCTATGTATCCTTCCATACCATCTCGTCCAACATATTGCTCCCCCTTTATCACTTGCCTTCAATCTCTCTCTGTCCACTGGTACATTTTCTAATGCCTACAAATGTGCCATCTATACCGTGAAGCATGCCATGAAATCCTCCAGAGCCAGTATGAAATCAGACTAAATTATCCACACTAAAATTGCTCCTTATATTCTTATCACTGTCAAAGATCATCTGATATAGGATTAGGATCCAAACCAATGGAGATGATATTGAGCTTATTCCCTCTCTTGCCGATCTATAAAAACAAGTGTTGGAAGAATAAACCAAGGAGAATGCCTAATCATTTTAGCCAGATTTCTTAACTTTGAAACAAAATTATTAACACAAGTATCAGAAGTTTGACTGAGACTTCACCAGTGTTAGATCAGACACGGAGGTGAATAATTTTCTAGGTGTGCAAGACTTCTCTTAATCTTTACCCTGACCTATTTTGGAATACTCCAGCATGCCAAGTCACATAGGAAGTAGGGGTACGGCTATAGTCATTGTTCTTGGTAGTCAATTTGAGATTCTCCTCTCGTGACAACATTTTTCATTTTCCTTCAACAAAGAAGCAAATACTACATATCAAAGAAACCTCTCTCTCTCTCTCTCTCTGCCATTTTAAATTCAATGACCTATAGACAACTCAATCTTCACAAGTTCAAAACAGAATTCAGTATCTTTTCCCCAATCTATTCTCTTTGGACTTTCCTTCTCAAGGACACGCCACCCTTCCATTCCCCAGTATTGCAGTCTCAAAGTCATCTTCTGATAGATGAACTACTCTCACTTAATCTTAAATGGAATCAAGGCTTTACTTCATTTCCCAATCAGTAACTCTAAACCACCCTGCTGCTTTTCCCCATTTCCCCCTTCCCTTTATGCATTCTCTTCCCTGACTAGAGTGAGCTCTTTGAGGGTAGACCCTGTCTCCTCTTACTTGTTGGCATTTATGTTCTCAGTGCTTAGCAGAGCACCTAGCATGCAGTAATTAGTTAATCAATGTGCTCTCTTGTATAAGCTCTCTCTTCCTCCCCCTTCTTCCTTCTCCCTTTTCCGCTCATTCCATTCCATGCTCCTCCCTCCCGTATTAGATCAGTTGCCAAACCCTATCTTTACCATCCACACAATATCTATTATATGTATGGCATTTTCTCCACTCACACAACCTTATCACTGTTCACCTGGCATACTGGATATTCCTAATGGGTCTCCATGCCACTGATTTCTCCTTCTCCAATTCATATTACTCTCACCTGCACAAGGGATGTTCTTAGAGCGCATGTCTGATTGTGTCCATTCCCTGCTCAGTGAGCTCCACAGGCTACCTAATAATATATCTAAGATCAAATAAAAACTCCTCAGTCTTTCAATATGATCCAAAACCTAGCTATGCCTGTCCTCTCTAGGCCTGTCCAATATTATTCCCCTATATGTACTCTATAATTCAGCCAGATTGGCCTTTTTCTGTGTTTCAAATGTAAAAAAAAAGAAAAACTGACATTTAGGGGCCTTTGCAAAGACAGTCCCCCGTACTTAGAATGCATTCCACCCTTACTTCTGTCTATGAAAGTCATGAATTTCCTCAGTGCCAACACTTACATGAAGCTTTTTCTCACACATCACCACCCACTGCTTGGACCTCTTCTACCTCAGTCCTCCCCTCACTCCACCCTATTACCTTGCATTTGTTTATATTTTGCATCTATTTCTACATGTACCTGCTGCATCCAACACTAGGATACAAACTTGCTTTTTGGCTGTGTCCTCCGCACCTAGGAGAGGGTTTAATAAATACTCTTTGACCAATTCCCATAGAGAAACATACTGTAGCATTTGGTCGGTATCTAGTGGCTATACTGGATATTGCAATTTGAGTATTCCCCTCGTCACATTCAAGAACCACAGAATCTCACAACTAGAAAGGATTTCCAAGGCCACTATTCCAATCTAAATGTGAATCTCCTCTAAGGTATTCCCTAGCAAGTAGTCAAACAGTTTTGGTTTGAAGACCTCTAGTGATGGGAACCCTTACCACCATCTCGCAAGATAGCTGATTTCCTCTGGAGACAGCTTACTAGGCATGTAACTCTGGAAAAATCACTCCACCCTATTTGCCTCAGTTTCCTCATCTGTAAAATGAGCTGGAGAAGGAAATGGGAAAGCACTGTTATCTTTGTAAAAAAAAAAAAACCCAAAAGGGGTCACGAAGAGTTGGACACAACTGAAAATGATCAAAGAACAACAAACTTTGTAATGCAGTTTGAGGTCTGGAAGGGTTATTATCCCTTTTCCATTAAACCTTATCATCTGTTCCCTTGGTGTTCTCCATCCCTTTTTTAAAAAATGTATTTGTGCTATTCTGCCAAGGTTATTTTTGAGGGGTCAACAATCACTTTAGTCAAGCACATATATCATTCATTTAGTTCAGGGTAAAATGGCACCCTGAACTTCGGAGAAAATACAGAGGAATAAAGATCAACAGACAGGGTTTCCAACTGTCTGACTACAAGCAATACACACGTAGTTACCAGAGAGACAAGCACCAACATTTCTGTTGTCAAAGCCAGGAGGCTCATTAGCTGCTTCTCAGAGTATCACATGGCCAAACACTTCCAATATATGACACAAAACACAACCTTATCTGAGAGTATTTATGCACTTTTCAGAGCCAGAGGACAGGACTCTATGACCTAATGTCTCATTAGAAATTTTTTATTATGTTATATTAGTATTTTTATTTTATTTTTTAAATTTATTTTCAATGTTCTATGGTCACTGCCATATAGTTTACATTTTTCCCTCCCTCCTCTCGTTCCTCCTTCCTTCCCCCCTCCCTCCTGAGACTGCATGCAATTTTATATAGCTTCTACCCATGCATTCTATTAAATACCTTTTCACCATAGTCATGTTGCATAGAAGAATTAAAATAAATGGGAGAAATCATATAACAAACTAAAATGTAATGGAAAAGAAAACGTTCTGCTACATTCTGTCATTGAATTTCATGGTTCTTTCTCTGGATGTGGAAGGCATTTTGCCTTGAAAGACCACTGGGAATTTTTTAAGTCCTTGCACGTCGATGAAGTTCTAAGTCTACCAGAAAAAATCCTCTCACACTGTGGTGGTTGGTGTGTACAAAGTTCTCCTGGTTCTGCTCCTTTCACTCCCCATCAGATCATATAAGTCTTTCTAGGCCTCTCTGAAGTCTTCCTGTTCATTATTTCTTATAGCACAATAGTATTCCAGTACACTCATATACCATAATTTATTCAGTCATTCCCCAATTGATGGGCCTCCCTTTGATTTCCAGGTTTTGACCACCCCAAAGAGTGCTGGCATAAATATTTTTGTACATGTGGGGCCCATTCCCATTTTTATAATCTATTGGGGATATAGTCCTAGAAGCGGCATTGCTGGGTCAAAGGGTTTGCACATTTTTGTAGCCCTTTGGGCATAGTTCCAAATTACTCTCCAGAACGGCTGGATCAGCTCACAGGTCTACCAACACCTTTTCCAACATTTATCATTTTCCTGTTTTGTCATGTTAGCCAATCTGACAGGTGTCATGTGGTATCTCAGAGTTGTTTCTATTTGTATCTCTCTAATCCATAGTGATTTAGAACATTTTTTTCATATGACTATAGATATCTCTAATTTCTTGCTCTGAAAAGTGTTTGTTCATATGCTTTGACCCTGTATCAATTGGGAAATTTGTCAGGGTTTTCAAGTATGCCTTTGATAATTTCACTGGCACAGCGTTAAAAGTATTAAGGGACTTTGGTAGTACAGATAGGATCTGACTAGTGTGAAAAATAAATCTCATGCAGTTGTATGTCCTGGAATTTGCACTTTTTGAAGGTACAGTAATGTGAAATATGCTTAAGTGGTCCCAACTCTCAATCAAATACGCAGTACAAACTCACAGAATGTGACCACTTCACGAAATTCTTTCTTTGCACTAATCTGGACATAAGCTACATGGTCATTTCTTTTGGATTGGTACAACTCAGCCATGAACATGGAAAGTTTCTCCAATTATTTAATCTTTTTCTTTATTTCTTCAAGGATCATTTTGTAATTGAATCTATACAAGTCTTTTCTGTGCTTTGGGAGACTGATTTTCAGACACTTAATGCATCTTGAAGATATCTGCAATGGGATTTCCCTGTAATGGCCTCCGACTTTTTATTACTATTTAGAAATGCTGCTAATACTTGAGTGTTTATTGTGTAGCCTACATCTTCGCTGAAGCTATTAATGGTCTCTATTTGTGTCTTTGATGATTCTCTAGGATTTTCCAAAGAAACTACAATGTCATCAATTCTCTGCTCTGGCTCAGCAGGAAGTCATGGGCTCCTTTTCCTCACAGGTTAAGGGACCAGAAGGAGTCAGAATAGCTGTGAGCAGGACCTTTTCATTTCATGTCATCATGCCTTTCTATAAGTAGTCTCTCCAGCCTCTCCCACATGTACTGACAGGGGGCAGAACATGTTGCCCTAGGTTTCTGGAAGGAGTTGCCACTGGCTACCACCCTAGTACCCTGAGGTGGTAGATTAAGAACAATTGGTTTTTAAAAATCCATATCCTTATCTCCTCATATTGTGGTTAAGTCATTTCTCAGTCATATCCAGCTCTGCATGAACCCATTTGGGGTTTTCTTGGCAGAGATAATGGAGTCGTTTTACATTTTCTTCCCCAGCATACATATATGATCGCGTGTGTGTATATATATGTATACATATATGTATGTATGTATGTATGTATGTATGTACATGTGTCCGTGTGTGTGTGGAGAGAGAGAGAGAATTCCGAGGTGCAGATATATGTATGATTATGTATTTGTATGTACATATACATATATATATATATATGTGTGTGTGTGTGTGTGTGTGTGTGTGTGTATGTATATATACACGTACATTCTCCCTAACTAGAAACATGTTCTCTCGTGAGTACCTGCAGAGGCAGTGGAAAGAGAGCTACAGGTTAGATAGTACATGTGACAAAAGGGGTCATTACTCCCAGCCCCTGGGTGCTGGAAAATTTTTCTTCACTTTTGTAGGAGCCTTACACAGTTTCCTATCAGAATTCTGTAGCTTTCTGCTGGGATCTTTGTAGATTTTTGAAGGTGTTTTTTGCAGGGTGTCTACTCTGTCTTCAATGTGATTTCATATGCACTTCATAAGTTTTCAATGTAGATGTGGTTTGGGGCACAAATCATTCCTGATCCTGAAATAGGTTAAAAGGTCATCTCTGATCTATCAAGCATGATACATCTCTCCCTCCACAAACAATTCTCTCTTGGAGCTTTAGCTGAAGCTTCTCCACTATTAGGCTGTCTTGCCACTGGGATGCTGGGTTCCATAGTATCTTGCTACTTTTGTCCAGACTCCATAGGGCAGGATCAACTCTTCCATCAGTCCTAGTTTCCCTCCCTAGGTTTGCATCTAGCTTACATGTTTGATAAATTGGTTCAACAGAGTACTGGAGCTTGTTCCTGACTCTGACTGATTGGTTCAGTGGAGAAGCATGGGCCTTCTATATTTGACTCGAGGGGGGTGGGTCGAAACCTTTATAGGAATACCGTGAAGCAAATCAGATTTATTTTTTATTGTTCATTCCTGAAAATGTTTCCTTCCTCTGGATGGACAGGACACTACATCTGTAGCAAGAGGCAGAAAGTATATCTTATCATCAGTCTTCTGGAGTTATCATTGATCATTGTAGTACATATTTGTAATGGGTTTGAATTTTGTTGCTTTGTCGTTGGGTAAGAGATGAGGTAGGAGGAGGGACAGAGTTTTGAATAGGAAAAAAAGAATACAAGAAAGTCCCAGTGCTTTAAAAACAAATGTATAAAAAATAAAGCGTAACACATTTTAAAAATAAAGGGAAAGTGTGACCATATCATCTCAATAAACCCCAGAGGCTCTCTACTATCTCTAGGATCCCATAGAACACTTTGTGTTATTTGAAGTCTTTTGTGATCTGGGCCTTTCCTTTCTTTCCAGGTTTCTTATCCTCCCTGCATGCATCTTGGCCTTCTTGCTGTTGTTCACATACAGCACATCAGCGCTTGACCCTGTATCTTTTCTATGGTTGTACTCTGTTCCTGGAATGCCCTCCCTCCTAATCTCTAACCCACTGAGTTCTTTGGCTTTCTTTAAGATTTAGTTCAAATACCATTTTCTGCAAGACGATATTTTCTGTCGCTACACCTATCCCCCACCACAACCTGGTGCCTTCCCTCTGAGATTATGTCCTGTTGACACTGTACATCTCTTGTATGTGCAATACTGGCTCGAATGTTTTTCTTTCCCCTCTCTGTCCATTGGAATGTGGGCTCATTGAGGGCAAGGGTGGCAGTATTTTGCCTTTCTTTTACACTTGAGAATTCAACATAGTGACTGGCAATTGGTCAGATAGTCAATACACATTTATTAAGCACCTACTATGTGCCAGGCACAGTGATAAGTACTAGGGACATAAAGAAAGGGCAGAGACAGTGGAGAAGGGGGAGACAAAAGACAAATAATGGTGTAGCAACTAGTTCTACACAGCATCATTAGGAAATAAATAGAGAAGACACTAGATTGCGAAAGGCTTCCTGTAGAAGGTGGGATTTTAGCTGGTACTTAAAGGAAGCCAGAGAGGTCACTAGAATAGTGGAGGGAGAACATTCGAGGCACAGGGGAGAGTTAGAGAAAATGCAGAGATGAAAGACAGAGTGTCTTGCTTGTGAAACAGCCAGGTGGCCAGTATCACTAGACCACTCAATGTAGTTAGGAGGTTGGGGAGGGGGAGGTCTGGATTTAAAGAATAAAAAGTCCAGCAAGTAAGAAAGGGCCAGGTCACAAAAGGACCCATAGAGGTTTGATATTTGATCCTGGCTGTGATAGGAAGCCACTGGATTTTATTGAGCAGTTATGGGAGTGTGACCTGGTCAGACCTATCCTTTAGAAAAAATGTGATGAGAGATCTGAAGCATGCAAATCCCCCAGCAAGCTATTACAGTAGGACAAGTGTGAGGTGATGAGGACCTGAAGCAGGGGAGTGGCAGTATCAACGTAGGGATGAATTGGAGAGATGCTGTTGCAAATGTGAGGTCAATAGGCCATGGCATCAGATTGGATATAGGGGAAGGGAAAGGGAATGAGTGTGAGGTGTCCAGAATAACACTTAGGTCCCAAACCTGGATGACTGGGAGGATGATGGTACCCTCTACAGTAAGAGAGAGGTTAAAGGGGTCAGGGGAGCTTGTCTGGATGGATGATGATGAATTGCATTTTGAATACGATGAGTGTAATATGTCTTCTGGGACTTCCAGGTTGCAATGTCCAGTACTCAGTTGGAAATGTGACACTGGAGATCAGGAGAGAGGATAGGGTCTGATAAGCAGATCTGAGAACCATTAGGATAAACAATCTGGAAATAAAAATATATTAAGAGCCTACTGTGTCCCAGGATAATCTCCGAGGTTACAAATGTGAAAAGGAGAGAACCGTTGTTGTCAAAGAGTTTACAATTGGATGGAGAGAGAGGCAAAACCAAAAACAAAGCTGAAAAGGGTTAGGAGGCTCGAGGGAGTGGTGTGGAAGCCTAATGGAGAAGCCCAATGGAGCATATCTAGATGGGAAATGAAAAGATGGCTAGCCTGGGCACTTTTCTTCAATGGCGATTGTGGAAGGAAGAGATGACAGATAAATCTGTGAGACCTGATGAAAATATCAAATGAAAAAGTATAGATGGAGAAGACTGGCAAAAATGTTACAAATTTAAAATCAACAGGTCTTGGACATTTTGGATGTGGGCAGGAGTGTGGTGGTATATGAGAGATAGGAAAGAATCCAGGATGACTCCTAGGTTGAGAGTGCGAGGGATAGGAAGATGGCGTTGCCCTCTAGGGAATGTGGTGGCAAGGGGAGCGTTTTGAGGAAAGATAATAAATTCCATTTTGGACATCTTTAGTTTAAAATATGTATTGGATATGTAGTTTCAGATGTGTGAAATGCAGGTGGAAATATGTGACTAGAGGTCAGCAGAGAGGTTAATGCAGGATAGGTTGATCTGAGGATCATCAGCATAGACATAGTAATTAAATTGATGGAAACTGATGAGAGCACTGAGTACAGTGCAGAGAGGGAGAAGAGACGACACAGTAAAGGGTCCTGAGGGACATCTACAGTTAGACAGCATGATCTGGAGGAGTAAGGTAAGGCCTGGAATTCTCCCTCCTGACAAACTGAGTACCTCCCCCATAACTGTGGGGTGTTGTTTAGATACCAAAGGAAGAGGCCCAGGAGCTCCATACTGATTATTGGTAGTAGTTTAATCAATTGGGGTTACCTATATTTGGGGCACTATGATAGATCCCTGCTAAGATATTAATCATCCTCTGTCTGGGGAGGACAACCAGACCAACTCTGTGAATCCCCACTGAAGAACCCCCAAATTGCTATGGTTATTAGAGAAAACAGACAAAGGCAAGAGGAGCTAGAAAGCACATCACTACTGACCGGTGATCATTTTTGGTTTTCTGCTTAGTAATGAGCTTGGTCACTGAGCCAATGTTGTGCCTTAATATAAGTTTGTGTATTGATTAATATTGGCCTGTAATATATGGGTCATGATACCCTTATATGGCTTTTGAAGATCATATTATCCAAAGTTTTGACTCAGTGACTAAAATGTAAATTGATCAGGTTGCCAAGTTTAGGTTTTGGCCTTTCACAGAGTTTAAGTTATTATGGCTTTTCACTTACGTAACACAGGAACTCAGCTTAAAGCAGGTTCACACTGGATTCAGCAACACCAAAGGAGGATGGAAGAATGGAGGAATGGTGGCTGACAAGGAGAAGTGAGGAAAAGACACCCACGACACTTAGCCAGTACCGACATGATTTATAGGATTACAAAAAAGGAAGGCGTTTTGCGAAGAAGTATTTTCATAAGGTTACTTTAAGTTTTAACAATATCATGTCAATTCAGCATAGCACACACTAACAGCACATGTTTCTGACTTTAAGTACAAATGTTTATATTTTGAGGATTATATAATAATGTGCAAGTGTGGTAAAACAGTTTTTCAGGCCAGAAAACTTGGAAATATTATCTGAAATAGAATAAAATAAATTGATGTTGCACACACTAAATCCATTTTACATTCAAATTAATTACTGTTTTTTAGGGCTTTTTTCCAAATTGGAACCTTACAAAGATGCAGAAAAGGTGACTGAGAAGGAGCTGTCATATTGGTTGAAACCGAACTGGAATAGAGTGGTGTCCTTCAAATATAGAGACAAGAGAATATTAAGGAGAATGAAAAGGGAACTAGTTAGTATTGGTCACATTGATTTATTTTTAGTTTGATTATATGATAAAGCTCCATTCTTTAGGGAAAGCTAAAGGTTGGCAGCTAGAAAATGGAGAAGGGGTGGGGTGAGCAATGTCTGCTGACTCAAAACAACCAGTTCCTCTTTCCAAGTGAGCTTTTGGTTAGCAGACAAATTCGAATTTTGTAGTCTAAGACTGTAATTCTAATTTTGTGTTCTAAGATTTTTTTCTTCTAATTCTGCCTTTTACAACTAATTATAGTTCTGTCTTGTAAGATTTTAGCTCTAATTCAGTATTCTAAGAGTAATCCTAATTCTGTTTTCTAGGAGTAATTCTGATTCTCTCTTCTTAGACCTTCATTCTAATTCTGCGTTCTAAGATTTTAATTTTAATGCTGCGTTATAAGATTAATTCTACTTATGTGTTTGAAGACGTTAACGAAAAAGACTATAGAAACTTACTTTCTTGGTGAAGAGGTATTTTCTTACATCATTGGTGACAAGGAAGATCAAATCATCTAAGCACAAGAAGGCAACAAATCCAAACTTTCTCTAGCCAAAGTCTCCAAGAAAAATGATAATTTTTCTCATGGAAAAGCTGAAAAAGGGTTTTGAAAATCAAGTCAGAGAAGTAGAGGAAAAACTGGGAAGGGAAATGAGAGTGATGGAAGAAAATCATGAGAAACAAGTCAACGACTTGCTGAAAGAAACCAAAATAAAAAATGCTGAATAAAATGCAGCTTTGAAATGAGACTATCCCAAATGGCAAAAGAGGTCCAAAAAGCCAAAGAGGAGAAGAAAGCCTTATAAAACAGAGTAGGTTACGTGGTAAAAGAAGTCCAAAAGCTCACTGAAAAACATAATTCTTCATAAATTAGAATGGAGCAAATAGAAGTTAATGGACTCTATAAGAAATCAAGAAATCATAAAATAAAGCTAAAAAATGAAAAAATAGAAGACAATGAGTAATATCTCTTTGAAAAAACAACTGACCTGGAAGTGGATCCAGGATAGATAATTTAAAAATTATTAGACAACCTGAACACCATGATCAAAAAATAGCCTGGACATCCTCTTTCAATAAATTGTCAAGGAAACTGCCCTGATATTCTAGAACTAGAGGGTAAAATACAAATGCAAAGAATCTATTGATCACCTCCTGAAAGAGATCCGAAAAAGAAAACACCTAGGAAAACTGTAGACAAATTTCAGAGTTCTCAAGGCAGTGAGAAAATATTAGAAGCAGCCAGAAAGAAACAATTCAAGTACAGTGGAAATACAATCAGGGTGATACAGGATTTGGCAGCTTGTCCTCTCAAGGAACAGAGGGCTTGGAATATGATATTCCAGATTTCAAAGGAGATGAGATTAAAACCAAGAGTCACCTACCCAACAAAACTGAGTATAATTCTTAATGCAAAAATAATGGAACTTCAATGAAGTAGAGAACTTCCAAGCATTCTTGTTGAAAAGACCAGAACTGAATAGAGAATTCAGCTTTGAAATACAAGAATCAAGAAATACATGAAAAGATAAACAGGAAAGAGAAACCATAAGGGACTTATTAAAGTTTAACTGTTTATATTCCTATATGGAAAGATTATATTTGTAATTCATGAAACCTTTCTCAGTACTAAGTTAATTGGAAGAGTTGGAAAGAATGTGTGTTTGTGTGTGTGTGTGTGTTTGTATGTATGTATGTGTGCGTATGGTATATGGTATATATATATATATATATATATATATATATATATATATATATATATATACACACACACACACACACACACACACACACACACATATATATACGTATATATGAAGAGAGAGAAAGAGGGGGGGTGGGGAGCAAAGAGTGAGTTGAATAGGAAGGGAAGATGTCTAGAAAAGAAAATTAAGTGTTGACCACAATATACTAGGAGAACGAGAAAGGGAGAGGTAGAATGTTGTAAATCATGTCACATAAAAGAGGCAAGAAAGAGCTTTTCCAATGGAGGGGAAGAAGGGGTTGATGAGAGAGAACAATGAGCCTTATTTTCATGAGATTTGGCTACAGGAGGAAATAACATACACACTCATTCGGGTATGGAAGTTTGTCTTACCCTACAGGAAAGCAGGGAGGAAGAGGATAAGAGAGGGGGCACAGTAGAAGTGACTGCAGATTGGGGGAAGGGGTAATCAGGGGCAAACACTTTGGTGGAAGGAGAAGTTAAAGGAGAAAACAGAATAAATCATTGAGGAGCAGGATAGAGGAACACTAACAGGAATATTATACTCAATTCTGAAACCGCCAGCTGAAGGATAAAATATTATGAGCAAAAACAAAAAAAATTACATTAGGTAATACCACAATTAGAATCACACAAGGCCTAGTAATCACTATACTAAAAGATCAAAGGTCTTGGAACACTGTATATCAAAGAGTAAAAGCACTGTGTTTCTGGTTGAAAGTATAAAGCTCAGCCAAGGTAATCATAACTCTGAATGAAAAAAAGTGGACATTTAATCAATTGTCTGACTTTCAAGACTTTGTTTAAAAAAAACCTGAACTTACTAGAATATTTGACATGAAAAATAAAGAGAAATATAGCGTACATACCCAATGACCATTTATAAGGATCTCAATAAGAATAGACTATTTTCCTTTTATGTCTGCAAATTGTGTGTCTAAGATTACTAGTAATTAGTAACTATAAAAAAGTTAGTAATTTCTTATAAGAAAGTTGAAATGATATATCCTTATTGAACCCTGGTAGGTTTTTGGTGATCTCAAATGAGTCACTTCAGTTTCCTAGGTCAACTCTCCAGGACCCAGGTTCCCTTTCTTTTGGAGTTGGAAGCTCAATTCCGTGTGGACAGTCTCGGGCGGGTAAAGGTGGGAACTTCTAAATCTTAGAGCTCTCACGAGACCCCCCCCAGGAAACGGCTGGGAATCGAGGTGAACCGAGCTATCTCGTGTATTTCTGCCTCTTCCCGTGAGAAACGTGATGGGAGAGAGATCTCCCCGCCCTCGAGATTGTCCCGGATCTGGGCACACTATTGTTATCTAACAGCACGGTATTTAGATGCAAACTATGCGAGTGGAGATTTGAGTAGGATCAGGGAAGCCTGAAAGCTCTCTTAGCACGTGAGGAGCCAAAGAGGACACAAGGCTCCGCTTTTCCTCTTCTCCTTCTCTCCCCTTCCCCTCTCTCCCCGCTTGTACTTCTACTTCCAATCTCTTATTGTAAGATCTTTGCCTCCTTGGGAGATTCTTCTATCCCTCCTAAGGAAGAATCCCCTGCACTTGTAACTAGACCCTGAAATAAAGCTCACCCTTGTTCGACTCTGGAACTTTCTTTCTCTCATACGAGCATCCGGTTTGGCCAACCGAAGACCTCGGGAGGTGAGGTAAGAAGACTCGGGGAGCCCACAGGCCTCTAGGCCTGGCACCTTTCATTTAATGCAGAGCGTTGGACCCTTTCACCTGACAGGGACCAGCCATTTTGTGGAGGATCTTAAAAGTCTCTTCATTCCTCTGAGACTCAGTTTCTCTTTCTGTGATAGCATCAGGTTGAACACTATGATGTCATAGGCACTGCCAGTTAATGGGGAGTCTCATACTAGTCACTACATCTTCCTAGGCCTCAGTTTTCCTTTTGGTAACATCAGGGGGTTGGACTTCATGGATTGAGATGTCCCTCATTGCCACTCTTTGGGGGATATCATGCCATCCACTTGAGTACTCTAGCCCTCAGTTTTCCTTTGAGTAACATCAGGGTGTTGGGCTCCATGGTCTTAGATGCCCCTCCTTGCCACCCTCTGAGTGATCCCTCACCAGTAACTTTAACTTTCTAGGCCTCAGTTTTCTTTTCACTAACAACAGGGATTGGCCTCCAAGTTCTGAGATGTCCCTGAAGGCTCCCCTATGGAGGATATCACTCCATGTCCCTCGGCTTTCTAGGCCTCAGTTTCCCTTTCAACAACAGGGACTGAATAAAGTATGTCCACTGAGAATGACATGCCAAACTATGGGTGATCTCCCTCCTGCTACTTGATCTTTCTAGGTCTCATTTTCCTTTCCAAGAACAGGGCCAGGTTAAATATGTGGAGTGAGAGGGCCCTGCAAACTTCTGGTTCCTCTGACACTTGGAACCTCAGCTTTCTAGGCCTCACTTTCCCTTTCAGTGAAATCTGTATCTAGCTATAAATTATCTGAAAGCAGCCTTCCAGCTTCTGCTAGAAATCGTAATGGTCACTAAATCTTTCTAATCCTGAATTTGCCTCTCAGTGATAACCCTCGGTAAAAGTAATTGACCTCAGTGGGCACTCCAAGCTTATGATGTATCTCACATCAGGAAGGTCATCCTTCTAGGCCTCAGGTTCCCTTTCAGTAACAGCAAGGGTTAAAATTATATGAGCTTAATGGGTCCCCTCAGTTCACATATTTAAGCCTGCAAGGTATTGAAAGGGAAACTGACTTCCACAACCTGAAGTCACGGGTGTAGGATCAGGAAAAATTTGGCAAACCCCTCTCACATAATGGAGTTCTCAGTCCTGTTTTCACTGAAAGACAAACTAAGGCCTCTTAAGCTGAAGTGATTGTGGTGAGATCACTCAAAGGCTGTCAGGGCCCATTTACCTCATATAATTTAACCCCTTGCTGATCCTGGAAGGGAAACTGAGGTGTAGAAATTCAAGGTGAACGGTCTCACTTGGTCATATATTTAATGTTCTCTGGTCTAGAGTGTCCCACTGCCTTGCTTCATTGGTGATGGAAGTCTCTTCTTAGTGCCATGTCAGCTCTTTGTCTACAGCTCTCCCTAAATTGGAGCTCTGAAGAAGTGTCTTTGGGCCTTGGATTGTCGTCTTCATCCTGCCAGGCTCCAAAGCCTCCTGTCTCCCACCGAGCTGGGAGCAGTAGGGGAATGTCCATTTCCCACTGGGGTATGTTCTCCTTCTATGACTGCTGTCCCTGCACATCAGAGTCATGCTTCAGGAATGGTTCCCTCCCTTTCTGCCCTGCAGGGACATAAGAGGTCATTTAATACAGACTAGTCATGAGGCAGCTTGGTGGGACAGTGGATAGAGTGTTGGACCTGGAGTTAGGAAGATCTGAGATCAAATCCAGCTTCACACCCTTAATTTCTGTGTGACCCTGGGCAAGTCACTTAACTGCTGTCTGCCTTACTTTCCCTATCTGTAAAATGGGCATGATAATACCACTTAACTCAAAGGGTTGCTTTGAGGATTAAATGAAATCATGTTCCTTAAGAGTTTAGTATAGTGCTTGCCACACAGTAGGTGCTTTACAAATGCTTTATTCTCTCCCCTCCCCCTTCTGTACCCTGCCATGGGGTCCTTTTCCAGAGTCAGGCAACTAGCCAGCAGGAGAGCCTTTGTAGGAATTCAGACCGTGGGATGCCAAATACCTGTTCTAGCTTATTCTGTAAAGAGATGCAAGTGGAGGATCCCAGAATGACCACCTACTAATGCCAAATGGACCCCACGATTATAGAATGTGAATGATGAAAAGTACTTTTAGAGATTACTCAACATAGCCCTCTTATTTTAGAGAGGATGCAACTGAGGTCTGAGATGGAAAGAGACTCATTTAAAGATACACAGCGAGGGCGATATAAACCAAGACCCTTTTCCTCCAAATGCAAGAGTCATCCCCATGTGTCCTGTCTCTAAGACTCTGGCAGTGTTGAACCAAAGGATCAAAGATTAAGGGATCCTGTGAGATG
Source organism: Notamacropus eugenii (assembly GCF_028372415.1). Lineage (NCBI taxonomy): Eukaryota > Metazoa > Chordata > Mammalia > Diprotodontia > Macropodidae > Notamacropus > Notamacropus eugenii. Next base: position 12,918,893 of record NC_092879.1, on the reverse strand, counting down.
ATCTAATCTACTCCTTCCTCAATTTTTTTTAATTGGCAGCATTAAAAGAGTTTCCTTTTGGCCTCCCTGAAAGAAAAAAGAATCGTAACAGATTTAAACATGAAATGAGAAGACATCTCCACTAGGTAAACTGCATTAAAATTTGAACTTGGTAAGGCTTCAAAAACGGTATTTATGACCTATAGTTTTTTTTACAAAAATTCTTTAATCTAGAATGGAGATTGTTTTTTAATGATCTCCAGAATGATAATGAAACAGCATGTCAAAAGCTATAGGATGCAGTAAAAACAGTGATCAGAGTAAAATTTATATCTCAAAATACTTATATTAGAACATAGTGAAGGAACAGATCAATGAATTGCACATGCAGTAAAAAACTAGGAAAAGAATAAATTTAAAACATCCAATTAAACTTTATAAATCTTAAAAATTAAAGGTGAGTAATAAAATTGAGTGTAGGAAAACCACTGAATTCATAAATAACACTAGGATTTGGTTTTACGAAGAATAGATAAACCATTGATTAATATGAGTAAAAAAGAGGAAGAAAACAAACCACCAGTATTAAAAATGTAAAAGGTGTATATACTACTAATGAAGAAATCAAAGCAATTACAAGAAAGCATTTGAATAGAAACTGCAATTTTACCTAAAGTAATTTATTTATTCCATGCCATCTGAATAAAATAACCAGAAAATTATTTTACTGAGCTAGAAAAAAATGATAATAAAATTCATTGGGAAGAACAAAAGTGCAAGGCTATCAATGGAATTAATAAAAAATATAAAGGAAGTAGCTTTAACATTGCTGGATCTTAAACTACATTATGAGGTAGCAATTGGAAGAATCATCTGGTACTGGCTAAGAAATGGAAAGGTAGGACAGTAGAACAGAGTAGATGTGCAATACACTGTAGCGAGTGATTACAGTAAGCTTTCTAGTTGTGTGACCTTGGATAAGTCACTTTGTCCCTGTCTGCCTTCGTTTCCTTAGCTGTAAAATGGGGATATTAATAACACCTAGTTGGAAGGATTGTTGTGAGGATCAAATGGGATGGTAACTCGAAAGCTCTTAGCACAGTATCTGGCACATATTAGGTACTGTAGAAATGCTCCCCTTTACAATTTAGGGATCATTCGAAATAACTGTCCTAAATATGTACACACCGTTATACTTTCTAGTTATAAAAAATAATTTGACTGTCCCCACTCTTGCTTGCCCCATTTTTGTCAGAACTCAGGTGCTTCACAATGAGAAGTGTGTGGTTGTTTGTTGGGGGGGACAAAAATAGAGAGATCTAAAGCTGATCATAAATCTCAAGCCTTTCACAGGAAGACTTAGGGAATAATTGTGGAGGGAAATAATCAGAACCAGGAAAAAATATACACAGTGACCACAGTGATAGAAGAGGAAAGAAGAAAAGAGAGAGCTATATAATTATGAGCAAGCTTAACCCTAGTGAAGGGATGAGAAAATGCACTTCCCTCTCTTCTTTGCAAAAGGCACAGACTATGAGTGTGGAATACTGAAGTGCCTGACACCCAGTAGGTGCTGTATAAAAGCTTATCCTCTTTCAATCTCCTGTTAGACTCAGATATTAAGTTTGCTAAACAAACATTTTTATTCCTTTCGTTTTCTTCATTTTACAAGGCATAGCATGCTGAGATGAGATGTGACCACCTCTTCTGTTTCCTGAGACCAATACGAAATTTTGGTCTATGGCCAATGTCTGCCAGACTGCTTTCCAGTTGTCCCAGAAATTTCTACCAAATAACGAATTCTGATCCCAAAAGCTTCTTCACATTTGTCAAACACAATTCATTCAGAAATAAGGGTAGTGAATGAACAAAAATTATCGATAAAAAGTTTAAAATCACAGAAAAAAAGCACAGAGCTGCTATAAAAAAATTACAGTGTGAGACCCTAGGCAGAACTCAGGAGTAGGTTGACCTCTGAGCTCAGCAGCAGAGTAGAATGAAAGAGAGCATCAGAGTCCTCTGGCATAAGGCTTCTGTCTCCAGGCAGAGTCCAGCACAGGAGCAGCCCTGAGTGCCCTGAAGGAAGGGCCTCTTCGTGACCACACTCATAATCAGGCAAAGCCTGCTCATGACGTTCCATAGTGCTGCTGTGAAGTTTGAGCACAGCCACATCCCTCCTCTACAGCCTAGACATTGAGGATGCTGAGACAAGCAAACCAACCCCCCACTCACCACAATACTGTAAGGAAATACCTTGAAGGCAGAGAGGTCCAACGGGTAAACCCAAGAAACAAGAAGGCTAGTGATGTTGTTGCAAGTGAAGTGTTAGGGGGGAAAATGTCTTGGTCCAAAGGATTATAACAGTACTTGGAAGAAATGAAAGAAGAGGCGCATAATGAAATCGATAGAGAGGATAGAAGCCAAGGAGAACTGATAAGTTAGGCAAGAGCTGGATTCCCTGGAAATTACAATGGGTCAAATAGAAAACAATGACTAAATAAGATAACAAAAATATTAATTGGAGGAACTAATAAGATATAAATCACATGTAAATTAAATGAATAATAAAAAGAAACACAAAGGAATAATAAGGAAATGTAAGAAACAATATGAAAAACAAGTGATCCAGAAACTGGCCAAGGAAAGATAATCTAGGAAATATCAGACTGTCTGAAGACTATGATTCAAAAAGTCTTGATACCCAAGTAGACATTTTGAAATGGAAATATTAGAGTCAATAGAAACATAGAAAGGTACACATATTTGTTTAATTGAAAGGGCATTATGTGAGGAGGAATTGTTTACATGCTGATGAAGGGATGGGAAACAAATGTGTCCTCGGAATACTAATATCTTTAATGGTCATAAGAAAGGAAAATAAGACGCAGGGCCTGAGGATGGTTTTCTTCTGTTTTGATGGTCTCAGGGTTAAAAATAGGAGAGAATACGGGGACTGTACTTGGAAGGAAAGGAGAAGGAAGTCACCATCATGTAAACAATATAAGTATAAGATGAAAAGTATTTAATTATGGGGGAAAGGGTGGGAGAAATGTGTATACCAGAAACTTTACTTCACTTTCATCTGAAATCGGTAAAAGGAGTTAAACAAAATTACACCCCACCCCCAAACACAACACACACACACACACACACACACACACACACACAGATCTCAGTACAGAAATACGATAAACTGAGAAGGAAAATGGTAACTGACAAGAGAATGCTAGAGAGTAATTTTAAGAGAGACGGCAGGATAGGTAAGAGAATAATCAAAAGCAAAATAAACTGAAATGCTGGAAAGAGGAACATGAAGCGGGGGGTTAAAAAGAAGAGTAAGAACCTGGGATCGTGGGTGAGACAAGGAGAAAAGACTGGCAAGAGGGTCAAAGCAGAAGTTTAATTTATGGATGACAATTGTCAGGAACAATCAGTATCTATACTTAATTGCTCAAGCGTACGTAGAACTAATATAATAAAAATGACAATACTAACATAATTATTCCAGGTTGTACCAATGCAACTCCCACAAGAGTAGATTGTAGAGCTAGAAAAATAACTTAACCATCACTCTGGAGTTACAAAGCAGTCACGAATCTGAAGCATAATAATGGAAAAATGGGAAGAAAAGAGGCTTATCTGTCCTGGATCTCAAACTTTATTACAAATCAGTAATCATTAAAACAATTTGATATTGGTTTAAAAAAATGTCTATCAGCAGAAAAGGTGTAATTTCTCCCAAATCTGAAGAGGAAGCATGAGTGGAGGGAAGGCTCCTCGTTGGCGAGTGACATTGCTTACTATTTTGGAGATGCTACTTGTAGAAGAGAATTTTGAAAAGATGTGCTTGCTGCCTTTAAAGTATCTGCTAATTTGTGTCCAAAACTGTTTTCTCCACCCCAGGAGACTTGGTTTGGTGACCAGCCATCAAGCAGTAGGCTGAAATCGTGTTTATTTGTCTCTTTACACAGAAATCATAAGCTGCAGGTGAAATATTCCTCTACTGGAAGGATGAAGGTTGGGGGTGTGTGGAGCTGGGCACCCTGGTTGGAGTTAAGTGGACAACCTTGCACCTGTCCTTCAGGTATGCCTGAGTCACAAAGCCAGCATACCACAAGGTTCCCTCCTGAGGCAACCACCTGGGTCAGTCTCACCATTGTACTCTGCTTTTGTGTTGCAGCTCCCTGGAGGTCTCAGACCTGGGCCACCTCAGGAGTATTCATATCCTCAATACTGTCATCATGGGAAGGTGAGGGGCACTTGCCAGTGGTGAAAATAATGGGACAGGTCACAAATCTGGTAAATCAAGAAAACCACCAAGAGAAAGAGCAAGAGACAGGCATTATTAATCAATCAATTTAATTGAAAATTAAAAAGAATTAAATATTAACCAAAATAAATTTTAAATTAAAGTTAAAAAGTAATTAATCACATGGATAATTAATAAATGACAAACTCCTTCTCCCCTGCCCCAATTTCTTATCTGTCTCTCATAGTCAGGGCCCAGTGACTTACCATTCCCCTAATCTGAATTTCTCCTTCATTTCTTTCATCAGCTACAGTATATTATCTGTCCCTTGAGCCACTATCTTCTCAGGAATCTGCCTCTCATACCTGACTTGTTCCCACCATATTGGTCCACTCACCTCTGAGGGTGGATAAACAAGGACAGAGTCATTCCCTAACTAGTTCCCTGCTGCCTGTGAGTTTGCCTGGCTCCAGCTAAGGTGCTTGGGGGGGAAATAATAGATTCTGGGGAGAGAAACCTTTATGGACACCTTCCCCATAGGAGTAATAGTAATAACATGACTGTGAGGGTTTAGAGCCTCTTAGCTGCTGTTCGTACCCCTGTACTTGTGGAGTCAGCCATAAAGAAGGTACAACACTCATTTTCTCATGTTTTGGTGGAAAGAAAAGAGGGATAACTGTATATGGATTTATCCAAACAGAAATATCTGTCCTTAGATATTGCAAGCAATAATCTTAGAAATGCAAGCAATAGTAATGAGACAAGAAACACCAAGTGAGGGAATAAGCACAAAGAAGAAAAAAAATGATCACTCTTTGTGGATGAAGACATAATTTACTTTGAAAATTCTGAAGAGTCAACCAAAATTGAAATGTAACAATCAATTCAGTAAAGATTCAGGATTTAAAATTAATCCCCATAAACTAAGAGTATTCCAGTATGTAAATCAAACAGGAAGAGTTAAAATAAGAAATTCCATTCAAAACAGGTATGTAAAATATAAAATAAATATTTACGAATGTACCTACCAAATTTTCAAATAAACTACAAAGGATCTGTACTGTAGGGTGCTATCTATATTTACAGAGAGTATCTATGTTTACAGAAGATTATTATTAGACACAAACATGTATAGTATAGTTTAACACACACAAACACCATACATATTTGTGTCTAATAGTAGCCTTCTTTAGGATAGGGTCGAGAGGTTAGAAGAAAAAATAAAAATTGCACAACAGAGAACAAAAGAAAATTTAGCAAGCAACATAAAATAACAGTGTAACTTTAAAAATGACATCTAGTATTTATTACATACTTTTTCAACACAGTAAATGGTTTGAAATGGAAATTCATGTTTTTTTATTGAATGATCTTTTTATGATGTGCTGTGTACATGAAAATGTTCCCTTTTTTGTCTTTTCATATTCAAGTTAAAAGTGAAATTAAAGTGTTTTTAAAACAATCCCATGAAAAAGTGCTCTAAATCATCACTGATGAGAGAAATGCAAGTTAAAAGTACTCTGAGGTATCTTCTCACAACCATTCAATTGCCTAATGTGATAGAAAAGGAAAATGACAAATGCTGGAGGAGATGGGGAACAATGGGAAACTACCACACTATTTTTTGAGCTCTGAATTAGTTCAGTCGTTCTGGAGAGGTATTTGGAATGACACCCTAAGGGCTACAAAACTGTGTACCCTTGGATCCAGAAATAACATTACTAGGTCTGTATCCCAAAGAGATTTTTTAAAAGAGGGAAGTAACCTATTCATAGAAAAGTATCTATAGCTACTCTATCTGTGGTGGCAAAGAATTGGAAATAAAGGGGATTACCATCAAATGTGGACTGAACAAATTGGGGGATGTTGGGGTGTAAGCTCAGTTCTCACATGAATGGTTTCGGGCAGGTAAAAATGAGGACTTCTTGATTGCGAGCTCTTATGAGGCCCCCCCAGGGAACAGCTGGGAATTGAGGAGTGAGACTCGAGCTCTCTTGTTTCTCCACCTCTTCTCAGGGGAAACTTGCTGGGGAGAGCATCCCACCCTTGAGATTGCTCCATGGTCTGAGCACACCTTTTTGTTGATTAGCTAGGGGCTGAGAGCATGCACGGTATCCACGTGCAAACAGCTGGGAGAGCTTAAGTAGGGGCAGGAAAGCCTGAGGGGGGTCCTTCCTGGGGGTCCCTCCCCTTTTCCTCCTCTGACCTCTCGCCGTGTGATCCTTGCTCCTTAAGAGGAGGGGGGTTCCTTTCTCCTGGGGAACAACTCGCCTGCATATGGACATGTAACCAAGATCCTGAATAAAGCCTAACCCTTGTTGGACTCTGGAAAGTCTCTTCTCTCGATACGTTTATCCAGCTAGCCACCGAAGACCTGGACTAAGGTAAGAAGACTCGGGCAGCCCATGGCAATTAGGCCGGGACAGTTGGCCCCTCCAACAGGGACAAGCGCAGAGATCCTGGGTGGTGGGAAACCCAGAAGGGGCTGTGAAAGAGAGAGAGTACCCGAACCTTGGGCTCGGAAGGAGAGAAAGAGAAGCTTCCCATACCCATGGGAAAAGGGCAGGGATAGGGAATCAATTGCCAATAATAAAGCCAGAGGAACAGAAGGTCTGGGCTAAGATACTTTACAAGGAATGCAGGGATAAGGGGTCACTATACATCTTAATGACCTCTGAAAGTTTTGTAAACAGCAATGCCCCGGGGAGTTGGAGGACTTCTATTTTATTCACAAGGAAAGTTGGTTTTGACATTTCATAAGGATTATGCTGCTAGCTGCTGATCAGCCAGTCAGTTCAAGTAGCTTACATTTTTATGGGACCTCCAAACTAACTTTTACACTGTGATGGTAAGGCAATTTTGTGTTTCTGAAATACTTAAAGCAGTCAATTAAATTATGTTCAGAACAAAGCAAAAAGGGGAGAGAATCCTGGCGAGCAAGATAAGTGGTCAGTTCATCTTGACCCCTAATGGTTGGAAGAGCTTATCCACAGCCTGCCTTACCCCTGGGCAGAATGTGATTTGAGTGTCAGAATTTTCTCAGAAGGTGAAGGATACCACCAGTGGGCTGGGGACTCAGGCCTCCCAGGCTTATCAGCAATTAACAGGAACAGGGCAGTATGAAGCCACAGGAGATCAATTATCATAGCCTCTAAGAAAGAAAGAGAGCTTCCCATGACTAAGCTTATGCAGGGAAGCACTGAGCCATTTACTATCTTTGTGGCCAGACTGTAGGAGGCAGTGGGTGGAGACACAGGAAGAGGAGAGCTAGGGGACAGAGATAGTGTTAAAGACATTGTTACGGCAGAATTGTAATCATGACTGTAAAAAGGCAATGCTGGGACTGCCGAAAAATGCATCCAGTGAAGAAATGATACAGAGATGTGAAAGGGTAGGGATCCAGGTGTACATGGCACAGGTACAAGGGGAGTATCTGGCCTCAGCCTTAAATAACATCTCCCTGGAAAGGAAATGTTTTTGCTGCGGAAAACCGGGACACCTCAAGAAGGACTGTAGGAAAGGGGAAAGAACGGGGAGGGGTCAGGGCCCCTGCTTTTCATGTGGAAAGCCAGGTCACCTAGCCAAACAATGTAGGAAGTCGGGAAACAGGGTGAGGGGCCCCTCAAGGGCCCCGGAAACGTGCCCTTTGGCAGAGACTCGGGACGGCCCCTTGGAGAGAGAATACAAGAGATTATGGGGCCAGAGGAAGGAACGCAACACCTTTACAGCTTAGATAAATGCCAGCTTGCACCTCATCAGTTTGCTATGATCCCCCTGAGAGACCCTGTACAGGAGGAATCCCTGATATTGCAGAACCTCTCCCATGCACCCGTAGTTATGTATACAGGAGTTTATCCCTCTGGCACCAGAGCACTTCCATGCTCCAATGTGGTAGCCGAGCCAACTCATATAGACAATCAGCTTCCCATAGCTATTGCCCTTCCCTTAAAGCACTCAGTTCAAATCCAGTTACTAAAAGAAATAGGACAGAATAGACCTGAGTGTATAATCTGGCTCAATGGAATTCCCATGACTGGCCAACTTGATACCAGAGCTGATAGGACCTGCCTTAGCGGTCGCTCAGTACCCCAGCACTGGAAGCTCAGAGAAAGCCAGAGACCAGTGTGGGGAGTAGGGGGGTGCCAAAATACCTTAGAGACAATGCACCCAGTGAAGTGGGAGGCAGAGGATCACCAAGGAACCGTATGGCCATTGGTGATTCCAGGACTTAGTTTTAACATCTGGGGAAGAGACATCATGAGCCACCTGGGGATGAGGCTATCAAATTTTTAGTAAGGGCCATTGCAGTTGTACTGGAGTCCCCTCCCTTGAATTGGAAGTCACACACCCCGATTTGGGTGGAGCAATGGTCCCTGACTCCAGAAAAGCTCCAGGTGCTACAAATATTGGTTAAGGAACAATTAGAAAAGGGACATATAGAACCATCACAGTCATCCTGGAATGCTCCTGTGTTTGTTATAAAGAAAAAATCTGGAAAATTCAGGTTCCTCACAGATCTAAGGAAGGTAAATCAGTCTCTCATCCCCATGGGAGCCCTGCAACCAGGTCTCCCTTCTTCTAATGCCATCCCAGATGGCTGGTCACTTATAATTATTGACATTCAGGATTTTTTTTCCCATCCCTTTAAATAAAGTAGATTGTCCCTGGTTTGCTTTTACAGTACCTCACCCTAATAATGAAGGACCTGCAAAGAGGTATCAGTGGAAGGTACTGCCCCAAGGCATGAGTTGCAGCCCCACCATCTGTCAATGGTATGTTAATCAAGCATTAGAGAGCCCCAGGCAGCAATACCAATGCAAAATCATCCATTACATGGATGACATCCTCATAGCTGCACCCCAGCTTAAGGAACTGGAGAAGAGTTTCCAAGCAGTAGAAAGGAATCTTCTAGGACTAGGATTAGTCATTGCACCTGAAAAAATACAGAGAGGACGCAATTACAAATATCTGGGATATCAAATACAGGGCGCTATCATTCGGCCAGAACCCCCAAAATGGGATATAAAGATCCAAAAACTTAATGATGCTCAGAAACTGGTAGGTGCTATCCAATGGATAAGATCAAAGGTGCCCATACCCCTACCTCTCATGCAACCTCTTTATTCACTACTGACAGGAGACTCTGCTTTGAATTCCCCTTGAACACTGACTCCCAAAGCAGCCAAGGCTTTAGAGGCAATAAAGAAACAATTTTTAGAGTCCATCACATTCCAGTGGGAGCCAGAAAAGGATGTGGAGGTATCTCTTATCTCCACTACGCCTCCCTATGCCATCATACATCAAAAGGAGAAGCCCCTAGAGTGGGTGTATCTAAGAAAAACAGGAAGCAGTTTACTAAACAAATGGGAATTTCTAGGACAGCTAGCACTACAGGCAGTGAAAAGAGCTACCCACCATATGCCAAAAACAGCCAATTCTCTATGCTACACTTACCACCAAGGATGTAGAAGAGTTAGCTCAGAATCACATTTCCTGGGCCACCATACTCCAGTGGGCCCAGGTGAAACCAAATTCGACTTTCCTATTCAAAGAGTTGTTGCAGTGGGCCCCAGCACCAGTGAAAAGGTACTCCCCAAACCCAGTAGAGGGGCCTAACATTTTTACAGATGCCTCCAAACATCACAAGGCATCCATTTATAACTCAGCTACTCAAGAGATGTATCCAGGCTATAGTGGAAAGGGCCAGCTTCACCATAAAGGCCATCCTCGCTAAACAAAAAAAGGGGAAGAGGTCGCCTAACACAATCAGAGCTCAACATAGCTGTATATACACACAATTTTTTGCATCTTTCAAAAATTTCGCACACTACTCCAGCTATGAGACATTTTGTGACTATTCCACAACAACCCAGGAAGGAAAGTGATACCCAGGCTGGAAATAAGGACACATGGGCCATGGTAAAGGATATGGCCTCAGGGACATGGCAAGGTCCGTATAAGATACTAATATAGGGTCCAGGGTATGTTTGTATCTCCACAGGAAAAGGGGACACGTGGATCCCCATCAGAAGGATCCACAGGTGGAAACCAGTGTTGGAGACGATGGAGACACCAGAAGCAATGAGCCCGGAGACCCCGGAAAAGGACCATGCACCAGCTGAGTCTACTGCTGACAGCTTTGGCCTTGTTGCCCAGAGGAGGAGCAGCACCCATCCCAACCACCTGCCATAGTACTGGGAGCTCTTGCCAAATCAATCATGGCTGGTCCTTGTTGAGCGGACTGATACATTGCCACCCGCTACCCATCAAGGCAACTCCTCCCAGTGGCTGAAGTAGGACTTTGATATCACAGATCCAGGAAGCACGGGGGTGACAAACTTTCACCTGAACTCCACAGGCTCGGCCGTGCGATCCATTTTGCATGACTGGGGTGGGGGGAGGAGTGATAGGCGCCAGCACTGTGCCACCTCTCATAGAATATGCTTTGGAATTAATGATTGCTCTTCCTCTTGCTGTAATGCTTTAAATTTAGCCATTTAGTTCCATCTTTGCTTTGTTGGAAACAAACCTGATTCCCTGTGATGGGGAGATGCCTCTCTTTGTCAGTTGGTGTGCTAGCTGCAGGTTCCTGTGTAAATGAAGTTCTTGTTGTGGGGTATCCACATGTTAAAGGCCTCCCTAACCCACTTAGCTACCAGCCGCTATTCGCTCTAGGGTCACATGCGCTCTGCGCAAAACAAAAAACGGGAGATGTTGGGGTGTAAGCTCATTTCTCACATGAATGGTTTCGGGCAGGTAAAAATGAGGGCTTCTTGATTGCGAGCTCTTATGAGGCCCCCCCAGGGAACAGCTGGGAATTGAGGAGTGAGACTCGAGCTCTCTTGTTTCTCCACCTCTTCTCAGGGGAAACTTGCTGGGGAGAGCATCCCACCCTTGAGATTGCTCCATGGTCTGAGCACACCTTTTTGTTGATTAGCTAGGGGCTGAGAGCATGCACGGTATCCACGTGCAAACAGCTGGGAGAGCTTAAGTAGGGGCAGGAAAGCCTGAGGGGGGTCCTTCCTGGGGGTCCCTCCCCTTTTCCTCCTCTGACCTCTCGCCGTGTGATCCTTGCTCCTTAAGAGGAGGGGGGTTCCTTTCTCCTGGGGAACAACTCGCCTGCATATGGATACATAACTAACACCCTGAATAAAGCCTAACTCTTGTACGACTCTGGAAAGTCTCTTCTCTCAATACATTTATCCGGCTGATCACCGAAGACCTGGACAAAGGGTAAGAAGACTTGGGTAGCCCATTGGCCTCTAGGTCGAACACCAAATTGCTCTCCAGAATGGTTGGATCAGTTCACAGCTCCACCAACAATGAATTAGTGTTACAACTCTCCCACATCTTCTCCAATATTTATCATCTTCCTGTTTTGTCATGTTAGCCATTCTGATAGGTGTGATGTGGTATCTCAGAGTTGTTTGGATTTGTATCTCTCTAATCCATAGTTATTTAGAGCATTTTTTCATATGACTACAAATATCTTTAATTTCTTCCTCTGTAAAGTGCCTGTTCGTATCCTTTGACCATTTATCAATTGGGTAATTTCCCACAATTTTAAATTATGCCTTTGATAATTTGATTGGCATAGAATTAAAAACGCATATTGACTTTGGTAGTACAGCTAGGATCTGACGTCTGAAAAATGAATCTCATGCAGTTGTATGTCCTGGAATTTGCACTCTTTGAAGGTACAGTGATGTAAAATATGGTTAAGTGGTCCCAGCCCAATCAAATATGCAGTGCAAATTCACAGAATGTGGCCACTTCACGAAATTCTTTCCTTGCACTAATCTGGACCTAAGCTACATTTTCATTTCGATTAGACTGGTACAGCTCATCCATGAGCATAGAAACTTTCTCCAGTTATTTAACCTTGTTCTGTATTTCTTCAAGGATCATTTTGTAATTGAGTCTATACAAGTCTTTTCTGTGCTTTGACAGATTGATTTTCAGACACTTTATGCATCTTGAAGATATCTGGAATGGGATTTCCCTGTAATGGCCTCCGACTTTTTATTACTATTTAGAAATGCTGCTAATATTTGAGTGTTTATTGTGTAGCCTATATCTTTGCTGAAGTTATTAATGGTCTCTATTAGTATCTTTGCTGATTCTCTAGGATTTTCCAGAGGAACTATAATGTCATCAATTCTCTGTTCTGGCTCAGCAGGAAGTCATGGGCTCCTTTTCCTCACATGTTAAGGGACCAGAAGGAGTCAGAATAGCTGTAAGCAGGACCTTTTCATTGCATTTCATCATGCCTTTTTATAAGCAGTCTCTACAACCTCTCCCACATGTACTGACAACAGGCAGAGCATGCTACCCTAGGTTTTTGGAAGGAGTTACCACTGGCTGTCACCCTAGTACACTAAGATGGGAAATTAAGAATAATTGTTTTTTAAAAATCCATATCCATATCTCCTCATATTGTGGTTGTTAAGTTATTTTTCAGTCATATCCAACTCTCCATGACCCCATTTATGGTTTTTCTTGGCAGAGATAATGGAGTCATCTTCCATTTCATTCTCCAGTATACATATATGAGTGTGTGTGTGTGTGTGTGTGTGTGTGTGTGTGTGTGTGTGTGGAGAGAGAAAGAGAAGTCAGAGGTGGAGATATATGCATGAATACGTATTTCTATATATACATATGTATATGATAAACACATACATGCTCCCTAACCAGAAACATGTTCTCTTGTGAGTACGTGCAGAGGCAGTGGAAAGAGGGTTTCAGACTAGATAGTACATATGACAAAAGGGGTCACTACTCCCAGCTCCTGGCTGCTGGAAGGTTTTTCTTCCCTTTTGTAGGAGCCTTACACCGTTTCCTATCGGAATGCTGTACCTTTCTGCTGGGATCTTTGCAGATTCTTGAAGGTGCTTTTCTGTAAAATGTCTATATTGTCTTCAATATGATTCCATATGCACTTCATAAGCTTTCAATGCAGATGTGGTTTGGGGCACAAATCTTTCCTGACCTTGAAATAGGTTGAAAGGTCATTCCTGATCTATCAAGCGTGAGGATGGGAATGAGACTGTCTCTCTCCCCCCGCAAACAATTCTCTCTTAGAGCTTTAACTGAAGCTTCTACATCATTGGGTTGTATTGCCACTGGGATGCTGGGTTCCATACTATCTTGCTGCTTTTTTCCAATCTCCATAGGGCGGGATTAACTCTTCAATCAGTCCCAGTTTTGCCCTCGCCCCAGGTTGCATCTAGCTTAAATGTTTGATTGGTTCAATAGAGTTCTGGAGCTTGTTCATGCCTCTGACTGATTGGCTCAGTGGAGAAGCATGGGCCTTCTATATTTGACTGGAGGGGGGTGGGTGGAACCCTCTATATGAATATAGTGAAGCAAATCAGATTTATTTTGTATTGTTTGTGCCTGAAAATATTTCCTCCTTCTGGATATACCGGACCTTACTTCTGTGGCAAGAGGCAGAAAGCGTGTTTCATCATCAGTCTTCTGGTGTTATCATTGATCATTATAATACATACCTGTAATGAGTTTGAATTTCGTTGCCTTGTCATTGGGTAGGAGATGCGGTAGGAGGAGGGAGAGAATTTCAAACAGGAAATAAAGAAGACAAGAAAGTCTCAGTGCTTTAAAAACAAATGTATAAAAATAAATTGTAATATATTTTAAAAATAAAGGGCAAATGTGACCGTATCACCTCAATAAACCCCAGAGGCTCTCTACTGTCTCCAGTATCCCATAGAACACATTGTGGTATTTGAAGCCTTTTGTGATCTGGCCCCTTCCTTTCTTTCCAGGCTTATTATCCTCCTTGCATACATCTTGGCTTTCTTGCTGTTGCTCACACACAGCACATCATCTCCTGACCCTGCACTTTTTCTATGGCTGTTCTCCCTGGCTGGAATGCTCCTCACCTCTACCCCCTGAATTTTGGGCTTTCTTTAAGATTCAGTTCAAATGCCACTTTCTGCAAGAGGACGTTTTCTGTCACCACCCCTTTCCCCCAGCCCATCATGGTACCTTCCCTCTCAGACTGTCCTCTTCACACTGTACATATCTTGTATGCGAAATAGTGGTTTGCATGTTGTCCTTTCTCCAATCCCTCCAATGGAATGTGGACTCCTTCAGGGCAGGAGTGGCAGTCTTTTGCCTTCCTTTTTTGCTTGAGGTTTTAACATAGTGACTGGCAGTTAGTCAGATAGTCAATACATATTTATTAAGTGCCTACTATGTGTCAGGCGCAGTGGTAAGTACTAGGGACACAAAGAAAGGACAGAGAGAGTGGAGAAGGGGGAGAAAAGACAAATAACGGTGTAACAACAAGTTCTATATAGCATAAGTAGGAAATAAATAGAGAAGACACTAGATTGTGAAAGGTTTCCTGCAGAAGGTGGGATTTTAGCTGGTACTTAAAGGAAGCCAGAGAGGTCAGTAGAATAGTGGAGGGAGAACATTCCAGGCACAGGGGAGAGCTAGAGAAAATGCAGAGATGAGAGATAGAGTGTTCTCCTTATGAAACAACCAGGTGACCAGTATCCCTAGACCACTCATAATATGGTTGGGGGGTTGGAGAGGGGGAGGTCTGGATGTAAGGAATAAAAAGTAAGAAAAGTGACAATTTCTTACAAAAAAATAAGGTCACAAAAGACCCCATAGAGAATTTGGCATTTGATCCTGGCTGTGATAGGGAGCCACTGGAGTTTATTGAGTAGTTATGGGAGTGTGACCTGGTCAGACTTGTGCTTTAGAAAAATCTCTTTGGTGGCTGCATGGAGGATGGACTAGAGTGGGGAGAGATCTGAAGCAGGCAAATACCCCAGCAGGCTATGAGAGTAGGCCAAGTGTGAGGTGATGAGGACCTGAAGGAGTGGAGTGGCATTGTCAAAGTAGGGATGAACTGGAGAGATGCTCTTGCAAAGGTGAGGTCAACAGGCCATGGCATCAGATTCCATCTGGGGGAAGGGAAGAGGAGAGAGTGTGAGGAGTCCAGAATAACACTTAGGTCCCAAGCCTGGATGACTGGGAGGATGATGGTACTCTCTACAGTAAGAGAGAGGTTAAGGGGGCAAAGGGAGTTTGTCTGGATGGATGATGATGAATTGCATTTTGAAGATAATGAGTGTAATATGTCTTCTGGGACTTCCAGGTTGCAATGTCCAGTACTCAGTTGGAAATGTGACACTGGAGATCAGGAGAGAGGTTAGGGTTGGATAAGCAGATCTGAGAATCATTAGAATAGACAGGCTGGCAATAAAAGTATATTACGTGCCTACTGTGTTCCAGGCTAATCCCCGAGGACACAAATATGAAAAGGAGAGAGAGAAACTTTGTTCTCAAAGAGCTTACAATTGAATGGGGAGGGAGACAAAACCAGAAAGAAAGCTGAAAAGGCATGAGGGTTGGAGGGAGTGGTGTGGAAGCCTAGTGGAGAAGTCCAAAGGAGGATATCTAGATGGGAAATGAAAAGATGGATAGCCTGGGCACTTTTCTTCATTGGTGGTTGTGGAAGAAAGAGATGACAGATAAATCTGTGAGAACTGATGAAAATATCAAATGAAAAAGTATAGATGGAGAAGAGGGCCAAAGATGTTACAAAGTTAAAATCAACAGGTCTAGGCCATTTTGAATATGGACAGGGGTGTGGTGGCATGTGAGAGATAGGGAGGAATCCAGGGTAACTCTTAGGTTGGGAGTGGGAGGGATAGGAAGATGGCATTGCCCACTAGGGAATGTGGTAGTAAGGGGAAAGTTTTGTGGAAAGATAATGAATTCCATTTTGGACATCGTTAGTTTAAAATGTGGACTGGACATGTAGTTTGAGGCACATGAAATGCATTTGAAAATATGAGAATAAGGTCAGCAGAGAAGTTAACACAGGATAGGTCGATCTGAGGATCATAAGCATAGACACAGTAATTAAATTGATGGAAACTGATGAGAGCACCGAGTACAGTGCAGAAAGGGAGAAGAAGAGAAGACCCAGGAAAGGGCCCTGAGGGACATCAATACTTACATTATCTGGACGGGGAAGGTAAGGTCTGGAATTCTCCCACCTGGTGAACCGTGTACCTCCCCCATAATTGTGAGGTGTTGTTTTGATGCCAAAGGAAGAGGCCAAGGAGTTCCAAACTTATTATTGGTAGTAATTTAGTCAATTGGGGTTACTTACATTTGGGGCAGTATGACAGATCCCTGCTAAGATATTAATCATCCTCAGTCTGGCGAGGGCAGCTAGACCAATTCTGTGAATCCCCACTGAAGAACGCCCAAATCACTGTGGTAATTACAGAAAACAGACAAAGGCAGGAGGAGCTAGAAAGCACAACACCACTAATTGGTGGTCATTTCTGGTTTTTTCCTTAGTAATGAGCTTGATCATTGAGCCAATGCTATGCCCCAAAGTAAGTTTGTGTATTGATTAGTACTGACCTGTTATAAATGGGTCGTGATGTTCTTATATGGCTTTTGAAGATCATAGTATCTAAAGTTTTGACTCAGTTACTAAAATATAATTTAATCAGGTCACCAAGTTTAGGTTTTTGCCTTTCACAGTTTAAGTTTTTATGGCTTTTCACTTATGTAACACAAGAACTCAGTTTCAAGCAGGTTCACACTGGATTCAACCACACCAAAGAAAGGCAATGGAGGAATGGCGACTGACAAGGAGAAGTGAGGAAAAGACACCCACGCAACTGAGCCAGTGCCCACTTGATTTATAGGGTAACAAACAAAGAAGGCGTTTTGCTAAGGAGTATCTTCAAAAGGTAACTTTAAGTTTTAGCAATATCACGTCAATTCAGCATAGCACACAGAAAGAGTACACGTTTATGGTTTTAAGTACAAATGTTTATATGTTGCAGGATTATATGATAATGCACAAGAATAGTAAAACTGCTTTTCAGACTAGAAACTTTGGAAAAATTATCTGAAAAAGAACAAAAATCAATTTTGCACGCAGTAAAATCCATCTTAGATTCAATTTAATTACTGTATTTTAGGGCTTTTTCCCAAATTCGAACACTACAAGGATGCAGCAAAGGAGACTGAGAAGGAGCTGTCATATTGGTAGAAAGAGAACTGGAACAGAGTGGTATCCCTCAAATATACAGACAAGAGAATATCAAGGAGAATGAAAGGGGAACCAGTTAGTATTGATCCAAGTGATCTGTTTTTAGTTTGAGTATGAGAGAAACCTCCATTTTTTAGGGAAAGCTAAAGATTGTCAGCTAGAAAACGGGCGAGGGGTGGGATGGCCGATGACTGCTAACTCCAAACAAGTTTCTCTTTCCGAGTGAGCTCTGTTTTCTCAGACAACTTCTAATTCTGTGATTTAAGGCTGTAATTCTAATTCTGTGTTCCAAGACATAAATTCTAATTTTGTGTTCTAAGATTTTTCATTCTAATTCTGCATTCTATGACTAATTCTGATTCTCTGTTCTAAGATTTTAGTTCTAATTCTGTGTTCTGAGACTAATTCTATTTCTGTTTTCTAGGACCAATTCTGATTCTCTCTTCTTAGACCTTCATTCTAACTACGTGTTCTAAGATTTTAATTATAATTCCATATTATAAGATTAATTCTAATTCTGTGTCTGGAGACATAAATGAAAGAGACTACAGATTCTCACTTTCTCGATGATGAGGTATTTTCTTATGTCACTGGTGACAAGGAAGATCAAAACATCTAACCAGAAGAAGACAACAAATCCAAAGCTCCTATATCCAAAGCCTCCAAGAAAAATATTAATTAGTCTCAGGCCATGGAAGAGCTAAAAAAGGATTTTGAAAACCAAGTAAGAGAAGTAGAGGAAAAATTGGGAAGAGAAAGGAGAGTGAAGCAAGAAAATCATGAAAAACAAGTCAATAACTTGCTGAAAGAGACCAAAAAAAATCCTGAAGAAAATAACAGCTTTAAAATTAGACTAACCCAAATGGCAAAAAAGATCCAAAAAGTCAAAGAGGAGAAGAAAGATTTAAAAATCAGAATGGGCCAAATGGAAAAAGAAGTCCAAACGTTAACTGAAATAAATAATTCCTCATAAATTAGAATGGAGCAAATGGAAGCTAATGGACTCTATAAGAAATCAAGAAATTATAAAATAAAACTAAAAGAATGAAAAAAATAGAAGACAATGTGAAGTATCTCCTTGAAAAAACAACTGACCTAGAAATGGATCCAGAAGAGATAAATTAAAAATTATTGGACCACATGAAAGCCATGATCAAAAAAATAGCCTTGATATTATCTTTCAAGAAATTGTCAGGAAAGCTGCCCTGATATTCAAGAACCAGAAGTTAAAAAGGAAATGCAAAGAATCCACTGATCATCTCCTGAAAGAGATCCCAAAAAGAAAACAGCTAGGAATGTTGTAGCTGAATTGCAGAGTTCCCAGGTCAAGGAGAAAATATTACAAGCAGCCAGAAAGAAGCAATTCAAGTATTGTGGAAATACAATCAGGAAAGCACAGGATTCAGCAGCTTCTCCCCTAAGGGATCAGAGGGCTTGAAATATGATATTCCAGATTTCAAAGGAGATAGGATTAAAACTAAGAATCCAACAAAAGTGAGTATAATACTTAATGCAAAAAAAAAAAATGGAACTTCAATGAAACAGAGAAGTTCCAAACATTCTTGTCGAAAATACCAGAACTGAATAGAAAATTTAACTTTGAAATACAAGAATGAAGACATGCATGAAAAGATAAACAGGAAAGAGAAGCTGTAAGGGACTTATTAAAATTTAACCGTTTATATTTCTACATGGAAAGATGATATCTATAATTCAGAAGACCTTTCTCAGTATTAGGTAAATTGGAAGAGTTGGAAGGAATGTGTGTGGGGGGGGTATATGATATACATATATACATATTTATATATGTGTGTGTGTGTGTGTGTATGGTATATGTATGTATATATGAAGAGAGAGAGAGAGCACAAGAGAGACACAAAGACAGAGAGATAGAGGGATAGAGATAGAGAGGGCATAGAGTGAGTTGAATATGAAGGGAAGATATCTAAAAGAGAAAATTAAGTGTTGACCAGAATATACTAGGAGAAAGAGAAAGGGAGAGGTAGAATGTAGTAAATCATTTTACATAAAAAGGAAAGAAAGAGCTTTTCTAATGGAGGGGAAAAAGGGGAAAATGAGAGGGAATAATGAGCCTTATTTTCATCAGATTTGGCTACAGGAGGAAACAACATACACACTCATTCAGACATGGAATTTTGTCTTACCCTACAGGAAAGCAGGGAGGACATGGATAAGAGAGGGGGCACAGTAGAAGTGACTGCATATTGGGGGAAGGGGTAATCAGGAGCAAACACTTTGGTGGAAGGAGAAGTTAAAGGAGAGAACAGAAAAAATGGTGGGTGGGACAGGATAGAGGAAAACTCACAGCAATATTATACTCAAATTCTGAAACCCTCAACTCAAGGATAAAATATCATGAGCAAAAAGAAAAAAATTACGTTAGGTAATACCACAATTAGAATCACACAAAGCCTAGTAATAACTACACTAAAAGATCATAGGTCTTGGAACACTATATCAAAGAGCAAAAGCACTGTGTTTCTGGATGAAAATATTAAACTCAGAAAAGTTAAGAATAATTCTGAATGAAAAAAGGGGATATTTAGTGAATTGTCAGACTTTCAAGACTTTGTTCAAAAAAAAAAAACCTGAACTTAACAGAACATTTGACATAAAAAAAGGAAAGAGAAATATAATGTTCATACCCAATGACCAATTATAAGGGTCTCAATAAGAATAGACTATTTTCCTTTTATGTCTGCAAATTCTGTGTCTAAGATTATTAGTTATTAGTAACTATAAAAAAAGTTAGTAATTTCTTACAAGAAAGTTGAAATGATATGAACTTAATGGACCCTGGCAGCTTTTGTGTGATCTCAAACCAGTCACTTCAGTTTCCTAGATCAGCTCTCCAGGACCCAGGTTCCCTTTCATTTACAGCAGACGGTTGGACCCCTTGATCTGACAGGGGCCAACCACTTTATGGAGGATCTTAAAAGTCTCTTCAGTCCTCTGAGTCCCACTTTCTCTTTCTGGGACAGCATCAGGTTGAACACTATGGTTTCATAGGCACTGCCAGTTAATGGGGGATCTCATACTAGTCACTTCAGCTTCCTAGGCCTCAGTTTTCTTTTTGGTAACAGCAAGGGGTTGGACTTCGTGGACTGAGACATCCCTCACTGGTACTCTTTGGGGGATATCATGTTATTCACCTGAGCATTCTAGGCCTCAGTTGTCCTTTCAGTAACAGCAGGGGGTTGGACTCCATGATCTTAGACTCCCCTCCTTGCCACCCTCTGAGTGATCCCTCACCAGTAACTTCAACTTTCTAGGCCTCAGTTTTCATTTCGGTAACATGAGGGATTGGGTTCCAAGTTCTGAGATGCCCCTCACAGCCCCTCTTTGGGGGATATCACTCCATTTCCCTCAGCATTCTAGGCCTCAGTTTCCCTTTCAAAAATGGGGACTGAATAAAGTATGTCCACTGACAATGACAGGTCAAATTATGTGTGATCTCCCACCTGCCACTTGAGCTTTCTAGGTCTCATTTTCCTTTTCAGGAACAGGGCCAGGTTAAATATGTGGAGTGAGACAGCCCTGCAAACTTCTGCTTGTTCTGACACCTGGAAGCCCAGCTTTCTAGGCCTCACTTTCCCTTTCAGTGAAATCTGTATCTAGCAATAAGTTATCTGAAAGGAGCCTGCTATCTTCTGGAAGAAATCATAATGGTCACTAAATCTTTCTGATCCTGAGTTTCCCTCTCAGTGACAAGCCTGCAAGGTATTGAAAGAGAAACTGACTTCCACAACTTGAAGTCACAAGTCTAGGATCAGGAAAATTTTGGTAGACGCCTCTCACATAATGGAGTTCTCAGCCCTGCTTCACTGAAAGTCAAACTGAGGCGTCTTAAGCTGAAGTGGCTGTTGTGAGATCACTCAAAGGCTGTCAGGGCCCATTGGCCTCATATAATTTAACCCCTTGTTGTTCCTGGAAGGGAAACTGAGGTGTAGAAAGCTGAGGTGAATGGCCTCACCTGGGCATGTATTTAACGTACTCTGGTCTAGACTGTCCCACTGCCTTGCTTCATAGGTGATGGGAAGTCTCTTCTTAGTGCCATGTCAGCTCTTTGTCTACAACTCTCCCTAAATTGGAGCCCTGAGGAAGTGTTTTTGGGCCTTGGATTGTCGTGTTCATCCTGCCAGGCTCCAAAGCCTCCTGTCTCCCACGGAGCTGGGAGCAGTAGGGGATGTCCATTTCCCACTGGGGTATGCTCTCCTTCTGTGGTTGCTGTCCCTGCACATCAGAGTCATGCTTCAGGAATGGTTCCCTCCCTTTCTGCCCTGCAGGGACATAAGAGGTCATCTAATATAGACTAGTCATGAGGCAGCTTGGTGGGACTGTGGACAGACCTGGAATTAGGAAAATCTGAGCTCAAATCCAGCTTGAGACGCCTAATTGTTGTGTCACAATGGGCAAGTCACTTAACTGCTGTCTGCCTCAGTTTCCCTACCTGTAATATGGGGATGACAATACCACCTAACTCACAGGGTTGGTGTGAGGATCAAATGAAGTAATATTCGATAAGAGTTTAGCATAGTGCTTGCCACATAGTAGGTGCTTTATAAATGCTTCATTCTCTCCCCTCCCCCTTCTGTACCCTGCCATGGGTTCTTTTTCCAGAGTCACACAACTAGACAGCAAGAGAGCCTTTGTAGGAATTCAGACCGTCTGATGCCAGTCATATGTTCGACCTTATTCTGTAAGGAGATGCAAGTGGATGGTCCCAGAATGACCCTCTGCTAATGTCAAAGGGACCCAACGATTATAGAATGTGAATAATGAAAAGTACTTTCAAAGATCACTAAAAATAACCCTCTTATTTTAGAGAAGAAGCAACTGAGATCTCAGATGGAAAGAGACTGATTTAAAGAAACACAGCTAGGGCAATGTAAACCCAGGCCCATTTTCTCCAAATGCAACAGCCCTTCCCCCTGTGTCCTATCTCTAAGAGTCTGCCAGTCTTGAACCAAAGGGTCAGAGATTAAGGGGTCCTATGAGATGATCTAATCTACCCTTCCTCAATTTTTTTACTTTACAAAATAAAAAAAGAATGAAGTATCGTAATAGATTTAAACATGAAATGAGAAGACATCTGCACTGGGTAATCTGCATTATAATTTGAACTTTGTAAGGCTTCAAAAACTATTTAAGACCTATAGTTTTTTACAAAAATGCTTTAATTTAGAAGGGAGACTGTTTTTTTTAATGATCTCCAGAATGACAATGAGACAAAATGTCAAAACCTATAGGATGCAGTAAAAACAATAATCAGAGGAAAATTTATATCTCAAAATGCTTATATTAAAAAACAGTGAAAGAGTAGACCAATGAATTGGGTATACAATAAAAAGCCATGAAAAGAATAAATTTAACAACTCCAGTTAAACATGATAAATCTTAAAAATTAAAGGTGAGATTAACTCAATTGAATATAAGAAAACCATTGAATTCATAAATAAAACTACGACTTGGTATTAGGAAAAAAAGAATAGAAAAACCATTGGTTAATATAAGTAAAAAAGAGATAAAAAAAAACCCAAACCACCAATATTAAAAATGAAAAGGGTATATATAGCACTAATGAAGATGAAATAATAGCAATTACAAGAAAGCACTTGAATAAAAATGGCAATTTTGCCTAAACTAATCTATTTAGTCCTTGCGATCTGAATAAAATAACCAGAAAATTATTTTACTGAGCTAGAAAAAAATAATAATAAAATTCATTTAGAAGTGCAAAATATCAAGAATATCAAAGGAATTAATGAAAAATGTAACATAAGTAGCTTTAGCAGTGCTGGATCTTAAACTACACTATGAGGCAGCAATTGTAAGAACTGTCTGGTACTGGCTAAGAAACAGAAAGATAGATAAGTAGAACAGAGTAGACATGTAACACACAGTAGCAAATGATTACAGTAAGCTTCCTAGCCATGTGACCTTGGATAAGTCACTTTGCCCCTGTCTGCCTTACTTTCCTTAAGTGTAAAATGGCGATAAAAATAACACCCGGCTGGAAGGGTTGTTGTGAGGATCAAAGCTCTTAGCACAGTATCTGGCACATAGGAGGTACTGTAGAAATGCTCCCCTTTACCCTTTAGGGACCATTCAAAGTAACTGTCTTAAATGTGTATACACCATTATACTTCCTAGTTATAAAAAATAATTTGACTATGCCCACTCTTACATGCCCCATTTTTGGCAGATAGAACTCAGGTACTTCACAGTGAGAAGTGTGTGGTCGTTTGTTGTGGGGGACAAAGATGGACAGATATAAAGCTGATCATAAATCTTGAGCCCTTCACGGGAAGACTCATGGGAATAAATGTGGAGGGAAATAATCAGAACCAGGAAAAAATATACACAATGACCACAGTGATGGAAGAGGAAAGAAGAAAAGAAAGGGCTATATAATTATGAGCAAGCTTAACCCTAGTGAAGGGATGATGCGACAAGCAACCAATCTCTCCTACTCACTTGAATACTGTAAGGAAATACCTTGAAGGGAGAGAGGCCCAACAGGTAAACCCAAGGAACAAGAAGGCTGGTGATATCTCTGCAAGGGAAGCGTCAGGGGGAAAAGTGTTTTGGCCCACAGGATTATAACAGTACTTGGAAGAAATGAAAGAAGAGAGGCATAATGAAGTCTATAGAAAGGATAGAAGCCAAGGAAAATTGATAACTTAGGCAAGACCTGAATTCCCTGGAAATCACAATGCATCAAATAGAAAACAATGACTAAATAAGATATTAAAATTATGAATTGAAGGAACTAATTAGAAATAAATCACATGCAAAAATAAATGAATAGTAAAAGAAACACAAAGAAATAATAAGAAAATGTAAGAAACAATATGAAAAACAAGTGATCCAGAAACTGGCCAAGGAAAGATAATCTAAGAAATATCAGACCATCTAAAGACTATGGTTAAAAAAAAGTCTTGACCCCTAAGTAGACATTTTGAAATGGAAATATTAGAGTCAAGAGAAACATAGAAAGGTCCATATATTTGTTTAATTGAAAGGGCATTATGTGAGGAGGAATTGTTTACATGCTGAAGAAGGAATGGGAATACTAATATCTTTAATGGTCACAAGAAGGGAAAATAAGATAGAGGACCTTTGGATGGTTGTCTTCTGTTTTGATTGTGTCAGGGGTAAAAATAGGAGAAAATGGGGGCACTATACTTGGAAGGAAAGGAGAAGGAAATCCCCATCATGTATACAATAGAGGAATAAGATGAAAAGTAAATAATTATGGAAGAAAGGGTGGGAGAAATGTGTATACCAGAAACTTTACTTCACTTTCATCTGAAATCGATAAAGGGAGTTAAACACAATTACATCCCACTCCGAAACACAACACACACACACACACATACACACACACACACAAGCACACACACAGCTCTCAGTATAGAAATACAATAAACTGAAAAGGAAAATAATAAATGACAAGAGAAGACCAGAGAGTAACTTCAAGAGAGAGGGCAGGATAGGTTAAGAGAATAATCAAAAGCAAAATCAAATGAAATGCTGGAGAGAGGAACATGAAGGGGGGATTAAAAAGAAGACAAAGAACCTGGGATCCTGGGTGAGACAAGGAGAAAAGACTGGCAGGAGGGTCAAAGCAGAAGTTTAATTTATGGATCACAGTTGTCAGGAACAATCAGTATCAATACTTAACTGCTCAAGTGTAGGTAGAACTAACATAACAAAAATGAGAACACTAATATAATTGTTCCAGGTTGTCCCAATACAACTCCCACAAGAACAAATTGTAGAGCTAGAAAAATAACTTAACCATCATTTTGGAGGTACAAAGCAGTCAAGAATCTGAAGCATAATAATGGAAAAATGGGAAATGAGGAGGCCTATCTGTCCTGGATCTCAAACTTTATTACAAATCAGTAATCATTAAAACAATTTGATATTGGTTTAAAAAAGGTCTATCAGCAGAAAAGTTTAGGTACAGAGCTTACAGAAACAAATTGTTTGATAAACCCAAAGGTCCCAGGTTGTGGGAGGAAGGACTCATTAGTTGACAAATACTTCTGGAAAAATTAGAAAGTAATCTGACAGAACTGAGCTGTAGAGCAACATTCACAGCATCCACCAAGGTGAGCTTCAAATGGATGCAGGACTCAGGTATACAAGGTCAAAGTATAAACAAATTAGAGGAGAAAGGAACAATGTACCTTTGGAATCCATAGAAAGAGTCAATGATGACAAAATGAGAAACCACCTGTTAATAAAGAGGAAACCTGCAGCTAACATCCAGGCAGGAAGGTGGTCAACTTAAAGTGTATAAAGGGGCATAAGTGTTTACACATGGCTAATGGGGGAACTTCTTTATTCCCCCAGAAAACGTACTTATGTGTTGAGGGATATGCTTTTCATTTTTAAAATTTACTCATCTGGGGAGTGGGAAGCGCGGGTTGGGAGAGACAAATGGATTAAAGTACTGGTTATCTGAAGAATAAAAATAATTAAAATTGAAAAATTATAAAACAAAGAAGTAGTTAGGTCATCTGATTTTTTCAAAGAGAAGAATATCAAATGGCTCATATCAAAAATGCAAAACATTCACAATAATTCCAAAGAAAATTAAAAATCTATTTTGTGCAGTCGTTTAATAGCATAAGTAATTAGAGGAAATGGATGCAAACTTGGAAAAATATAAAATACCCAGATGAACAAAGAAAGAATTAGATTGCTTAAATAACAGGGGCTGGGCACAGATAAGCGAGAGCAGAAGAAGGCTGTTGGGGCCAGTCCCATGAAGGTCTGGCTGGAACTGAAAGGAAGAACACTCCATCAGGCAGACGCATGGGGGCAGAGCACAGCAACATTCAGAAGACGACAGATACATGGTACCCCAACATGCATGGACAAAATACCAAAAAGCAGGGACCAAACTCTCTGGTGCATAGGCGTCTGACATCAAGGTCTCTTCTCTCAGCATTGGAGCGCTCAAGACAAGCCCTGATCCACCAGTGGTGGTGGCTGTCTCTCTGAAGTTCAATTCCTCTACTTTCACGTGGAAGATTTTTAAAAAGTGTTTCTGGGAGTTGGGGGCAGGAACAGAAAGAGATCCCGGTACAGTATGGTAAAGTTTACATTGGTGTTTTTTGGGGAATGCAGATTTCTTAAGGAATTTCTTGCACTAAGTCCAATTTGCAAAATGTGAATTTACATAAAATAAGATTAGGAGGGAAGCAGAAAACTTGGAAAGAATTTTTGCACCTAGTGTCTGTGATAAAGGCCTCATTTCTAAAATACATACGGAACTGCGTTAAATGTACAAGAATACAAGTCACTCCTCCATCGATAAAGGGTCAAAGGATATGAACAGGCAGTTTTCAGAGGAAGAAATTAAAGCTATCTACAGTCACATGAAAAAATGCTCTAAATCACTATTGATTAGAGATGCAAATCAAAACAACTCTGAGATACCACATCACACCTATCAGATTGGCTAACATGACAATACAGGAAGATGATAAATGTTGGAGAAGATGTGGGACAGTTGGAACACTAATTCATTGCTAGTGGAGCTGTGAGCTGATCCAACCATTCTGGAGAGCAACTGGGAATATGCCCGAACAGATATAAAAGTGTATATACCCTTCAATTCAGCAATACCAGTCTTAAGTCTATATCGGAAGGAGATCACCAAAAAAGCAGGAAAGGACTTAATTGTACAAAAATACTTGTAACAGCTCTTTTATGGTGGCAAAGAACTGGAAATTGAGGCATTAGACACCAACTGGGGAATGGCAGGACAAGTTGTGATTTATGACTGTAATGGAATGTTACTGTGTAATTAGAAATGCTGAGCACCCACAATATCAAATCTATTAAATAAGAGATTGATAGTGGAACATCTCTGAGTTACTATATTAAGCCTAGTTATATATTTCTCTATAACTTAAGGTGGTTTAATTAGTCATAATGGTGTGGAGATTATTATTTCAAAGCCTTGTGAAACCAAGATATGATTCTGTTAATTTAGTTAATGTCATATCCTTCTCAGTTGTATTACAATTAGTGGTCTTAGAAAAAGAATTGGTTGTGGTCTATCTTGTAAATGCCTTAAAAGAAGCATTCACCTTAATTAAAGGCTATTTATTTGAATATGGCTAGAAGTTGGAAATATTTTATTAGAAATAACTTACTTGATATGCACTGTTTTAAAAGGGATTACTCAATGTATTTATGCATACCACTGCTGATTCTTTTGCAACACTCGAGTTAATCTGGAAACTTTTAAATGAATTCGTTTATGCATTGGAGTCCATCTTCATATAAAAAGTTTTATAGCAGAATCTCATCATCCTAGTTTGGGAATGAATAATGCTAAGGACAAAAACTGGGTTCTAATTTTTCTGTTTCTATTTGAGTTTCTTAGATATATCAACATGACAATTTGCCAATATAAAAACGTAAGCTCCCTGGCCTCAAAGTTACCAAATTTGATTTTATAATAATAGAGACATAAGGGTTGACTGTGTTCTAAGACTTTAATTCTCATTTTTTGTTCTAAGATTTTAATTCCAATTTTGAGATCTGAGACTAATTCTAATTCTGTGGCCAAGACTTTAATTCCAGTTCTGTGTTCTAGGACTAATTCTATTGGCTTGTTCCACAACTCTAATTCTAACTCTGAATTCTAAGACGAAATCTAATTCTGTGTTGTAAGACCATTTCTAATTCTGTATTCTATGACTTTAATTGTAATTCTGTGTTCTCAGACTAATTCTACTGGCTTGTTCCACAACTCTAATTCTAATTCTGAATTCTAAGATTAAATCTAATTCTGTGTTCTAAGACCATTTCTAATTCTGTGTTCTATGACTTTAATTGTAATTCTGTGTTCTCAGACTAATTCTAAATATGTGTTCTAAGACTAATTTCAAATTTTTGTTCCAAGAATTTAATTCTGATTCTGTGTTCTAAGATTTTAATTCTAATTGTCTCTTAAAACTTTATTCCTGCTTCTGTGTTCGAAGACATTAATTCTAATTCTGCATTCCATGATTAACTCTAATTCTGTTTTCCAACACTAATTAGAATTCTGTGTGCTAAAACTTTAATCTTAATCCTGCTTCTTTAGATTATTTTTAATTCCATGTTCTAAGATTTTAAATCTAATTCTGTATTTTAAGGCTTTAATTCTAATTCTGTCCTCTAATATTTTAACTCTAATTCTGTTTTCTAAGTCTAATTCTAAATTCTAAGATTTTAATCCTAATTGTCTCTTAAGACTTTAATTCTAATTCGGCGTTCAAAGACATTAATTCTAATTCTGCATTCTATGACTAATTCTAATTCTGTGTTACAACACTTTAATTCGAATTCTGTATTCTAAGACTTTAATCCTAATTCTGTGTTTTAAGACTATTTTTAATTTCATGTTTTAAGATTTTAAATCTAATTCTGTGTTTTAAGGCTTTAATTCTAATTCTGTGTTCTAATATTTTAATTGTAATTCTGTGTCTTAAGACTTTAATTCAAATTCTGTGTTCTAAGACTTGCATTCTAATTCTGTGTTCTAAGACTAGTTCTAATTCTGTGTTCCAAGATTTCAATTCTAAATCTGTGTTTACAGATCTTAATTCCAATTATGTATTCTAAAGCTTCAATTCTAAATTTGCTTTCAAACATTTTAATTCTAATTCTGTGTTCTAAGATTTTATTTCTAATTTCGTTCCTTATGTCTTTTATTCTAATTCTGTACTCTGAGACTTTCATTCTAATTCTTTCTTTAAGGATAATTCTAATTCTGTCTTCTAAGACCAATTCGAATTCTAATTTCCTCCATATTTTGAGGGTACACAAGTATCCCTGAACAGAAGTCAGTTTTGTCTAAGTGAAGCAGCTTATATCATTTGACAGGTCTGTCATGTGGTCAGAAAACAATTCCATTATACCATCACTATGGCTTTATATTTGATATACAATAGAAGTTTCCACTTTCCACATGATTAAACAAAAGAAAATACACTTTATATTGGTATGCATATTCGCAATCATAGTTCCATCAGTTCTAAGAGATGACAGGCAGATTTCAGTACCAGTTGTGTCCTAATCACCACAGCACTCTCTTGTTTTGGTTAATTATTTGAATAAAAAGGTTGAAACAAAAATGAAATATTTATAAATGTTATTCTCAATTGAAGTGCATATTATTAGTGAAATTCTTTATCACCCTCTATCCCAAAATATAGAATATACTATGACATAAATTCACAAATTTCTCCAGTGGTTAGAAAGTTTTCATAATATATTTTAAACCTCTCAGTCATACTCCCTGAAGGTATGCTTTGGAAGACTGAAAAATATAATAAATTATATGGAAAGGTGAAAGTATATTTGAGCAATCAAGTAAACATATTTCGTAACAGAGAGCTTGGTAAACATACTTTATAACACAGAGCTTGGTTTCATGTCCTGACATTCACCTCTTCTGTTTATATGGAAAACAAATATGCTCAGAAAAAATAATATCTAGCTATGGTATAGATCTCAAAAGTAACAGTGATTACCCTCTTCATCTTAATGGAGGCAGTGCTTATCACTAGCCAGATGCTAATAATAACACTATTTTAAAACAAGATGGAAATCTTGGTGGAATTAATACATTGGGGATGAGGTCAAGCATTCATTAGCTGCCTATATGCCAGACAATAATGACTTGAGCAATGCCTAGAAAGAACTACGAGTGTGTGTGTCTGTGAAACCAACAATTATTAACCATCACAAACATCTCAAACACAATACGAAAGAGAACCGTAAAAGAAATTATGATCTGATCACACATACACTGGTTCACTCAGACACACATGCACACGCACACACACATACACACGCAGAGGAAGTAAAGATAATGCTTCAGAAGAAAAATATAAAAGGACAGTAACAGCACAGTTGGATTGTCCTCCTTTCTCCACATGTTTATACTTTTACATCAGGCCCAGGAGACACATGTGTATGTGTATCTTTGTGTGTGTGTGGGTGTGTGTGTGCATATATATATATATACACAGGGAACTACGGACATATAGACATTGATATGTAAACTTAAGCAAGCATTAACAAATTCCTCTATTGTTGTATTCCTTCTGTATCTTCTCCTTTCCTCCTTACAACCTTTTTGAAATCACGCCCGACAGTATCATTTTTGAGGTAACACAGAGAGGAAAGTAAATAGGATCCAAACAGTTGTTCATGCCAGAGAATGCAAACTCAGGGCATAAGCCAAGCAAAGACAAGTTAGGAGACCCCACTCTACTCAACAACCTCTAACAATCAAGAGTCAACAGTAAGTATGGAGATAAGGTACTGAAAGGGATTAACTCCAAGAAAACTGAAAGGAAAGGTCAACATTCTCAACATTTGCCCTCATTGTTCATATCCTGAAAGGTTTAGATCTTGAACAGTTCTCTAAAAAGACTTGAACAAGGAACTCACTTCACCAACCAACATTTTTAAGTCATGTCAGAAGCCAGAAGTAAGAGGATGATTACAAAAGATTCCTAATAGAATGTTAGTGTTGTTATAGCTTAGAATTAGCTGAGGTCAGTGAGGGAAGTTAAGGACAATAAAAAGTGATGTTTTTTAAAGCTACATTGAGGACAAAAGGAGGAATAGGACTGCTGATGGGGTAGAAGGAATGATTACTAATAAAGAAAACTTACTTAGCTTCTTTTCTCTAATAAGGAATTTGGCCTGGAAAGAACAGAACGAAAATGACTAATAGGGAATCAGCTACCAAGGCAAATAGGGAGATAATCATAAAACACCTAATTGTCCCTGATGAGTTTAAGTCCCTACCATAGATATCTACATCTTATGGTACTGAAACAACTAGAGAATTACAACATTAAGCTAAAATGGTCATTATAGCCACGAGAGAATAAACAGAGGGAGCACCTTTGTTTTATCATGTTGGGGATATCTAAAAGATCGTGGAGAAAGGAAGAGATCTGTGAGATTGAAGAAGTGCAAATGTCTTGATGGTCAAAAAAGGATAATGGGAGCCAATGAGTTTGATTTCAATTTCAAGAAAAATTCTAGAATACATAAATAAATAGGCCTCCCCTATTAATGTAGAAGGCAACACCATCTTCCCAGTTCTATTGGCTTGAAACTTAGGTGTCATCCTCGACTCCTCACTATCTCTCACCCTCATATCCAATCTGTTCCCCAGGCACTTCATTTCACCTTTGCAACATCTCTTGAATATGAGATTCAAATCCATTCTCTTCTGATATTTTTGCAACTCTGGGGCAAGCCCTCATCATCTCATGCCAAGATTACTGAAATAGCTGCTTGCTGGTAGGTCTGCCTGGGTCAAGTTTGTCCTTACTCCAATCCAGCCTCCAATCAGCTACCAAAGTGATTTTCTCAAAATCCAAGTCTGATTAATTCACTCCTTCTCCTCATTCAATAAACTCCAATGGATTCCCTATAACCTCTAGGACCAAATACAAATTCCTCTGTTTAGCATTTGAAGTCCCTTGTAACCTAGTCCTCTTCTACCTTTCTACTTTTTTTATACCTTACTCCCCAGCACTACTCTTTGAACCAGTGACACTGGCCTCCTGGATGTTCCATAAACAAGACACTTGATCTCTTGGTTCTGGGCATTTTCTCTTGCTGTTCCCCATCCCTGGAATGCTCTCTTCCTCCTCACTTCTGCCTACTGATTTGCCGACCATCCTTTAATTCACAACGAAAATCCTGTTTTCCACAGAGTTGCCCCCAACAGTTCTAAATCTCAATCCTTTCCTCTTTAATCATTTCCAATTAATCCTGCATACAGTTTGTTTGTCTGTATTTATTTGCAAGATGTCTTTCCCATTAGACTGTGAGCTCTTTAAGGTCAGGAATTATCTTTCCTTTCTTGTTGTATTCTCAACACTTGGCACAGTGCCTGGCACACAGTAGGTACTTATCAAATACTCATCAAACTAACCAGGCAATTAGTGATCATGAAAACAGGGAAGCATCGATCACAGTCAGCTTGGCTTCATCAAGCATAGCTAGAACCAAACTAAATCTGGTTTTGTTTTTTGTTTTTTTTTAACAAGGTCATGAGGTAAAGTAGAATGCTGCAAGCACAGTTTATCTAGATTTTACCAAAGCTTTGGATAAAAGTTTTCTAACGTTTGTCCAATAGGTGAAGAGATGTAGATTAGATAATGCAATTAGATGGATTCAAAAAAATTCAAAAAGCTACAAAGGAGCGTCGTTAGTTGTTCAATTTGGAAAAAGATCTATGGTAGAATCTTAGGAAATCAGTGATTGATCTTGTGCTGTTTAACATTTTAAAATGTATCCTGGATAAGAGTATACCTATCATGTTTATCACATCTACAAGTGATCCAAAGCTACTAAAGAGAGGTAACCTATAATGAGCTGAGCAATGAGATCAAAAACATTTTTGGAGAAGGGAGAAAATTGGGATCACTGAAGGTGAAAATCAGTAAAGCCAAATAAAATATTATAATTAAGATTTTTTAAAAATCAACATCACAAATACAAAATAGGAGAAGGATGGCTTGACAGAAGTCAAAGGTGCTTCTAACTCTAAATTGTTTTGTTCTATGTCACATTCTGGGTAAAATTTTCCAATGTATCAAAATGTCATTTATTGTATACAAGAAAAAATCCAACTCCTTAACATGGCATTTAAGTCTTTCCCATGAAAGTCCTTAAGCCAATTAATATCTCTTTCTACACATATCACTGAATACTCATCAACTCAGACTCCCTTAATCACCTAAACTGGTCTCATTTCAATATAACAAAGAACGTGTGACTTTGTCAACACGAATATTTCTTCCAGTGATGCAGACTACAACCCGTCCATGCCTTCTGAACCTATATTACATTTGTACATGTCCAGCTATGAATTCACCCCAGGAATTTTTTTTTTCAAATTAGTTAATTAATTTTTGGTTTTCAACATTCACTTCCACAAGATTTAGATTTCCAAATTTTAACCCCATCTCTCCCTTCCTCCCACCTAAAGGCAGCATGTATTCTGATT
This sequence comes from Notamacropus eugenii, assembly GCF_028372415.1. Lineage (NCBI taxonomy): Eukaryota > Metazoa > Chordata > Mammalia > Diprotodontia > Macropodidae > Notamacropus > Notamacropus eugenii. The sequence goes on along the minus strand of NC_092879.1, from coordinate 12,885,530 downwards.
ACCCCTTCCCCCAATATGCCCTCCCTTCTCTTATCCCCTTCCCCTTCTACTTAAATGTAGAGCAAGATAGATTTCTATACCCCATTGCTATATATCTTATTTCCCAGTTGGATGTAAAAACAATTATTACCATTCCTTTTAAAAATTCTGAGTTCCATATTCTCTCCTTTCCCCCCTCCCCACCCACCCTCATTGAGAAGGCAAGTAATTTGAGGTAGGTTGTATATGTGTAGTCATGCAAAACACTTCCATGATTGTCACGTTGGGAAAAACTAACTATATTTCACTCCATCCTGTCCTGCTCCCCATTTATTCTATTATCTCCTTTGACCCCACCTCAAAGTGTTTGCTTCTGATTACCCCTCCTCCAATTTGCCCTCTTTTCTATCATCCCCCCCATGTAAATATGTATGTACATATACTAATATGTATATGTATATGTGTGTGTGTTTGTATGTGTATATATTCCCTCCAATGACCCTAATTCTGAGAAAGTTCTCATGAGTCACAAATATCATCTTTCCATGAAGGAATGTAAACAGTTCAACTTTAAGAAGTCTCTTTTGGCTTCTTTTTCTTGATTTTTTTTCTATTTTCTATTCAGCTCTGGTCGTTTCTGCAAGAATGCTTGAAAGTCCTCTATTTCACTGAATGACTAGTTTTTCCCCTTGAAGCATTATACTCAGTTTTGCCAGTTTTAATCCTAGATCTCTTGACTTCTGGAATATCATATTCCAGGTCCTCCATTCCTTCAATAAAGAAACTACTTGGATACCTTTGCCCTAGAACATCTTCGTACAATGCAATGTAATAACACTTTCTAATCCTACTCTTGTGAAGTGGTGAAGTTTATTTTTTTACCTCAGGTGTTAGATTTTTAACTTATATTTGTTGGATTTCATTTTACTAAATTAAACTCAATATTCTAAAAAAAAAAAAAAAAAGAAAAAAGAAACTACTAAATCTTGTGTTATCCTAATTGTATTTCCACAAAACATAGAGGCAGATAGGTGGTGCAGTGGGTAGAGCACCAGTGCAGGAGTCAGGAGGGCCTGAGTTCAAATCTCACCTCAGACACTTGACACTCACTAGCAGCGTGACCTTGGGCAAGTCACTTAAGCTCAACTCCCTCATCCTGAGTCATCTCCAGTCATCCTGATGAATATCTGGGCACTGGATTCAGATAGCTCTGGAGGAGAAGTGAGGCTGGTGACTTGCACAGCCCCCTCCACACACACACTCAAAACAAAGTCAAGTGCAAGTCATGTCATCATTTCTCTGATGTCATGGTCTTCTTCGGCAGCAAAGGACAATCTCACTTTCCACAAAACATGAAGTATTTCTTTTGAGCTGATTGCAATATTTATTTTTGACCTGGGAACTCTGGAATCTGGCTCCAATATTCCTAGGAGTTTTTCTTTTTGGATTTCTTTCAGGAGGTGATTGGTGGATTCTTTCCTCATTTATTGTACCCTCTGATCCTAGAATATCAAGACAGACTTCCTCGATAACTTCATGAAAGACGATGTCTAGGCTCTATTTCTGATCATGGCTTTCAGTTAGTCCCATAATTTTTAAATTTTCTCTCCTGGATCTATACTCCAGGTCAGCTGTTTTTCCTATGAAATATTTCACAGCCTTCTGTTTTTTCATTCCTTTGGTTTGGTTTTGTAATTTATTGGTTTTCTCATAAAGTCATTAGCTCCCATCTGCTCCATTCTAATTTTTAAAGAACTATTTTCTTCAGTGAGCCTTTGAACCTACTTTTCCATTTGGCTAATTCTGCTTTTTAAAGCATTCTTCTCATCATTTACTTTTTGGATCTCTTTTGCCATTTGGCAAATTTTTTAAAAAATATTTACTTATATATTTTTACTTTTCAACCTCCATTTTTATAAGATTTTCAGTTCCAAATTTTCTCTCCTCCTATCTCGCCCCTTTCCCACCAACAAACACCGCGCATTCTGATTACCCCTACCTCCAATCTACCCTTCCTTCTATCACATCCTTCCATCCCTTATCCCCATCTTCTCTCTTTCCTTGTAGAGCAGGACAATATTTCTACACCCCTTTACCTATATTTCTTATTTCTCTGTTGCATGGAAAAACAATTCTCTTAGGGGAAGCTTTATATGTTTGAATGCCTACATGAATAAAACAGAGAAAGAGGAGATCGATAAATTGGGGATGCAGCTGAAAAAGCTCGAAAAAAAAAACCAAATAGAAAATTCCCAAGTAAATACCAAATTAGAAATACTGAAAAGCAAAGGAGAGATTAATAAAACTGAAATTAAGAAAACTCTTGAATTAATAAATAAAACCTAAGATTTGGTTTTATGAAAAAAACAATAAAATTGATAAACCTTTGGTCAATTTGATTACAAAAAAGAAAGAAGAAAACCAGATTACCACTATCAAAAATGAAAGGGGCGAACTCATTTCCAGTGAGGAGGAAGTTAAAATAATAATCCGAAATTATTTTGCCCATCATTATGCCCATAAATTTGACAATCTAAAAGAGATGGGTGATTATTTTAAAAAATACAAATTGCTCAGATTAACAAAAGAGGATGTTGAATACTTAAACAGCCCCATCTCAGAAAAAGAAATTGAACAAGCCATCAATGAATTCTCTAGGAAACAAATCTCCAGGGCCAGATGGATTTACAAGTGAATTCTATCAAACATTTAAAGAACAGTTAATTCTAATACTATATAGACTATTTAGGAAAATTGGGGTAGAAGGAGTCCTCCCAAATTCTTTTTATGGTACAAATATGGTTTTTAAAACCTAAACCATGAAGAGCCAAAACAGAGAAAGAAAATTACAGACCAATTTCTCTAATGAACATAGAAGCAAAAATTTTAAAAAAGACTTTAGCAAAATGAATACAGCAACTTATCACGAGAATAATACAATATGACCAGGTAGGATTCAAAACAGGAATGCTAGGCTGGTTCAATACTAGGAAAACTAACAGCATTATGGATCATATCAACAACAAACCTAACAGAAACCACATGATTACCTCAGTAGATGCAGAAAAAGTTTTTGACAAAATACAATACCCATTCCTATTAAAAACACTGGCAAGCATAGGAATAAAGGGAACTTTCCATAAAACAATAAGCAGTATCTACCAAAAACCTTCAGCAAGCATTATACACAATGGAGATGAGCTAGATGCATTTCCAATAAGATCAGGGACGAAACAGGAATGTCCATTTTCACCACTATTATTCAATTTGATACTAGAAATGTTAGCTGCAGCAATTAGAGAAGATAAAGAAATTGAAGGAATTAGAACAGGCAAAGAATAAAGTAAGTTGTCACTCTATGCAGATGATATGATGATATACTTAGAGAATCCCAGAGATTCAAGTAAAAAACTACTTGAAATAATAAACAACTTTGGCAAAGTTGCAGGTTACAAAATCAACCCATAGAAATCTTCTGCATTTCTACATATTACTAACAAAGTCCAACAGCAAGACACAGAAAGATAAATCCCATTTAAAGCTAGGGCAGACACTATAAAATATTTGGGAGTCTACCTGCCAAAATAAATCCAGGGACTATATGAACACAATTATAAGACACTTTTTGCACAAATAAAGTCAGATCAAAGTAAGTGGAAAAACATCAGTTGCTCGTGGGTAGGCTGAGCTAATATAATAAATATGACAACTGTACCTAAATTAATTTATGCATTTAGTGCTATACCAATTAAATTATCAGATAATTACTTTCTAGAGCTGGAAAAAATAATATCAAATTTCATCTGGAAGAACAAAAGGTCCAGAAAAGCAAGGGAATTAATGAAAAGAAATGCTACGGAAGGTGGCCTAGCTCTACCAGATCTCAAACTGTGTTATAAAGCAGTACTTATCAAAACCACTTGGTACTGGCTAAGAAACAGAAGGGTAGACAAGTGGAATATGCTAGGTACTCAAGACATAGTAGTCAACGAATATAGCAATCTACTGTTTGATAAACCCAAGGAACTGAGCTTCTGGGATAAGAACTCACTATTCAACAAAAATTGTTGGGAAAACTGGATAACAGTGTGATGGAAACTAGGCGTAGACCAATGCCTGACACAGTACACGAGAATAAAGTCCAAATGGGTACATGATCTAGATATAAAGATTGATACTATAAACAAATTAGTGGAGCAAGGAATAGTGTATTTATCAGATTTATGGAGAAGGGAAGAATTTTTGACTAAAGAGATAGAAAGCATTATGAAGTGCAAAATGGATAATTTTGATTACATTAAACTGACAAGTTTTTGCACGATCAAATACAATGCAACCAAGATTAGGAGAGAAGCAGAAAACTGGGAACTAATGTCTGTGATAAAGGTCTCCTTTCTAAAACATATAGAGAACTGAATCAAATATACAAGAATACAAGTCATTCTCCAACTGATAAATGGTCAAAGGATAAAAACAGGCAGTTTTTGGAGGAAGAGATTAGATATCTATAGACATGTGAAAAAATGCTCTAAATCATTACTGACTAGAGAGATGCAAATAAAAATAACTCTGAGATACCACATCACACTTATCAGATTAGCTAACAAGACAGAATGGGTAGATGGTAAATGTTAGAGAAGATGTGGGAGAATTGGAACACTAGTTCACTATTGGTCGAGTTGTGAGCTGATCCAACCATTCTGGAGAGCAATTTGAAACTGTACCCAGGGGGCTACAAAAATGTGCATACTCTTTGACTCGGCAGTACTGCTTCTAGGACTGTATCACCAAGAGATCATAAAAGTGGGAAAGGGTCCCACATGTACAAAAATATTTACAGCAGCCCTCTTCGTAGTGGTCAAAAATTGGAAATCAAGGGGATGCCCATCAATTGGGGAATGGTTGAATAAATTATGGCATATGAATGTAATGGTATACTATTGCACAATAAGAAATGATGAACAGGATGACTTCACAGAGGCCTGGAAAGACTTATATGACCTGATGCTGAGTGAAAGAAGCAGAACCAGGAGAACTTTGTGCACAGCAACAACCACAGTGTGCGAGACATTTTTCTGGCAGACTTGGAACTTCATTCCAATGCAAGTACTTTAAAAAAAATTCCCAATGCTCTTTTAAGGCAAAATGCCTTCCATTCCCAGAGAAAGAACTTTGGAATTCAATAGCAGAATGTAGTAGATCATTTACTTTTGTATTATGTTTTGGTTTGTTATATGATTTCTCCAATTCATTGTAATTCTTCTACACAACATGAGTGCAGTGACAACGTATTTAATAGGAATGTATGTGTAGAACCTGTATAAAATTGTATGCTGTTTCAGGGAGGGAGGGGAAAAATAATCTAAGTTATATGGTAGTGATTATAGAACACTGAAAACAAATAAAATTAATATAATAAAAAAAGAAGAAAGAGAAAAATAGGTTAACAAAAATTGGATTTGGACCATCACCTTATGTATATACAACAAAAAAGCTCAAAATGGACACACATCCTTTATATTAGAAGTAATACCATTTTTTTAAAAATCCAAGATTATCTTATCAAGTACTTTTCATAAGTATGAGGGGGGATTCTTAACCAAATAAAGAGAGCAAAGCAAAATTATTAAACAGATCATTTTGATTACATGAAATTGTATGCTTTCTAGTATTGCTTTTGGACAAAAAAAAATGAATGAAAGTAGGCTAAGATAACTGGAGAGAATTTTTTTCATCAACTTTCTCTGATAAGCAGTAATAATAAATGAAAATTAGAATCTCAATATCCAAGATACATGAAAAGCACAAAAAACCCAGTCATTCCCTAATTGATATGTGGTCAAAATGATACAAACAATTCTTCAAAGAATGACAAATTATTAAACAAATATTAAAAATTATACTAAAGACTGCTTCAAATGACCAAAAAAGCAAAACAAATCAAAGCTCAAAGATGTCACCTCACATTAAGAAAAGTGACAAGCAGTTACAGAAATATGGTTACAATCATGAATGAATGGAATTTGCTAAAAAAAAAAAAAAAAAAAAAAAAAAAAAAAACTCCTCTTTTTATCATTAACTTAAATTCCACGAAGAAAATCAACTGGGTTCTCTAAGGAAATTTACAAACTGTTCCTACTCCAAACTTTTCTGTAGGACCTGGTGAACCTGGTAGCCCTGATCACTCCCTTTTCACTCTGCTACCTTCCATACTACCCCAACTCTACTCAATGATTAATGAGTCCCTGCCTGAAACCTCCATATCCCAACAATGCACAGCCTGACAGGTTTTTGCTATAGGCTCACTCTCCAGCCTGTTCCACCCCTCCTTCCATTAAGATAAGCCAGCAGAAGGAATTCCTCCCCACCCCCATCACACTCTGTCATCCTAATGACTGACATCTGAGTGTCGCTGTACAAACCCCATTCTTTGTTATCAACTGCCCCACTTTCTTTTCCTATCCCCCTCACCATCAAGGTACCACTCCAGGTCTATCCAACCCTGTTCATCATGTTCTCTGGAATGCCTCTTCCATGAGGAACAAATCTGCTTTTATCTTAAACCCTGTCCTTTCTCATTCCTTCCATGTTCTTGTACTTACTGAGATCTGGCCCCATTCTGATGACACAATGCACCTAAACCACCCTTTCCAGAAGTGGTTGCATTTTCACTTGTGACCCACAACCCTGCTTGGAGATGACACCAGGGAGTCTGAACACTTTCTACTCACCATGGGCACTTCCAAGCTTTCTCTGCCTCCATCAGTCAGTAACCTGTCTTTTCAATCTCCTTTAACTCTAGTCCTTCCCTCTATTATTTCCAATATATCTTGCATGTAGCATATGTGTGTGTGTTTATATATTGTCTCTCCAATAAATTGTAAGTTCCTTGAAAGCAGGAACTTTCTATTTTCTTTCTTTGTATTCCTAGCACTTAGTAAAGGGCCTGGTACACAGTAGGCACCTGACAAATGTCTACTGAGGTTCAATTAATTCATACTAATTACCCAATCAAGATACTGGTAATGGCATCTACACATCTCCAGGACATGAGTTAAGTGCTTATCTCACAGTCTTTCTCTCCTCCCCAACTTTTGGCCTCATTCTAGGGTTCTTCAACACACATATTGATAACTCCCTCCAACATCCTACCTTCCCAGTTCCTAAATCCTATACTTTGCCCATGACTTACCTACTCCTCCAGCCTACCTCAGCTATACAGAGATGCTCATATCCTTGATCTTGCCATCACTCACTAGGATTCCACTGCCATGTTCATGAACTCTGAAATTCCTTTATCTGATCATAGTCTGTGGTTATTTTGCCTTTCTCTCTGCCTTGCAACCCTATCCCTATTCTTATACTGTGACTGCCCCAATCTCTCCCTCCTCGGTTCTTACTCAGGCCATCATTCCTGCACTCACTATACTCTCTTACTTTCTTCACCTTGACCCCATGATGAACCAGTTCAACTCCACTCTATCTTCTACACTCAAGTCCCTTGCCCCCTTGCCTCATATTGATCTTTTCCCAGTCTTGGATTACTCCACCATCTATTATCTTCACTCCTATTCATGTGCTGCTGAAAGAGGCTGGAGGAAATCACAAAACTACATATTTGTTACATAATTCAACTGAGCCGCTTACTGAGGCAAGGTAATCTTCTTATACCTCTCTAATCTGTTGTTGTTGTTGTGTTTGTCTTTCATTCCCAAAGAGGACCATGACATCAGGAAGATGATGCCATGACTTGTAAGCAAACCGTATTTAAGTGAGGGAGGGCTGTGCAAGATCACCACCCTCACTTTCTCCTTGGAGCCCTCTGGGACTAGTGGCAATGTACAGATCGAGACAACTGGAGATGGTTCCCAATTGATTCACTGGAGCTAGTTAGAAGGCTCAGTGGATAGCACACTGGGCCTGGAGTCAGGAAGACCCAAGATCAAATGCAGCCTCAGACACTCACTATTTTGTGACCCTGGGTTAAGTCATTTAACCTCTATATGCCTTAATCTACCAAAGAAAGAAATGGCAAATCACTCCAGTATCTTTGCTAAAGAAATCACTCTCTGGAGGCCACAAAGAATTGCAAACAAGTAACTGAACAACAATCGATTCATTATCCCACATACTAACATGGATTTTCAAATAATCTTTTTCATCCCTCCTCAAACTTTCCACGCCTCCCCCTAACCCCCCCCCCAAACTGAAGCCTTTTGATGAGAACTTCCTTCTCATCTCACACCACTCAGATTCCTTCCCCACAATCTCCTCCTTCACCTGCCTCACATGAAGGTGGCCCTTCTCCTTGCCAAGGCTAATCCCCTCTACATAGGTAAGTGATTACATTCTATCCCATCTTTTTCAGTCCACTGACCCCTTTTTCATTCCCACTTTTCTCAATAATCTTCAATCTCTCCCTTTCTACTACCAAAAAACTCTCACTCGATCAGTCCAGCCCTGATAGCCATCTTCCTACATCTCTCCTCCCTTTTGTAGTTAAACTCCTTAAAAAAGTCATCTACAATTGGTGCCTCCATTTTCTTTCCTCTCATTCTCTAATCTTTGGTGTCTGGCTTTAGACTTCATCTCTCAACTCAAACTGCCATCTCCAAAATTACCAATGATTTTGTGATGGCCAAACCTAATAGATTTTTCTCAGACTCCACACTTTTTGATCTCTCTGAAGCATTTAATACTGTGGATCCCTCTTTTCTTTATGCTCTTCTCTGTACGCTTTCAAAACAATGTTCTCTTCTAGTTCTCAGTTCTTCTCTTATCTGTTTGACTCTTCGTTCTCAGTGCCCTTTGCTGAATCTTCACGAATAACCTCCATGACCCATGGTGTCCCCTGTGGCTCTGTCCTGAACCCTCTTTTTTCTATACCATTTTGTTTGATTTAATCGGCTCTCCTGGACTATGGGAGATATGTAAATGAGTCTGCGATCTATTTATCTAGCTATAACTTCTTCTGTCTGGACCCCCAGTCTCCCAATTCCACCTATTAGATATCTCAAATTGGCTGGCACTTATAGACAATAAAACATATGCTGAACTCTGAACTCATCTTTCTCCTAAAACGTTTTCTTCTTTGTAACTTTTTGTTACTACTGAGGGCATCCCCCGTCTCCTAGTCACTTAGGTGTCAGCTTCCCCTTCTCAATCTCTCTTACCTACCACATTCAATGTGTTGCCAAGTACTGTGGATTCTACTTTCCCAACATCTCCCATGTATTTTTTTGACACTACCAATGTTCTGGTGCAGGTTTTTGTCACTTCAACATCTGGATTCCTGTTATAATGTTGTGGTTGGTGCCCCTGCTTCAAATCTCTCTCCACTCAGCTGTCAAGGTCATCTTCCTAAAGCTTGTCTGACCAAGTCATTCCCCTTTTCAATAAATTCCAGGGGATCTCTATTACCTCCAAGATCAAATATAAAATTCACTTTGTCTTTTAAAGCCCTATGTAATCTGGCCCTTTCCTACCTTTCTTTTTATACCTTTTTTTCCTTTTTCCAGGTACTCTACAGTACTTTCACACTGGCCTGCTTCTTGTTTCTGGCATGTTAATATTCCATCTCGCCTAACTCCACACGTCTTACTGGCTATCTCTTATGTTTGCTATGCTCTCCCTCTTCATCTCTATCTCCTAGCTTCCTTGTCTTCAAGTCTCAGCTATAATTTGACATTCTGCAAGAAGCCTTTCCCTGCCTCCCTCAATGTTACTACCTTTTCTCCAAGATTACCTCCAATTTACCCTAAATATATCTTGTTTGTTCATAGTTGCTTGTGTATTGTCTCCCTCATTAGGATGTGAGCTCCTTGAGTGCAGGGGCTGTTTTTGCTTTTCCTTGCATTTCCAAGCACTTAGTACAGTGTCAGGCATTTAGCACAATAAATGCTTTACTAAATGAATGGTCACTGACTCAATAGTCAGGGTTGTGGAGATTACGGGTACACTAATAGAGATATGCATTGGTCCAACCATTCTGGAAACCAATTTGGTATTATACTACAAAAATAACTACAATATTCATGCCCTTTAACTCAGCAATTCTGCTGTGAGGCATGTGTCCCAAAGAGGTCAGTGATTTAAAAAAACTTCCGGATACATCAAATTATTTATAGCAACACTTTTTATAGTGACAAAAAGCTGGCAGCATTTCTTGGGCACAACAGTCCAGCCCAACGATCATTCTTACCATTCTTTATACCAGGCATCATCTCCCAAGTTTTTGCTTTTTGAACTGGCTGTTCCCTATTTGTAAAGTACACTTGTTCCTCCCCTCTACTTCTTAGAATTCCTCGTTTCCTTCGAGACTCAGCTCATCTGGTCAGCAAGTATGAAGAACCTTCTATGTGTTAGGCACTGTGCTGAGCTCTGGAGATCAAAAGAAAAGCCTTGATCTCAAGGAGCTCACTGCTCAATAGGAGAGATAACATGCCAACAAGTACGTCCAGACAAAATATATACAGGATAAACCTTCTACCTGAAACCTTTCCTGATCCCCAGTTCCTAATGTACTCTCCCCCACATTACCTGGTATCTATATTACATATATTCTGTCTGTATTTATATACATGATTTCTCCCTGAAAAGAATTTAAGTTCTTTGAAAATGAGGGCTGTTTAATTTCTGTCTTTGTATCCCCAGTGCCTGGAACATAGTAGGCATATGGTAAGACTTGTTGACTTAACTAACCAGAATTCCATTTAGGACTATGGAAAAGCAAAGAAAGCCTTATATGTCTCTTTGTAGTACAGTTCCTGGCACATATTAGACACTAAATAAATGCTTCTAGATTGATATGAACTAAAGGAAATAAACAAAACCAGGTAAACAATATACAATAACAATGTAAAGGGAAAGAACAGTAATAAATCAAAACCAAATGTGGCAATATTGGTCCCAAAGAAGAGTTATGAGAATTCATCTCTGTGCTTTGCAGAAGTGGGGGACTGGCTGATTGTCGTCCTTCATTCTTGAACAGGGCCAAAATGACATCACTGTATTGTAGTCACAGTACAGTGTGTCTGACTGGCTGATCAGACCAATACAAGCTTGGAAGACTCTACCACAGATCGAGCACAAGTAGTCCTCATGAACATTTGGAGTGGAGATGTCTCTAAATTTGCTTATCTCACCTTTCTTCTGAGCCACTGCAATTCTGTGCTCATAGAGCACAACACTTCTTGGATGCAGGCATGACATATTGGGAGGTCCCTTGTCAGTGTCTCCCAGTGCTGCCCTCATACCAGAGGTGCTAGTCTTCCCTGAACACACCCTACACCCAAGTGGAGGGCTACCGAGAGTGAACATTATATAATACATTTAATGTGGGCCTTGATTGGTGTTTTGGCCAGTTTTGCTTAAGTGTCTGTTCCCCTTTTTTGTATGAGAGCTCTTTGGGGGGCTACAATACTAGGAATATACTGCAAATCTAGGTGACGTAAAACACAACAAAAATCAATACAAAATTTTAAACAAAGCAAAAAAAAAAAACCCAAAAGACATTAAATGTCTCCACACCTTCCCACTATCACAAATCTAAGTAAACTTCTCCCAGGCCCTGCTCTCTATCAGCACTGTTTCTCAGCCCCCAGACTAAAAAATACTCCAGTGTTCCCAATCTTTTCAGTATGAGGTGGTATGGTTTTCTAGGCTCTCTCCTAGGTTATGCCATTCCAGGATCCTGCCTCTTGTTGAATTTGTCTCATCTTGTATTATTTTCACTTTATCAATTAGAAAGTTAATTTGAAGGCCCATTTTTACTGCTTTCCCAAAGTCCCAAAATTTATTATATCTCTTCTTCCCTTCTTTTTCTTCCCTCCCCTGCCCCCTAATCATTAGGGAACAATTTCCATATGTGCTACGAAGTAGCTTTACTTAGGATCAGAGATTTAAAGTTGTATGGGACCTTAGAGCCTATCTTAGCTCCTTACACAGATAAGGAACCAAGGCCCACAACCAAGATCACATCAATATGGCAGAATTCAAACACAACTCTTCTAACTTCTAATCTAATAAGCTTTTTACTGCCCCATGGGGGTCTTTCCAGATGAAAATCTAGCTAAAAGGGGCCTTAAGGTACTTAGAATGATAGAATCAGGAGCTCAAAACCATCCCAAGTTAGATCCAGTCTGACCTCATTGGCTAGATCGTTGAGGGCCAGGTGACCAAGCTACTCACCAAAGGTCACTGGTAGTGGAGAGCTCCAGCTCTCTATACTTCTCCTGAGCTCCTCTCTCCCATCCCCGTAATGCATCCCATTGCTCACTTGAAAACTTTTTGACTTTCTGCACAAAATATATCATTTACAAGGAGACAATCTCACCCCTCTTAAAATATTATGGGGATGTTGATGACCCAGAAATTTTAGAAAAAAAGTCAAAAATGCGAACTAGAAACTCTTTTAGAAGATAATCTTTTAACTGTAAGTGGCAAATAATAACCTTTACAACAAAAGTCAACTCCAGGCCTGCTCTGGTGTGCCTCCCTTAAAAGATCCCCCACATCAAAACGCCCCTCACTCTAAGCAAACTGTATTTACGGCGGTGCAAGTGTGCAACGAAGGGCCGTTTAACGTGGGTGCTGAATGGTTGCTCCTCTGTATTTTTATTCTAGCACGAGAGTAGAACGCTGAGTTTTGGGACTGATTTAATTTTGTCCAAATGGCATAAACAAGTCATTTCTCTTACCGAATGACAAGGGCGTCGGGGAAAGGAACAAATGGGAAAGTGGCCGAGGTCCCGGTGCCCCATTCTGCAGGCGGGGCCTCCCTGGTGGCCATGGGCCCCCAGCCCACCCTGTCAGTGCCAGGTCGTAGCCAGGCCTCCTCTACCACAGCTGTTCGTTTCCTTCCCCGGCCCCTCCCCCCTCGGCCTCCGGGACTGTCCCGGCGCCCCAGCTGCCAGGTGCCCCTCCCCCCTCGGCCTCCGGGACTGTCCCGGCCCCCCAGCTGCCAGGTGCCCCGTGCCCCCGGAGCCACGCCCCGCTGCCCAACTTATACCCCCCGGCTCGGCCCCACCTCTCCGACTCTCTGCTCCTCTGCCCAGCCCCCACCTACCTCCTGGCCTTCCTCAACAGCTTCCCTTACCTGGAAAGGGGTTTAAGAGCGGGTCACAGCGCCCCCTGGCGTCCCGTTCCCCAACGACTCCTCTCTAACTCCTGAAGGCTCCTCAAACGGGAACGAAGCACTCCGCCACCGCCCAATAGGGAACCCTCCAGCCCCAGAGCTATAGCCCCTGCGCCTGCGCAGTCCGGGGTGAAGAAGGCAAGCACTGGCAAGGATGTTAGGGGCAGCACGTGCACACTTGGATCGTGTGCACCCTGTGGCGTGTGCCAAACCGCAAGGAGCTGCTGCGCATGTGCGCCAGAGCTGCTTTTAAAGCGAAGAAAGTAGTTCCTCTAGAAGGCCTCCAGCTTGGTAAGCTTTGGGACTTTGGAACCTTTCTGAGTTGAAAACATTACGAAAAAAATGTCTAATAGTTTTTTTTAATGTATAAAATATATACTTTAAAATGTTTCATTATGTTTTCCAGCTAGTCATTTTTTTAAATTACCTTTTATACACTATTCAGTATTTCTTTTGAATTGCTACTTTGTTTTCAAATGCAGCAAACTTTCCATTACGTATCCCATTTGCCTTTCAAGACGGCTAGCCAAAGAGCTTCGGGTAGAATTTTACAGATGAGGAAACTGAGGCTAGGGGAGTGGGACTGATTCTACCAGTCACACAACTGAAAACTGTCTTTGATGGGATCCCAACCCACTGCGTTCCAAACAATGCTATACTGTATTTCCCAAATTATTCATCTGCTTGCTTTCTAAACCTGAGCACATCCCTTTTTTTTCTGTCCCGGTGCCCAGATTGTTGCTTTTACATTTTCTTCTACAAAAAATAACGGAGAAAAAAGAACCAACGTTTTGATTACCCTCAGATAAATGAAGTCAATAAAGCATATTGCTTTCGAGTTCGTTTTTATATTCAAAGTGTTGGATTGATACTCTTCTAAATTAAGCCTTCACTTATATTCTGATGCAATTTATCACTCAAACACTACCGCCTCCACCACCCCACCTCCGACCAAAAAGTCTTCTTAAATTGCCAAACACTTTTGGCCCAGCTGTTTATTCAAGAGTGTGGAATTCCACTTCCATTCCACTGTCAGCCTCAGTGAAAGGCACTGATAGTTAAATGGACTGCTTGGAGGTGTCCAGAAGAAGGGCGTTTGACTCGCCGTTCTTTTTCATTCCTTGATTATGCCCCAGGACTAAGATAAGGAGTTTACCTCTGGGAGGGAAGGCGATAAAATTCAAAGGTAATTTGCTTGGGTTTCCCCAGAAAACCAGACTAAACTCGCCTCCCCGTAACCAAGGTGACAGGGGCGGGGAGAGGAGGAGCCTCCCGTGAGCCCGGCCCCCTGCAGACAGGTTGCTCCGCGGCTCAAGGTGCGCCTTTCGTCACGTCACCAGCGCCACCCTGATTGGCTGCTCCAGCGTCCCGGCCCCGCCCCTCCGTTTCAGGGCACGCTATTGGACCCCTCCGCCGCTTCCGGCGGCGCCGCCAGCTTTTTTGAGCTGTCAGCTCAGCTGGGGTTGGGGGAAACCTGCGGCGGGGCAAGCGTTGTTCCTTGCCCGCGTCACCCCCTTCTCGGCCGCGTCCGGTTGTTCAGGAAGCCCTTCCTTCGAATAAGGGACAAAGAGGGGATGCCGTAGCCTTCCTGTCTCTGGTGCTGTTCGGAATCCGAGGGCAGCCGAGAGATTTAATGAGCTGGTGACCGCTCGGTGCATGAGACAGACCGATAAACTGAGGCCGGACAGGCAAGACCCGGGGAAGCCACCTTCCCTACTTTACTCGACGGTAGAAAGAAAGCTTGCGGTCGCACTCCCGGACTGTGTCGAGGGGAGTGTTGGGCGTGATTGCTTTAGGACCCGTTAGATGGGCACAATAGCTGTGTGTCAGTGTAGATGGCCCCCCGCATTCCGCACCATGTCCCCCCAATTCATTTCTCACCCCAAGCACACAGGAAGCCACTCATTCCTGCATGGAAGGGGTGCTTTGGTCCCATGCAGGGAGGTGTTCACTCAGTGGTCACTAGGAGAGCGTTTCGTTTGGTGAGATCCTGCTGCCTAGGAGTCAGTCCGCGCTCAGGTGTGCCGCGTGTGGGGCAGAGTACCTGGAGGTGTCTTGTTTAAGATCTTCAGCCGGCTTTTCTTTGGGGGAAATTAAAGTTCAGGAAACTTGGAGACTGAATGGGCAGCAGTCTGCCCTGTCGTGTGAAACGGCTGACCTGCTCTTTTCAGCTTGTCGTGACTTTCCTTCCACACTTGCGGAAACGTTAGCCGTGGTTGTAAAACATTAGGAATAGCCATTTGCCAGGCTTTATTTTTCTGGGCATCGTCACATGGATAAAATTCAAGTAAAGTACATGGGAGACTGCAGGGGAGGGACCATGAGATGAATTCCAACTATAAAGGAGGTCATTGTGGAATTTAATTCTCTTGATGGCATTGTTTTTAGGATGCCATCTCTAAATAAATGACTGCCGTGGGACCTTGGGAAAACCTTTAAGTATTAGTTTTATACAGTCAGCAGGCAGGCCCAGATTCCCATTGGACATTTCTGAATTTTGTTGATGCATCACGAGGAGAATGGCTGTAGCGGTTTAGAAACCTTTTTAACCTGTGGAGAGCGCCTCTGCAGTCTTTGACTTGTCAAACTCTATTGAGGGTTTGCTAACAGTTGAGCACTCATGTAACAGACTGATTGGGTACCTACTCTTGCAAGAAACAGTGTGAAGGAGCAAGGAGAGGCATATGAAGATGCACACAGCGTGATCTCCCTCAAGTTTTCAGTTTGGTAGGGGAGAATAGTATATGCCAAGAACTGTACAATAAGATGGAATGTAATCACTGTTTAAAAGTGATAAAACGGAATGTAATTAATCAGCTTAAAAATGAATGTATGAAAATAAGTAATGATTTTAGGATAAAATAGTAGATAAACAGCTACAGTTACATATTGTACTATAACATTTTTAACTGATTCTGAGGTAGGATAAAGCAACTTTGTGTGAATGTTCAGAAATACCTGTTTTCCCTGGAAGTACAATCTACTAAAGTACAAATATTTTCCAATTGATCTCAGGTCAGTTTACTACAGTGCACATCCTTAGCCTGAGGCAGTTTTCCTCTCTTCCCCTGTCTTTTTTCATTGTTTTTTTCTTTCGGAAGTGAGGGGAGAGGGGTAAACTACAGCCTGATTTCAGAATTCCATATGAACATGTGAGTAGGCATACTACTTTTATTATATTATTTTACTCTGTCATCCACATTTTGGGAGACAGTGATACATACACATAGATACATAAATATGTATGTATATAGGGAGTCCCTATTATTTATCATGCATTGTGTTAGTTTAATTTGAGTAAGATAGTCCCTGCCCCTGGGGAGTTTAGGGTCTATTATTAGAGGAATGAGAAAAATGCATGGGAGGGGAAATGCCTCATTCACCAATGAGAATGTGATTTATGGGAATACAGAATAAGCTACTCCCCCTAGGTGAGTCAGGAGTCTAGACTGACTTAATAAAAGGGTTTGTTATATGAAGTTTGGATTCAGTCCAAGGACCAAACCTGAAGGCCACATGTGGTCCTGGAGATCTCAGGTTCCCCACCCCTAGTCTAGAGAAACCATCTCTCCTTTAAGGCCCCTGAAGACAACAATAGCAGACTTGAGCAGCAGAAAATAAGATGTACCATCTGTCTGAGGATGCCCTAGAAAGATATATTTTTTATGTGTGGTTTCCCTTGCTTGTTTACAACCTGTTCACTTTCTAGAAACAATACTATCTCAGGAATTATATCTCCAATAGTCTGTCACCTCAGATATTACTCTGAGAAAAGACTCACAAGCTTCACCAAACTGCCACAGGGATACATGACAGCAAAAACCCCTACGCCCCTGTCTTAGAGTTGCTTGGGGGCCTGAGAAGTTAAATGACTTGCTTAGGGTCTTAATAGAGGGACTTGATCCCACATCTTCCTGACTCTGAGATGTGCTCTCTAGCTGTAAATTGACCTTTCCCAACACATTTGATCACTTGCTAACAAATAGCAGCACCTGGGAGAGGTGAGGGTGGGTGGGAGAGAAGTGCCCGAATAATAATTCCCAAACTAAAATATTCTTAAAATTTAGTTGGTTATATTGTGCATTGATTGACCACTAGTTGTATTCTCCCCTCTCCTATAAAAAGAAATCTTTCACAAAATGCTTAGCATAATGACCAGCCCTTAGCTGATATTTAATATCTACCTGTTTAGAATTTTTCCCTATTCACTCATGTTCCAGTTTTGAGTTTCTGTGTATATAGTTTGAAGATTTCAGCCAAATTTACAACATCAGCTAAAAAGCTTCAGCATAAGGAAAGCATGCAGATACCTGAGAATTTTTGTTCTTTTTGTTTTATTTTTCTTTTGTTTTAAGACACCTTCTGAATTGAATCTGGGGATTGTAAATGCCAAAGCTGGGATTCTAGAACACGGAGTTGAAAAATACACGGTAAGAGAGGAAGTCTTATTTGTTCTCTAGTTTTACATAATTGAAGGAAATGCTAAATTTCAATTAGAAGTGAGTGAAAATAAAGGGTTTTTTTCACCATCCAAATTCACAGACTCCCTCATATCTACTATCCACAGACCCTCTGTGTTAGTGGGGTGGAATGGATTAAGAACCTCTAGACCAGATCTAAAAATCTTATGAACACCAAATTATCATAAGTTTTAGTGACTATTTTGAGGAAGGTATGATGTCATCATGTAATCAAGAGTTAAGCTTCAGGTGGGAGCTAGGTAACATAGTGGATAAAGTGCCAGGCCAGCAATCAGGAAGACCCCCCTTCATGAGTTCATACATCTGGCCTCAGACACTAGCTCTATGATCCTAGGCGAGTCACTTAACTCTTTTTGCCTCTGTTGCTCATCTATAAAAATGAGTTAAAGAAAGAAGTGGCATACCAATCCAGTACCTATGCCAAGAAAACTCCAAAAAGAATCGTTCCAAGTCAGACACAACTGAAAAATGACTCAACAAAATGCTTCAGGATGATCAATCTGGCAGCCAGGTGTGGAGTAGGTTGAAAAGAAGAGAGAGTAGATAGATCAATTCCAACAATCCAAGAAAGAGGCTAATTAGGACCAGAATTGGGGTGGTAACAGTAAGGATAAAAAATAAATTGTAAAGACATTGGCCAGATAACTAAATGGTGAAGTGGAGAATGGGACTCTTCCTGAATTCAAATCTGGCCTCAAACATTTTACTTACTAGCTGTGTGAATCTGGGGAAGTCACTTAACCCTGTTTGTCTCAGTTTCCTCATCTATAAGATAAACTGGAGAAAGAAATGGCAAACCATTCAAGGATCTTTGCCAAGAAAACCCCAAATGAGGATACGAAGAGTTGGACGCTCCTGAAACAACTAAAAAACAATAAGAAAATCACCTGAGTTAAGCTGATTGGATTAAGAAGCTTGAGAAGGTTAGGGTAGCACTGAGGGAGATTTAGAGCCCAACTAGAAGATTAATAAAAATAGGTCATTTAGAAAGAGGTTGGGAGCAAAATGAATTGATTTTGAGAAAGGTTAATTTTGACAGGCAGTGTAACATAGTGAATAGAAAGCTGACCTTAGGGGACCTGTGTTCAAATTCTACCTCTGATAAAACCTGACCTTGGGCAAGTAGCTTAACTTCCAATTGCCCAGATGATTTTCTAACACTAAGTTTTAGAACAATCACTGATCTGCATTGTTTGTGACAGTTCTTTACTAGGATCTCCTTACAATCTCTGAAATTATGAGTCTGACTGAAGAAAAAGTAAATACAGGGAACAACGCTGGATCACCAACAGAGCTAGGAGGGCTAAAGAAACCCAATAAAGAAAGAGAGAGAAGCTTTCATAGAGTTAAGAAGAGGATGAGGAGAATGATAAATTGCAGAGAAGTCAAGGGAGGAGAGAAGAACAAGAAGGAATACCTTACCAGGAGTAAAATACTAATAGTAGTCAAAGCATGAGAGTAGAAGGGGGGGGGGAAGCAAAGTTGTTGTATTTGCTGTTTGAGTTATTTGAATTTGGTGACTTTAACAAAATAGCAGCAAAGTCCTGAGGGCAGAAGCAGATTTCCAGAGTATTAGGGGTAAACGAGCTATGTGTTATGTAGGGACAATGAGTGTAGACTATTTTCAAGGAGTTTGTCTATTAAGGAAAAGGGATATTTGTTATGGGGTAGGGGGTTATATTTTTTTGTTTTTAAGTATAGGAGACCTGAGTACATTTTGTAGCCAAAAGAAGGAGTCAGTAGAGAAGAAAGTTTGGAAAATACACAATCAGAAAGTGAGAATAATCAATGATTTGATTGGGGGGAATAGAAATAAGAGGAAGAATGAGGACATTTTTGTATGCCTTATCTCCCTGCTACTAGATTGTAAGCTGTTACAATATCTCACAATTGTTTATTTGTATTACTAGAGTTCAAGCTTTCCTTCAAAAACATTTTATTTTGAAAGAGAAAGGAAAGAACTTAAGCAAACTCAATGTTTAATGGCCTGTATTATTAATTAGGTGGTCACTTGTAAAGTAAAGGGGCTTGCTTGAGGAAGAGTAGAAGAGTAGCCCCCCTTGGGAGTAATACAGAGCCCTAACTAAAGAGGAACAAAAATGATTATCCTCATTGAGCTCTAAGTAATTTTTAGCAGCCAGCATCAAATGGTGATAGAAACAATTTGAGACTTGTTTGTTTGTTTGTTTTCTCCAGCCTGGAATAGGAAAGTGAAATTTGTCTAGGAACAAGATTTGTGGATATATAGCTATAAAGGGCGAAGAATTCTAGGATACTAGCAAGAGTGTAAGCAGAAGAATGAAATCAGAAACAAGCTAATGGACTGAGAGACTGAACAGAGACCAAAGAGGACTGGAGGTCACATTGAGGTTGATGAGCGAATTCTACAAAAGTGAGACAATGGGAGAGATGGACGAATGGTAAGGATTTGGTCCCACTGGGCAATCTCCAGTATTTGATATCTTGGAGGTGGAGCCACTCTTACTGATATGGTGTGTCTGCTTGTGTTTAGGTAAAATGGAGTAGAGATGAAGTAAATATAAGGTAAAACCATAATAGTAGAAGTTACCAACGTGAATGTTTGTCACCGAGGTTGATGGCAAACAGGGGAGTATGGTAGAAGATGGTGACCAAGTTGAGGGAGGAGATAAAATAAGGGAATGCACTAGGTTTTAAAAGGAGAAACATTTAGATATTGGTGAAATAATAGGTGAGGAGCAAGAATTATATCAACCTTTCTGCTTTATCCTTTGAGGAGAGCTGGAGGAAGTTGTCTCTATTTGGAAAATTAATTTTTTAAGGTTTTCCTTGCGAAAGACAGATTTTATGTTGACTTTACACAATCATTCATTCCTAATGTAGTTTCTGAAAAAGGTGAATCAGACTGTGCTTCAGAATAAAATTCTATAACTTTCTAAATATAACTCTACATAGTATTTGGATAACATTTTAGTGCTTATTGGCTAACAATGTAGGATTAGTTTAAATGACAGAATAATGACACAACATATAATACCAGATCTTTTGGGGGTTCACATTGGAAATTTCTGGTTCCTATAATGGGGTATCAATTTTCTGTGATAATGTTCGACATTTTCAGTTGCAAGGTTAGAATGTGCTTTATTTTTTGTTTGTAATTTCTTACGATCAGAATTCTTATTTAGAATAGTTCAGTTGACAGAGAAAAAAGCTTATTAAAGAAATACTTTTTTCACTTTTTTGACTCTTTTATAGAAAACAACTGTTAGAAGTGAGATCTTATTTAGGTTTTAAGTGAATTTACTGGGGGGAAAACCAAATCACTGTGAAACAATTAGTGAGATTTTTTTTAGAGGTATGAAGAGTGTTTTAAGATAATTTGAATAAACAGATAAACTTCACTGAACAGTTACCTACAGCTGATGAGCTCAAGTAAGAGCAGAACCACTTCTCATTCCAGTGAAAAAATTTTGAGGTTTGAATTGGTCCTGTAGTACTGTGGCATAAAACATACTGAAATGGAAAATAATGAAATTGCAAGATTATATGTGTTCATTGTCTTAAATATTTTACAACAGGGAAGCTAGGTGGTGCAGTGGATAGAGCACCAGTGCAGGAGTCAGGAGGAACTGAGTTCAAATCTCACCTCAGACACTTGACATTCACTAGCTGTGTGACCTTGGGCAAGCCACTTAACCCCAATTGCCTCATCCTGGGTCATCTCCAGTAATCCTGATGAATATCTGGTCACTGGATTCAGATGGCTGTGGAGGAGAAGGTAGGCTGGTGACCTGCACAGCCCTCCATCACTCAAAACAAAGTCAAGTGCAAGTCATATCATTACTTCTTTGATGGCATGATCTTCTTTGACAAGGAAGGACGAACACACCCATTTTACAACATTTTTCCTACTTGTAAAAATTACCCTATGTTAAGCAAGTTAATTTGTTTTTATCTCATTGTTCAGAGCTGTGTGTATGTGTCACTACTGTGGGGGTTTATAGACACTCCCCATATTCTGAATAAGTGACCTAAGAATGTGCTGAACCCAAGTTGCATATTGCAGTTTAACTCCTCTGCTCACTTTGGACAATTGCCAGACCATTCTGCAGCTAAGATAGGGAGCTGTTTGACCCCAACACCTCTTCCCTACTTTCTTTCTTTCCTAAGGATTATAGATACACTATGCTCCTCTCATCTTATCCATTTAATTCAAAAAATTTTAATTCAAACATTTGTTTAATACCTACTATGTTCAAAACCCTATGTTCTACATTGAGGGAGCTGTAAGATTGGATTCCTCATTTTAAGGAGTTTAGAATCTAGTAGGGAAGATAAGGGATACATAATAATTATGTAATGTAAATAGAATATAGTAATTGCTGGAAAGGTATATAGTACTATAAGAGTTTGAGGAGTGTGATACCATTACCTCAGACTCATGGGGGAGAGAGATTAGGAAAACCTTCATGGACCAAGTAGGTAGCATTTGAATGAGATAGTCAATACTAAAAGCAGGGAAATGAAAAAGTATATGGTGTTTGTGGAACATTGGTGCATTTTGACTCTAGTGTGGTATTATGTGCCAAAGAGTAATATGAAAAAAAAAAGAAAAGAAATCGTAGACTGGAGTCAGATTGTGCAGAGCCTTGAATTCCATGCTAAGGTATTTGAACTTTACTCAGTAATAGAAAGCCATTGAACAGTGGAACGACATAAGATATATGCATTAGAAAAATTAGTTTGACAGGAGTATATAAGATAAATCAGAATGGAAAGATTTAAAGGACTAAGAAAGGTGGAGGGGTATGATCCTCCTAAGAGACAGTCAGAACTAGGGTGATGATAATGGTAATAAAAATAAAGAGAGGGATGTGACAGAGTTGTGAAAGTAGAATCAATCAAGCATTTATTAGCACTTACTGTTTTGTTAGGTGCTAGGATCCAAATCTGAAGTGAGATAGTTCTTGCCCTTAAGAAGCTTGCCTTCTGTAGTTGTGAAGGGAGACAAAATACTAATACATAGAGCTGTAGATACATGCACAACACAAAACTTGTACAAGGTAATCTTGGGATGGAAGGTAGGCCAAGAGAATAATTCTTGAGTAGAATCTTGAAGAACATCATAGATTTCAAGATGTAGAAGTAACAGGATGGGGAACAACTGCTAAGCTAGTACAGAGGCATAGATGGAAAGATAATGTTTTGTGTTAAAGACCCAGTAGGCCAGGATGATTGGGGTGAGGAGAGTGTGAGCCACAACAGGTTGCGAAAAGCTTTAAGTGCCAAATCTGAGTTTATATTTGATCCTAGAAGAAGCAGGGCACCAGTGAATTTTATTGAATGGAAGGGGCAGCATGGTCAACTGCATTTTGGGAAAATATGTTGACAACTGGGTATAGAGGGTGGGTTAAAGAAGAAAGAGGCCTGAGTCAGGAATGCTAATTAGAAGGCTCTTGAAGGAGTCATTGTGAGGTGACAAAGGCTGGAACTAGGATTGCAGAACCCATTACATGTGGAATGAAAGGAGAGAGTCCTCATGTCGTGGTTTAAATCATATGATAGGGAGTATAAATAAGGAAATTAGAGGAGAGATAACGAGTTTGGTTTGGGATAAATTACTTTTTAGGTCTACCTTTGACTTCCAAAGGGAGTTTAGGCATTTGGAAATGCAGTTCAGCAACTCTGAAGAGAATTTAGAACTGGATTGGGAGATTGGGAATTAGTTGCCTAGAGGTGACTACTGGTTGTCTTTGAAATTTTAGGGAGTAGATTCCAATCCAGAGGTTAGAAGTGACCTGAGGGCAGTGCTTTGAATGTGTTCTGTTCATAAGGGTGTAGAAAGAAGAGCCCACAGAAGCAAAGGAGCCAAGAGTGTGTTGCCATAATAACTGATATTTATCTATCTTTCAAAGTGCAAATGCTTTTACAAAGCACTTTATGTGCACTATTTCATTTGAATCATGAAAACCTGGAGGGAAGAGAATGCCTGGGGTTCACCATTGTGAAATGCCTTGAGAAATTCCTTGGTCAAAGAAGAAACAAACTGAAAAAAAGCTATGAGATTTGGTGATTAGAAGGCTAATTGGTGACCTTAGAATAAAAGGCAAATTGAAAAGGAATAGGGAGTTGGGAATGAGAGCATAGAGGCATCTAGATTCATTCCCATTTTGTAGTTTGTTCATGAACCTCTTGATGCTCCAAAGGGTTTAAATTAAAAATTCTTGAGTGGTTCCCTAAGCAGTAAATAATTGTAAAGAATATTATAAATAGTATATTAAATTACCTTGGAGATTCACAACACATTTTATTGTTATTATTTTGAAAGGGTTTTAGGGAACAAAACCAAGGTCTGCACATCTTATCTGGAATCAGCATATAAAATGTACTTTTCCCTCAGGACTAAATCAATCAATTAAAAACTGGATATTTTCAAGAAATTTGGGATTATTGTTTCAATTTTGAAGTGAAGGATAAAGAGACTTCTGCAGCAAGTAGGCTATTGATTACAATGCATAAGAGATACCGTTGGATAGTAGTAATAGTAATGTCCTGGGAAGTCAGAGGCTCCGAGTTCAAATTCTACCTCTGACAGTATCTATGTAAACTTGAGCAAATCACTTAACCTCACTGGGCCTCAATCTCCTTATCTGTAAAATAGGGGCCTCTGGAGTTTCCTTTCACCTGTATATGTGATACTATGATTTCATGAAACAACAGATATATAATTAAAGGGAGATACATGGATAGAACTCAGGAGAGAAACTAAGGTTTTGAAGAGATTTGTGAATTACATGCATAAAAGTGATCACTGAAGTGTATAAGATAACTGAAGACTGACCTTTAGGTAATGTTCATATTTGAGTGGGGAAGAAAGAAAAGGTAACATTGAATTTACATTCCAGATTAACCTCAATTTCTTTTTAAATAGGCTTATTATTACCTAGATGAAGGGAATGGAAGTAATATACCTAGATTTCTTACAGGATTTTCACAGACTTTCAGATAGGTAGATTCAGATTTACTTAAGTAACAGACCCAATGAGCAATGAATGAACTGAATAGATGTCTCCAAAGATCTGTCCTTGTTCATTCATTTAGTTGTGTCGTGGACCATACTGTCCATTGAGTTTTCTTGGCAAACACACTGGAGTAGTTTGTCATTTCCTTCTCCAGTATTAAGGCAAACAGGTTAAGTGACTTGCCCAGGGTCTGAGGCCAGATTTGAACTCAGATCTTCCTGACTCCAGGCCTCGTGCTGTATCCATTAAGCCATCTAGCTGCCCCTAATTTGAATACTTTTAGTCAGTGTTTTGGATGAAGTAGATGGCATTCTAATCAAGTTTACATGGTTGCATAAAGCTGGGGAGGATAGCTGATGTATTAGGAGGCTATATCAGGATGCAAAAATTTCATCCAGTTTGAAAGTTACAAACTTATCATGGGAGAACTTAGTTGTCGTAAATTCATGAATGGTAAATAACGAGTTGTTTAAGGCAAGTTAGGGAGGTTGGACATCTGTCCCATGTTCCATGATGACATCACGGAAGACAAATTATATCAGAATCTATAAAATGTCCTTGGGGGCTACTGACAATATTCTAGGATATGTGGGTCATTCTTGCTCATTTTTGTTCTTGGATGGATTACAAAAAGATTCAGTGGCTTCTATGAGTTCAAACAAATAGAATGTTAGATCTGTGTCCAGTAGTTTCAGTCATGTCCAACTCTCCATGACCCCATTTGGAGTTTTCATGGCCAGAATCCTGTAGTAGTTTGCCATTCCTTCTCCAGATCATTTTACAAATAAGGAATTGAGGCAAACAGGGTTAAGTGACTTACCCAGGATCATACTGCTAGGATGTGTCTGAGGCAGAATTTGAACTCGGGTCCTCCTGACTCTAGGGCAGGTGCTCTATCTACTGCAGCACCCTAGCTGCTCTGTTAGATCTGTAAAGAACTTTGAAATCTAATTTACCCCCTCCTATTACAGAGGAGGAAATTAAAGCCAGGAAGATAAAGTGCCTGTTCTCAAGGGCATACAGATAATCATGGAGCTCTTCCTAATATTTCAAGTACAATTATGTCATACTTTTTATACATTCATTTATTACCTTGACTGTAAGGCATGCCTGATACAGCTACACAGACACACAGAAAAATGCTGTACAAAACAGCAGCCTGATATCACATTCAGTTAGATTTCTTCACTGGTGTAGGGTAGTTTCCTACTACAGTTGATGGGAATTAAATCTCTCAGTGGCAGCTCAGAGTGTCATGACTAAAACAAACTATATAAACTTCCTTTTCTCCTAATCTCTTCAGTAGTACACTACAAATCATATTTTAAAATTGAAGATTTCTGGAAGTGACTAATTCCATCCATCATATGGCGAATTGAATCTCATCCCTAGGAAAAGAAGTAATAATTATGAAGAATCGTCATGGCCTCACCAATATCATGCCTGGCTAACATTACGTATTTTTTTGACAGTCGCTAAACTTATAGATCAGAAAAATGTGTTGATATAGCTGATTTTAGCAAAGAATTTAATAAAACTTCCTTTAGAATTCTTCAGCTCAAATCCCATGTTCTGTAGGAGGCTCCCAGTCCCCTCTTCCCTCCTCCCTCCCCCAATGCCTTCCTTCTGAGATTACTTTTCCTTTACACCGTATGTATCCTTTATGGACATAGTTATTTGCATGTTGTCTCCCTCATTAGAATGTGAACTTCTTGAGGGTAGTAACTATGTTTTTGCCTTTCTTTGTCTCCTCAGCTTTCAGCACAGTGCGTGGCACATAGTAAATGCTTGCGAAGTGCTTGCTGACTGACTAAAGTCACATGCTGTCTTTATGGAAAAGAGAGGTGATACATGGATTGTCCATAGTATACTTAGGTAGCTAGGGAATTGGTTGACTGACTAGATTCAAAGAGTAGCCTGCCCCCTGGCCAAACACAACTCCACATGAGTTATTTTGTCTACTCTTCTCCCCCTCCCCTTCCGTTCTCACTGAAGCCCCTCGTCCCCTTCCTTTTTAGCTGCGTACCTGCTGTCTGGCTCCCTAAGACAACTCTAACTTGAGGCTGACTCAGTGTTTGGTGAGTCCCTGACTGGAACCTCCATATCCTGAGTAGCCCCTGCCTGATTGATTATTATTATTACTGACCTGCCCTACCTACACACCTGGCCCCCCGGGGATGATGATAATCTACCCGAATTCATTCCTCAACCCCTATGCCATCATATCTTCATCATATCAGTGATTCTGCACTAGGGCTATCATTATACAAATTCCATCCCCCTACATACTTCTGTCCCCATCAACCCAAACCCACCAATATCCCACTACCCACTTCTACCCACTCCTTCCATTGTGGTCCCTGGAAAGCATGCTCCTTAAATAACAAACTTACCTTCATACTTAAATCTTTTCCTTTCTCCTTCCATTTTGTGTCCCCTGAGACTTCCTCATGATGATACAGCTTCCTAAGTACCCTTTTCAGCACAGTTTACACACTTTCATTCATAGGTTCCCTACCCCCCAAGCTGTTGAAGGAGAATTGGAATATTCTTTGCTCTCTTTTGCGATTTCCAGACTCTCCTTCTTCCATCATTCAGTGATTTCTCTTTTGAGATTAATTCAATCCATATTTCATCCAAATTTTTTTAGCTATTATCTACCCACTTCCAGGATACTTACTTCCTCAATGAATTAAGTAATTTATCTCACAGTCATTCTCTCCTCCCCAACTTTTGTCCTCATTCTAGGGTTCTTCAACATACATATTGATAACTCCCTCAAACATCCTAATTTCCCAGTTCCCAAACCCTATTCTTTGCCCATGATTTACCTACTCCTCCAGCCTACCTCATCTATACAAAGATGCTAATACCCTTGATCTTACCCTCACTCACTAGGATTCCACTGCCTTGTTCATGAACTCTGAAATTCCTTTATTTGATCACAGTCTGTGGTTATTTTGCCTTTCCCTCTGCCTTGCCATCTTAATCCTATTCTTATACTGTGATTCCACTAATCCTTTCTCCCTCAGTTCTTTCTCAGGCCATCATTCCTGCACTCACTCTACTCTCCTACTTTCTTTACCTTGACCCCATGATGAACCAGTTCAATTCCACTCTTATCTTCTACACTCAAGTCCTTTGCCCCCTTGCTCCATATTGATCCTTCCCCAGCCTCGGATTACTCCACCATCTATTATCTTCACTCCAATTCATGTGTTGCTGAAAGAGGCTGGAGGAAATCACAAAACCACACATTAGTTACATTATCTTAACTGAGGCAAGGTAATCTTCTTATACTTCTCTAATGGATTCACTATCCAATGTATCACAATGGCCTTTCTAATTCTTTTCATCCCTTCTCAAACATTCCATTGCTTGCCTTCCTGCTGTCCTGAAAAAAACTGAGGTCTTTGCCAAGACCTCCCTTTTGTTCCTTCCTTCTCATCTCACATCACTCAGATTCCTTCCCCACAATCTCCTCCTTCTCCTGCCTCACATGAAGGTAGCCCTTCTCCTTGCCACAGCTTACCCCTCTTCATATATAAGTGGTTACATTCCATCCCACAACTTTCTCAGTAATCTTCACTCTCTCCCTTTCTACTAGTGGCTTTCTTGCTCCTATACACCTCTGTCTCTCCCTCATCCTCAAAAAACTCTCACTTGATCAGTCCATCCCTGATAGCTATCTTGCTATCTCTTCTCCCTATTGTGAAAAGCCACCTATAATCAGTGTCTCCACTTCCTTTCCTCTCACTGTTTTTTTTTAATTCTATAGTCTACCTTCAGACTTCATCATTCAACTCAAACTGTGATCTCCAAAGTTAATGATAATTTTTTTATTGAGGAAGATAACAGTCCTTTCTCAGTCTTCATGGTTTTCAACTTCTCTATAACATTTGATCGCCCTTTTCTCCGGGATACTCTTCTTATTAGGATTTGGTAGCACTGCTGCCTCCTGGTTATTCTGCCTGACTGTTGGTCTACACCATTTAAAAGTAACTTCTCAGGCTCTATTCTATTCCCTTTCTCCTCTTTTTTTACACCATGTCACTTGGTGATCTCAAGCAGATGCATTGCATTCAGGTATTCTCTTGGTTCAGATGGTTGTCAAGTCTATTTGTCCAGCTCTTTTTCCAGTTTCACATTTCCAGTTGCCTATTAGACATTTTGAATTGGATTTCCCTTAGACATCTTAGACTCAATATATCCAGGACAGAACTCATTGTCTTTTTCCCAAAACCCTTTTCTCTTCCCACCTTCCATAGTCCTGTTGAGGACATCACCATGCTGCCAGTAACCCAGATTTGCAATCTAAGTGTCATCCTCAACTCTTCACTCTCACCCTTTATCCACCAATGTGTTGCCAAGTCTTGTCCCTGGTTCAGCTTCCTCATTACCTCACACCTAGACAGTTGCAGTAGCTTTCTGGATGCTGCTGAAAGTCTCTCCTCACTCTTGTCCCTCCTCCACTCAGGGGTCAAAATAGTTTTCCTAAAGTTCAAGGCTAACCACGTCAGAACTTTCCTTGAGTTCAAGTCTGTTCCCCTTTTCAATAAATTCTATTGGCTTCCTGTAATCTTCAGTTCGAATACAAAACTTCTCTTTGGCTTTTAAAGCCCTCCTTATCCTGGTTCCTCTTCTTATATTACATCCCCCCTCCAGGGACTCTATAATACTTTGTTAGTGGCTTCCTTCTGTTCTGATGTGTAATACTCCATCTCCCTATTCTATGAATTTTCAGGGATTGTTTCCCCCTGCCCAGAATGCTCTTTCTCCATGTCTCTTCCCCCAACTCCCTTCCAGTGTCAGCTAAAATCCTGCCTTCTGCCAGAAGGCTTTCCAATCTTCCTTAATGCAGTGGCTTCCCTCCAAAATTACTTTCACTTCATCTGGTAGAATATATCTTCTTTGTTCATAGCTGTTTGCATCTTGTCTCCCCAACTAGATTTGATATTCCTCCCTTTGATCCTATTACTTGCCACTTACTTAGCATTCTCTTTGACAGGGTTGTGGATTGTCTGGACTACTGGCCACTCCCACCAGGATCCTCCCTGGGTTTGATCTACCTCCTCTATCTACACCATCCCTGGTGACTGCTTGGCAACTCCTGGATTCTTCCCTCAGTCTTTTTCTACATTTAAGTTCCATCTCGCCTCCATGAAGGCATTCAGATTCAATCTAGCTCAGACTCTGTCTAGCTGAGATTCTGTCTGGCCAGTTTATTAATATAAGCTTTACAAATGCTTAGGCTCCTTAAGAGTCAACCCAGTATGGCGAATCTTTAATAAACTTTGTTTTTCTTTGTTTTTAAGAAGGCTTGTGTCGAATTCATTCGAGCAGGACCCAGAGTGCCAGTATTTTGGGGTCCCCCCACCCCAAACCTCAACATTTTGACCCCCATTAAACCTCTCTATAAGCATGATTCACAGTAGGTTTGAATATAAATTTCAGTATCAAGTTATTACAACAAATTAGCTTAGAAATAGAAATTTGGTAGGCCTTCCAAAAATCATTTTAAAAAATCATAAAAATCATAAAATCATAAAAAATTTTACAAAGCAATTCTTCATAAAAAATATTTCCCCTTCTTAAAAACAGTTTACAATTTATCACAAAGCCCTCTTGAACTTAATTGACAAAAAATACAAGAAAAGATCTAAAACTGTTGAAGAGAAAGATGGAAAAGCTAGTTCCAAATGTGAATGAATTCACTTAGACCTTCTCTGTAACCATTGAGAGCTTTATTCATGCAAAAGCAGGGGGCCTGAGATTTAGCAAGGAGCTAAACAAAGGCAAAGAGGAGGGGATCATATCTTAAAAAAAATGAAATCAAGCAGTGAGAGAGGAATATATTGGGAGGAGAAAGGGAGAAATGGAATGGGGCAAGTTATCTCTCATAAAATAGGCAAGCAAAAGACTTTTTAGTGAAGGGAAAAAGAGGGGAGGTGAGAGAAAAACATGAAGTTTACTCCCATCACATTCCACTAAAGGAAGGAATAAAATGCACAGTCATTTTGGTATGAAAACCTATCTTACAATACAGGAAAGTGGGGGATAAGGGGATAAGCAGGGTGGGGGGGATGATGGAAGGGAGGGCACAGGGAGGAGGGAGCAATTTGTGGTCAACACTCATGGGGAGGGTCAGGATCAAAAGAGAGAACAGAAGTAATGGGGGACAGGATAGGATGGAGGGAAATATAATTAGTTCTTACACAACACTACTATTATGGAAGTCATTTGCAAAACTACACAGATCTGGCCTATATTGAATTGCTTGCCTTCCAAAGGGAAGGGGTGGGGAGGAAGGGAGGGCAGATTGGCAGACAGGGGCAATTAGAACGCTCGGTGTTTTGGGGTGGGGGGAGGGGACAAAAGGGGAGAAAATGTGGAACCCAAAATTTTGTGAAAATGAATGTTAAAAGTTAAATAAATTAATAAAAAAAAAAAATTGGCCTATTGCTTTCTTTCTCTTTTTTCACTTTCCCTGGTTTAGATATCAAAACCATATTTGTGTCATAGGAAGAATTTGGTAGGTTGCCTTTTTTTAAGAATTTGGTAGGATGTCTTCTTTAATAATTATTTTCAAATAGTTTATATGGCATTAGAATTAACTATTTTTGAATTGTTTGGCAGAAGTTACTTGAAAATTTCTGTGTTCTTTGGAGTTCATTTTTTTTTGTGTGTGCATGAGTTCATTTATGACTTCTTCACTTTCTTTTCCTAAAAGAGTTCTTTCGATATTCTATTTACTCCTCTGCCAATCTGAGCAATTAATATTTTTGCAAATATCCATTTGCTTTACATTGTCAGTTTAATTGGCATATGTTTGGGCAAAACAGCTTCTGATAATTGCTTTTATTTTTTCTTCACTGGTTGGGGGTTCACTTTTTTATTTATGATACTTGTAATTTGGTTGCCTTCTTTCATTACATCAAGTTAACTAATAGTGTATAGGTTCTTATTATTTTGTTTTTAAAAAACAGACCTTAATTTTATTTTTAAATTTATTGGGGGTTTTGTTTTTGTTTTGCTTATTTTTACTTTCAACTTTGTTAATCTCTCCTTTGATTTTCAGGATTTCTCTTTTGGTGTTTTGAGGAAGATGTTTACTTTGCTGCTTTTCTATTTTTTTCAGTTGCATGCCCAATTCATTGATCTGCTCTTTTTCTCTTTTATTGATACAAGCATTTAAAGATAGAAAAGTTCCCCTAAGTACTTCTTTAACTGCATCCCTCAAATTTTGGTATGTTCTCTCATTATTGCTATTACCTGTAATGAAATCATTGATTGCTTCTATTATTTGTTATTTGATCCACCCATTCTTTAGGATTAAGTTATTTAGTTTCTATTTAATTTTAATTGTTTGTTTTAGAGCTCCTTTATTAATTTTAAAAATTTCTTTATGGTCAGAAAAGCATGCATTTTATTTTTCTGTGGTAGTCTGTGAGATTTTTAATGCCCTAATCCATCGTCAATTTCTTTAAAGGTTCTATGCATAGCTTTCTTTTTCCAATCAATATTCTACAAATTTTCATCATGTTTAACTTTTCTACAATTCTATAGCTAGGTAGATTTATCCAGAGAGCTAAGTGAGATCCTTATTATGGTTTCAGTGTCAATTTTCTTCTGTAATTCATTTAACTATTCCTTTAAGAATTTAGATGCTATGCCATTTGATGAATATATGTTCACTGCATTGTCTATAGTTTTTGGTGTTGTCATTTCACTCATGTGCAACTCCATATATTGGAATAGTTTGCCTTCCCCAGCTCATTTTGCAGATGGAGAAACTGCAGCAAACTTGGTTAACTGATTTCCTTACAGTCACACAACTAGTAAATGTCTGAGGCCATATTTGAGCTCAGATCTTCCTCAGACCTTCCAGGATCAGTATTCTATCCACTCTGCCACCTACTTGTTTTATTGTCTTGTAATTTTAGCAAGATGTCATTTCCCTTTGAAAATCTCTTTCAGTTAGTTCCCTTTTGCTTTTTCCTTGTCTGAGATTATGATTACTACCCCTGCCCTTTTTACTTCAACTGAGGCATAATCAATCATGCTCCAGTCCCTTATTTTAACTCTATATGTCTTTCTGTTTCAAGGGTGTTTTTGGTAAACAACATATTGTTGGATTCTAGTTTCTAATCCACTCTTCTATCTGCTTCCATTTTATAGGCCATTCACACTCACAGTTAAGATTGTTGTGTATTTCCCTCCATCCTGTTCTCATTCTTTTCCTTCTTCTTTTTGCCTGTCCTCTCTTTAAGAGTTTTTTTTTTTTTTGCTTTTGAAAATGTAACCTGCCCTCCCCCTAGACGCCCTCTCCCTTTCCCACCTAAGGAAGGTAAGATATAGTTCTGTAGCCAAAGTGAATGTATGTGAACTTTTTCTATAATCAGTTCAGCTCAGTTCAGGAAAGCTCAAGTGTTGACTGTTCCTTGTCCCTTCCAGAGCACATTTATTCCTCCTAATGCTAACCATTTGTGTGTGAGGCAATTTTCTCCTTTCTTCCACTCTCTTCCCCACTTTCCCAGTGCATTTCTCTTCACTACCTTTCCACTCTTCTTTTGAGGTTATCCAAGCATATTAGAATCACATTTAGGCACTCTATTCCTCCAAGACCTCTGGTGATGATAGATTTCTGAGAGATTACATGTATAGTCCTTCATATGAGAATGTAAACAGTTTAACCTTGTTTCATTTTTTATCATTTCTGTCATGTTTATCTTTTCATTCTTCTTTTGAGTCAAATTTCTATGTCAATTGTTTTCTGTAAATTTTCACTTCTGCTCTGCTTTTTTCTTCAGGAATGCTTGGAAGTCCTTTACTTTATTACAGATTCAATTTTTTCACCTTGTGGGATTACATATTGTTTTAATAGATAGGTTATTGTTGGCTATAATTTTAGATGTTTTGTTTTCTGGAATATCATTTCAACCTTTCCATTCCTTTGAAGCAATGGCTATTACATCTTGTGTGATCCTGACTGTGGCTTCTCAGTAGTAGAATGCTTTCTTTCTAGTTGCTTGTAGTATATCCCCCATGACTTGAGAGTTCTGTATTTCAGCTATAATATTCCTGAGAGTTTTCATTTGGAGTTTTTTTTCAGGAGGTACCTTGTAGATTTTTCAATTTCTACTTTACCCTCTGTTTTTTAAAGATCTAGGCAATTTTCTTTTATGATTTCTTGAAATATGATGTCTAGCTCTTCATTTTTTGTCTGTGACTTTCAGGTAGTCTAATGACAGTTAAATTATTTCTTTTTCATCTGCTTTTCAGGAAGCTTTTCTTCTATGAGATGTTGCACATTTTTTACATATTTATTCAGTTTTTTCTTCTTTGTTTTGGTATTTCGTGATATCTCCTGGAGCCCTTTATGAGCTTCCATTTGGCCAATTTTGATTTTCAGGGAACTATTTTTTTTTCAGTAAGGTTTTAGATCTTTTTTTCATGCTATCAATTCTCTTTTGCTATTATTTTAATTTTTCAAATCTCTTTTCCTCATTGGAAATAAAAAAAACCTTTTCTAGGAATTCTTATTGGACTTATATCCTAGTTGCATTTTTATTTCAAGCTTTGTTTATTGATGTTCTCAAATAGTTGTCGACATCTGAATTTGTCTTGAGCTTCCCTATCACCACAGAAGCTTTTTATGGTCAGGTGTCTTTTTAATCATTTGTTCATTCTTCAAGTTTCTTCCCTCACTTTGAACTCAATCTTAAGATTTGGCTCTGTGCACTTTGGTGGGATCTGAGGGAGAGGAAAAAGTGACCTGGGCTTCTGTCATCTTGCAGCCTTCTGCTGCTTTCATATCTCTGGTGAGATCTCAGACTAGATCTGCTCCTTGCCCTCCTGATTTGAGCCCTGCCAGTTCCTGATTCAAGTTTGAATCTTCCAAATTTGAAACTTCCAAATCTTGTCTCTGGTTGGGAGTTTCAGCAGATAGCTGCTGGATTCAGTCCTTGTTGGCACAGCAGCAGTCTCTACAGGTGCAGAATGGCTGAATTTCTGACTCCTTTTTGGTATGGGACTTCTGCCTTGATTATGCCTCTGCAGGATTATGGTGTGGGAGGGGGGGAAGACTAGAATGAGTCACCTCTCTTTTTCAGGAATGAGAACCACACGGTTATGTCTTGTCCCTCTCCCAAACTTTTCTATCTCACTAAGCTGCTCAGCCCTAGAAAAATGACTCCCTGTGACTTTTTTGGCCTTTCCTAACAAGAATCCTGAATGATGTATTTTTAGGTCATTGTGGAAGAGGAGCACTGGGTGAACTTGGCAAAAATGCTTCCTGTCATTCTGCCATCTTGGCACAGACTTCTCTTCATGTAGGTTTGCAGAGTCTTTCTGTTTTTATTTTTCTATTGTTATCTTCTTCTCCTTGGTTGTTGTCTGTGTTTACTCTTCTGGTATATCTGTTGTCAGGGGTGTTTGCAGAACAAATGATGACATTAGCTTTGGTTTTCTAAGAATGTTTTGACTGTGTCTAGATCATTGGATATCCATCTATTTTTCATTTATCGTTAAGCTCAGATTTGCAGATTGGGTCACGTTGGGCCACATCTTGAGCGTCAGTTCTCTTTGGAACCCATTATTCTATTCTATCCAAGTAAGAAAAACCTCTAGACTGTGAGTGTCCATAGACTGTTGAATCTAGAGTCAAGACAAGTGGGGTTCAATCTCAGACACTTCCTCAGCTTTGTGACCCTGGACATTACCTATCTGCCTACCTCAGTGTCCTTATCTGTAAAATGAGAATGTACCTATCTCCCAGAGTTGTTCTGAAGATCAAATGAGATTATCTTTGTTCCCCCCCCAACTTTTATTAATTTGCTTGTTTTCAGTTTTTAACAATCACTTCCATAAATTCCAATTTTTCTCTCCCTCCATTTCTCTACCCTCTCCAAGACAACATGAAATCTTACATGCATTCTACACTTGTATTGATATTGAACACACTGTCACATTAGTCATATTGCATAGAAGAATTAAAACAAGTGTGATAAACCATGAGAAAAAAGAAAACAAAACATAACACAAGAGAAAATAGTTTGCTTCATGCTGAGTTCTGATTCCATAGTTCTCTCTCTGGATGTGGATGACATTTTGCCTGAAAAGACCTTTGGGAATGTTTCAGGTCCTTGCATTGCTGTGAAGCGCTAAGTCTATCAAAATCAGTCCTCACATACTGTGGGTCTTACTGTGTATAATGTTCTCTTGGTTCTGCTCATTTCACTCAGCAGCAGTTCATATAAGTCATTCCAGGTTTTTCTGAAGTCTGGCTTCTTGTCATTTCTTATACCAGAATAGTATTCGATTACATTCATATATCACAACTTGTTCAGCCATTCTCCAATTGATGGGACATCTCCTCGATTTTCAATTTTGACCACCCCAAAAAGAGCTTGTACAAATATTTTTGTACAAGTGGGACCTCTTCCCTTCTTTATGACCTCTTTGAGACACAGTCCTAGTAGCAATAGTGCTGGGTCAAAGGGTATGCACATTTTTATAGTCTTTTGGCTATGAAATTGGCCAAATTGCTCTCCAGAATGGTTGGTTCAGCTCACAGCTCCACCAACAATGAATTGGTGACCCAATTCTCAGACGTCTTGACCAACATTTATCATCTTCTTATTTTGTCATGTTAGCCAATCTGATAGGTGTGATGTGGTAGCTCAAAGTTGTTTTGATTTGTATCTCCCTAATCAATAGTGATTGAGAGCATCTTTTCATATCACTACATATATCTTTAAATATTCCTGAAAATTCCCTGTTCATACCCTTTGATTATTTATCATTTGGGGAATGACTTGTATTCTTGTAAATTTGTCTCAGCCCTCTATGTATTTTAGAAATGAGGCCTTTATCACAGACACTAGTTATAAAAATTCCTTCCCATTTTTCTGCTTTCCTCCTAATCTTGGTTCCATTGGCTTTATTTGTGCGAAATCTTTTCACTGTAATGTAATCAAAATTATCCATTTTGCGTTTCATAATGTTCTCTACCTCTTGTTTGGTCATAAATTCCTCCATTCTCCATAAGTCTGACAAAGAAATTATCCCTTGCTCCCCTAATTCATTTATAGTATCAGCCTTTATACCTATATCATGTATCCATTTGGACTTTATTCTTGTGTATGGTGTCAGGCATTGGTCTATGCCTAGTTTCTACCACATTATTTTCCAGTTTTCCCAAGAGTTTTTGTCAAACAATGAGTTCTTTTCCCAGAATCTGGGATCTTTGGGTTTATGAAACAGTGGACTGCTGTAATCACTGACTACTGTGTCTTGTGTACCTCACATATTTCACTGATCTACCCCTCTGTTTCTGAGTCTTGGTAGTCGTTTTGATGATTGCTTCTTTATAATACAATTTGAGAACTAGTATGGTTAGGCCACCTTCCCTGGCATTTCTTTTCATTAATTACCTTCACATTATTCTTCCAGACAAATTTTGATATTATTTTTTCTAGCTCTGGAAAATAATTTTCTGGTTGTTTGATTGGTATGACACTAAATAAGTAAATTAATTTAGGTAGAATTGTCATTTTTATTGTATTAGCTGGGCCTACCCACAAGCAATTAATGTTTTTCCACTTACTTAGATTTGATTTTATTTGTGCTAAAAATGTTTTGTAATTGTGTTCATACAGTCCCTGGATTTGTTTTGGCCAGTAGACTACCAAATATTTTACAGTGTGGGAATTTCTCTTTCTATCTCTTCCTGTTGGGCTTTGTTATTAATGTATAGAAATGCAAATGAT
Source organism: Notamacropus eugenii (assembly GCF_028372415.1). NCBI lineage: Eukaryota > Metazoa > Chordata > Mammalia > Diprotodontia > Macropodidae > Notamacropus > Notamacropus eugenii. The sequence goes on along the minus strand of NC_092879.1, from coordinate 12,848,164 downwards.
TTATGTGGGTTTATTTTATATCCTGCAACTTTGCAAAAGGTGTTTGTTATTTCAAGCAGCTTTTTACTTAATTCTCTAGGATTCTTGAAGCATATCATCATATTGTCTGCGAAGTCTTATAAATATTTGTGTACATGTGTGTCCTTTCCCCATTTCTATGATCCCTTTGGAATACAGCACTAGAAGTTCTATTGCTGGGTCAAAGGCTATGCACGTTTTTATTGCCCTTTGGGCATACTTCCCAATTGCTTTCTAGAATGGTTGGATGAGCTCACAGCCCCACCAACAATGGATTAGTGTTCCAACTCTCCCACATCTTCTCCAACATTTAGCATCTTCCTGTTTTGTCATGTTAGCCAATCTGATAGGTGTGATGTGGTGCCTCAGAGTTGGTTTGATTTGCATCTCTCTAATCAATAGTGATTTAGAACATTTTTTCATATGACTATACTTATAGCTTTAAATTCTTCTGAAAATTCCCCGTTCATATACTTTGATTATTTATCAATTGGGGAATGTAATTAATCAGTTTAAAAATGAATGTATGAAAATAAGTAATGATTTTGGGATAAAATAGTAGATAAAGGAACTAGGACTAAAACCAAGAATCATCTACCCAGAAAAACTGAGTATAATACTTCAGGGGAAAAATGGTCATTTTAAACAGATCCCTGAAATCCTAAAGCAATTCCATTACACAAACTTTAGCTTTGAGATCTGATAATCCTTTTTTTATGTAACTCTAGATTTCAGTAAAGGCCAGAGTTTGAAGGATCTGGACCTTGACAATCCTTTGATATAAACTTTAGATTTTGAATTAGGAAGAGCCTGGGGCTAATAGTCTCCTTTGTTTAGAGGATGCCTTTTGATGTCAAGCAAATAAGACTCCTTTATCAGACCCTTCTTCTAGCATCCTAGTGAAGAGAGGAAAACACAGATACCTTGGGTTGTAACTTCAGCTTTTGTCAAACTCTGTTAAGATGGCAAGTTCAAAGTCCTGTTTAGGACAGGATGTCTGTATCTGGGTGATGGGACCTTTTCCTTATCTTAAATCACAGAGATATGCTACAGAAAGAAGATGCCCATAGCTTGGGATCATAAAACCCAACTGACGCCACTTTGTTTACAATGTGTCTATCTAAGAGAACTCCTTCCTCATGGCAAAATGTACTTAAGACAGTCAATTTCTGTACTAAGTCAGCCAGTTCTGATCCTGGCTCCAGAGCGCTATGACCGTTGTCTTTAAGAGAGGATTAATTAAATAATAATTCATGCTTATTAGCCTGATGTCTTTTATTTAACCAAGTTTTCAGGTTAACAGATCTAATTGAACCTGAATTCAAAACTCTCAGTTTTTCACTCTAGGCTGCCTGCTTGAGACATTTTTCCCCCCTCCGGAATCTTCCACTAACTTGTGGCACAGTTTCTTCCTGCTTCTCATAAATTCTAATTTATATTAAGCATTAAATTAAGAGTAACACGTTTCACTTTTTTACATTTTCACATACAATCAGAATGAATTCATTCACCTTTTCATTGTATCTGTTGACCTGAAAACTTGGTTAGAGAAAAGGCAACAGGCTAAATGCATACATTTTATGATTTAATTAATTAATCAGTTCCCCATAAAGATAACAGTTACATAGCGCTATGGAGCCAGGATCAGAACTGGCTGGCTTAGTACAGAAATTGACTGTCTTAAGTACATTTTGCTATGAGAAAGGAGTTCTCACATTGTAAACACATTGTAATTGGGTTTTGTGATCCCAGGCTATGGGCATCTTCCTTCCATAGCATGCTTTTGTGATTCAAGGTAAGGAAAAGTCCCATCACCCAGATTGCAGGCATCCTGTCCTAAACAGGCCTAAAATTGTTTATTCACAACCCAAGGTGTAGGCATCCTCCAAACAAAGGAGACTATTAGGTCCAGACTCTTCTTAATTCAAACTTTGGCCCTTATTAAAGTCTAAAATTTATATTAAACATTATCATTCCCTCCTTTTGGTCAAAGGCAAGCTGAAGGCTTTGCCTGTAGACCAACAAAGATATGAAAAACTAAATCTTCATGTAGGTCTTGGGAAAGCTGTCTCTGTCTGATGTCATCTTCTTCAGGCCCTTTCAAACTTGGAGGACATGGTCCACTCAGGAGCAGGGGCAATGGAGGTGACAGATGGATCCAAGAGTCTATACAGAAAACCTGACAGGGTCTTCCAGAAAACATATGATTTGATAGTTGAGATGAAACAATACAACATAGTTAACATAGCAATAGTTCAGTTTCCCAACCATGCAGGGCTAGGTTCAAACAACACAATAAAGGTTTTTTGTTGTTTTTTTTTTTCAGTTCAAAAAATTGCATTTTTACATTGTCAGGTACAGATGGCTCACAATAGACTACTTCTGAAAAAGGGAGATTCACATGTCACCAATAGAAAACAAGAAAACTTAAACATGAACCATACAAATAAATGCAATCATTAATTAACATTGAGTTCCTGATATCTCAGTAATCCATGCTTGATTTTCATTCAAACATCACTTTTTGAATCCCAGATTTCTCATGTAGTCATCTGATACCTAGATATCTTTTCTTTAACAACAGGTTTTATTCTTGGGATAGTTCAAAAAGAAAATTCTGCCTTTCTAGTTCAAATCTAGAAGTTCCCAGATACTTCTGACAGTATAAATTAGTATAATTACTTAAAATTTGTTCTCCATTTTTGAAATTTCAGAAAATTTCAGTTTATCTTACTTGCTGTTTCTGTTTTTACCTAAATCTACTACCTGGAATAAGAATCTTTTAAAATGTGAAGTTCAACCATAAAACAAACTCATCCGCCCTTTAAATTATTGGACAGGTACTTTAACAGAGAAGAAATAATTTACCACTATCTTATACAATCTTGTGCAAAAATCCAGATTTGAGATCTTATTATCAAAAGCATGATAAATTTTAGAATCCTATAATATACTCCTGTATATAATTCTTAGAGGAATCAGTCTGATCCTGTTACTTTTCCTCAAAATTTGCTCTTATTACTTAGTCTAATCATTTCCTCGATGTTATCTCTATATTATATTTATTTTTATTTGGCCAGGAATGTAGGTTAAAATTGTAAGCTATTCATTCCTGCATCCCATTTTAGTAACTCAGAGATGCTCCAATTTCCATTTATTATTTGAGAGACTTAGTTGTACTTACAGAACGTCTTAATTACAAAGATTTGCTATAAAGGAAAAAGAGAGGGACAATGTTAACAGAAGGAAAAGATTTCCTTAGTTCTGGTGGATTCCAGGAATAAGCTATTATCTGACATGTGAGGTCACCAGGTGCTGAAAGCAGGGTTTCAGAGTAATCAGGTGGGGAATTTCCTTTTTCAGAAAGGAAATAGCACATTTGGGAAATAGAGTTAGGAAGATCCTACCTAGGCCTTGTCCACGGTCATCTTCAAAACCTTTCCATGCATCCACCGTTAGCCTGCAGCACATGTCAATTGGGTTTATGACAACTTAGACAAGTATTCCTGTAATCAGAACTTCAAACAATAGTAAATTGCAGTCCCAGTCTTATATAGCAAATCAATATTGGCTGGTATCCTTCAGAGAAAATACTTCCTCACTCTTTAAATCATCTGAAACTGACACAAAAGTGTCCAGAACAACTATGCAGGAGCAAGAGGGGTTTAGAAAACCCATAGTTATTCCCAAATCTTATCTACCTTTCATAGTTTCAATCAGAACTTAATTTATCTTTCCAAATCTCTCAACCCTATTACCCAGATTATTCCATTTGCCTTTGCATTTTAACCATAAGACAAGATAGCTCCTAAGTTATTACTTTTTTACTAGCATAATTGTACTGGAATCTCATTCCAGCTTAAACAAGGTAAAGAGGTTAATGACTAAATGTATAGTTTGATGGAATTATTTCCCTTTCTTAAAAACAGTTTCTTGGAGTTGCAATAAACAATAAAGATTTACCAGGACACACACATAAGGGATTCCATTTAACATCTTTCCTTCTCAAATTTAAAACTTTACTGATGTAAAAGCCAATTATTAAAAATTCTCTCTATCTATTACAACTTCTGTGCAAGTAATATTCATTGTTTAGAATTTGCATTAACCAACGAAATTCCTTTACTAGGACTGATGATCTTACCCAAAGGAATGGGAGGACTGTTCTAAATGAACAGAAGGAATTTAAATAAAGTTTTCACTCCATTGTGGGACTGTTCTGAATGGGCAGAGGGAGTCTAAATAAAGTTTTCACTCCATTCCCTCCTTTCCATACATAGGAATCACTTAACAATTTTAGGTTTCGGCATTAAAACAGTAACCCCAAATAACTTAGTTGACAATCCTACAACTTCATAGAAGATAGCCAAATTGTTTAGCTTCAACTTTTTTAACAGACAGGGGTGAAAATGCCTGGTTTTCTAAATGGCAATTACAAAACATTATAAGACAAAGTTAGCAAGACTGATAAAGTAACATAACTGGTGTTGCACAATTTTCCCAACATCTTTTAGTTTCAACAAAATTCAAATAAAAAATTGCTCTAACACTATTTCAAGATTACAGTGGTCACTCAGTTTTCACAATCTAAGAGAAATTCAGACACACAATCCTAGAAATACAGTTTTAACACAACAATAACTGCAGATGGCATAATTTGCATTTCCAGAAATTATTGGTCTTATTACTTTTAGCGATTAAAACCACTTCAAAGTTAACAATTACATTAGAAAGATAATAATGTTGTATGTAACATATATCAGTCATTATGTTAAGCATTTTACAATCATTTTATCAAAGCTGCATTAGTTTAGGCATTGTAAGCTTTGTGGCAGCATTGTTCCTCTGTATCAATTGGTTTATCTGTACATACCACTTAATAGATGCTTTAAGGGAAACTGTTGTGGTGGTGGGAAATGAAGTTGATGTTCTTGAAACAAGATTGTCCATGAGATGTGATTATGGGTTCATTTCTATTTGTATTACTCCTTTCTACTATAATAGCTCTCTGTATAATTGGACTAAGATTAGAAATCATTTGAATGGATATGGGGAATAGCATATTGAAGACCTTAATCAGATTTCTAATGATATAGATAGGACCTCCAAAGAAAATCTTGATCTTCTTGAAGCTGCAAATGTGATTTGGGATTATTTTGCTAATACAAATCCCTTTGCGTCCTTGTTTCATTGGCTCATATCTATATTACCTCTATTCATCATTGCCCTTGTGTTTCTCTGTATTGGGCCACCTATTTATGGGTGCCCAAAAGAGGTAATTTAAATTCTTGCTAATTGTGGCAGAGCAATGATTCAGAAGCACTGATTTAAACATTTATACATTGAAATGCATTTTGTAGTAATGTCTAAATATAATGCATTAATTTACTATTCAGGGAAGATTGTTTTAAGTAATAAACTCTAAAAAAATGATGAAACTCTACCTCAGAACTGACTAACTAACTTTCTTCTGCCTTGGTTCAACTCTTTCCCATGCTACCTGTTTTTGTTGCTGCTCAACACTAGGCAAAGTGGTTCTTGCTGTGCTCTTTTCTCATCCCCTTCTTGGGAGAGGTCAGAAATATATGAAATGTTTAAAGCTTAAGTAAAACCTTTCTTTTTCTATTTTACTTACCCTCCTAACTTGTCTTCTTAAAAGGAAATAAGAATATCACATGTTTCATTAACTAGTCACACTGAATTTGAAGTCATTGCTTCATTGTTTAAAGTAGTATTTTAAAAAGCAAAGGATATCAAAACTGTTTAAGATTTTAAGCAAAATTGACTACAAAATAAATGTACAAAATGTAAGTCCTAATTTCCTCAATTGAATTCCACTGTAAAAAAAGATATTCCTATAGAAAAAATTTCTCAGATTGATTTTTATTTTTTGTAAAAAATTGAGATAGTAGCCTGATATCCAGTGTTCTGGGGTTAAAATAAATTAAATATTTTCAGAACTTTGTCAGATTTTCTTAACTGCATAGTTTCCGATTCCTAGTTCATTAAACCCATTCTTCATATCATAGGATTTAAAACAAGGAGATGGGATCTTAGAGATCTGGCATCCTGCCTCATAAAATAGTAGATTTGGAATCAGGAAAACCTGAGTTCAGCTCTTACTGGTTGTGTGACTAGATAAGTCACTTAACTGCTTTGATTCTCAGTTCTTCATGTGTTAAATGGAGATAATCATAGCACTTAGCCTCAAAAAGTTGTTGTGAGGATGAAATTATACGCATATGCATGTATCCCATATATTATTTATGTTGTATATAATGACTTCTCAAACTTTAAAGTGATATATAAAATGTTAACTACAATAATAACAGCTATTATCATGAGTTGCTGTGGCATTACTATTGTTATTTATATTACACATGTAATAGGTAGCTCCAGGGTCACACAGGTTATACTACCCATATAACAAAATCAGGATGTCAACCCAGGGTCTTCTGGTATCCAATATAATGGTTTTTTCTGTTACTCCATTCCTCTGATTTTCTGATTGCATACTTATTATTTCTTGAATTAAATGTCATTTGCCTACCTTTGTCAGAATGTAGTAGTGCTGTTGCACTCATACTACCCTAAAAATTTCTTAAGTTTGCTTTAGCCTTTTTAGTAGACAAAATGAGTGCCCCATCTTAACTTCCAAGGTAGAAATTCTGTAAGAATGAGTTTGTTTTAAAACAGAGCAGGTGGCCTAAGTATAAAATTTCTAGCCCCATTGGCTAAAACTTGTAAATGTGGAGCTCACCTAAATGAACATAGAATCAGAGTTGGAAGAGATCTTAGAAATGACCCAATTCAATCTCCTCACTTTAGAAATGAGGGAACAGAAAACAACTTAGTTAATATTAATGGACACTTTTCACACATTCAATCAAGTTGCTATGAAACTATTTGTGAATTCATGAAGAGTGTGATTTTGAATGTTATTTTGATTTTAGAGTGGGCAACCCCTAGTGCAGAAACTCCATCTATTTAAGCAGCTCCCAACCCATCTTATTATCTTTTGTGTTTAAATTCCTTTCATTTCCAAATTAATCCTTTTTTCCTCCCAGGACCCTGTTCCATGTCCTTGGGAATGACAGGCAGCAAGTGTTACAGGCTACATTTCAAGCATACAACTACTTCTAACAATAGATTGCAGAATTAAAGAAAAATGGGGGGAAAGTACCTGCCCTCTCTTTTGTGCAAGATGGGGGACAGGGAGTATGGAACATTGCATATACCATTAAAATCAGCTGATGATGTCACTTTTGCCAAACTGCTGGTTTTTTTCCTCTTTTTTATTCTCTGTTAGAGGAGATGGTTCTCTGGGTTTGGGAGGAGGGAAGGATTAATTTGGAAATGACGGGAATGTGAAAACAAAAGATATAATTAAAAATTTAAAGAGTAATTGATTGGAGAGCTCTTCAGGTAAAGGTACTGGGAAGGGCAGAGGGAGAAAATGTATATTATAATATGACTTTTTCTGTTGAAATTGTCTTTTAAATAATTTGTTATATAAATATCTTCATGTCAGGAATGTTCGTGACAACGGCATACCAAAAAACTGAAAAGTATTTTGGCAATGTAACGGTAAAACAGGCTGCTAGATATGGCATTAAGAGTTTTTAAGGACTTTTTTATATCAGATTAAAAACTTTGGTATAATTCAAAATATTTATCCTTGTTTTCTTTCTTACCTTATGTTAATAAATAAAAAATAAATGAAAATGTCTAATGTAAAACTCCTTTTTAATTCAAAGTAATATTTTAAAAAAAGGCAAAGGAAATGTGAAGAGGCTCGCCAAGAAAAAGAAACAATGGTGATGAAGTATGTCAAAGGTGAAGAAGAAACTTTAAATCTTAGAAAAGAAAAGGAGGGACTTGAGAGAAAACTCGGAGATGCAAATAAAGAAATTGAGAAGCATGTTAACAAAGTTAAACAGCTTTCTCAAGAAAAAGGAAGACTATACCAGCTCCATAAAACAAAGGTGTAGAGTGTTTCTGTAGGTTAGAGAAGAACTTTGCCATCTTCTGCATTTATGGTAATTAATAGTCATATAATCAAAACTTAACAAACAATTTTAAAAAACTTGAATATATTTTCTATTAGCTTGTCCCCCAAATTTGCCTCTTTACTAAGTTAGCATTCTAATTTTGCCCTTAGTAGTTTTGATGTGCTAGCATGAAATACTGGTTAATTTTTTCCAGAAAATGACCATTCCTTCCTTACAGGCATTTTTCACCTATAAATATTAATGTTGTAAATTTTCATTTGTATTCCAAGGTAAAGCTTCCAATTTGATCATTTGTGGGGGACATAAATAATATCATTAATGTGTGACTTACTTTAAGAATTTATTTAATTAGTCCACAATCTCATTATAGAGCATTTTATCCATGTGCAGCATTTTGTTCATCTTTGAATGTCTTAGAAAAGGATTTCATCAATAATGTACCAAAATATGGCCTCATTTTATAACAATGAAATTTCATAGTAAAGACTAATGGGAAAATCATTATTATACTGATGTACTAATTATTATGTTTACTTTAACTAGATAAGTTTTAGGTAAGAAATGCATCCAGTTGTTCACAGAAATTCTAAAAAAATTCATTTAATATGTCGTTTTAACTTTTTATAATTGGAAAGAAATAGAAGGATGTGATATGCACATACTTTCAACACAAATTGTGTATTAAATTTAAATATCAGTAGTCATTCTAGTTTTCTGATTTGGAAATTTTGCTGCCCTCTTGTGGGTTGATTTAAAATTGTTTTTTATAATTCTCCATTCGCAAAGAAACCTAAGATTGCAACACTACTGCAGATAGTTTTATGAATTGCTATGGCCAAAGACATTTGTCTCCCTGTGGTCAGCTACTTCCTGTGAGGAGTCTTTTTAAATTTAGCTAGCCTGCTTACCAGATAATAAAACTTGTTCCTAGAATGTGTAAGTAGTCCATACTTTTCAGCTTTTTAAGACTAGATAGAAATAGCAGTCCACTAACAGCTTACCAGAACCCAGGGTTAACTTCTTAAAGGGGTGTTAAAGTAGAAGTAGAATTTTATTTTAATATATAAAGAAAATTTGGACTGAAATTTTTAGGAGATGTTTGAGTATGGATTAGGCAGCAAAAATTACTGTCTTATCAAAACGCTAAAAGAATTTTAAAAGAATTAATATAGGAATTTATGATATAATCTGAGAGTTTCTCAGCTAAGAGTTATCATTACCCCACTTCTTTCATTCAGCTTCATTTTAATAACTTTAACTTATAAATAATGGGCATATATAGAATCAGTCTTTTTTTTTTGTGATTTCATCTTGACCACCAAATTCATTAAAGCTCACTGAAAGATTTTAATTTTACGTTGCTATTTACTGACAAATTAGAGCAAGGATTCTTGATGTGAAATTCATACATTTTAAAAAAAATAATTAGAACTACATCATAATATAGTTGGTCATATGTATTTTATGCGTTTAAAGCATATTTTGAGAAGAGTTCCATAGGCTCAGTGGACTTCCTAAGGGATCAATGATACCTAAAAGGTTAAGAAAATCTGAGTTAGGGTAACTAACTCAGAGTAGTTACTCTAGAAACATTCTTATAGTTGATCTTTATATGTATGTAAAATGTGTAGTAATTAATTGATTGCCTTAAATAGAAAAGTGAAAGCATGAATTAATAGCATTCTATTTTAGGAAAGGGATGCCACTAGAATGAGCAGAGAAATCAAGAAGTTGAAGGAAGTTATCAACAGTCACATCATCAAAGCAAAATGGGCACAAAAAAAATTAAAAACAGAAACAGATTCGCACAATTAGTATGATAACATGGAGTAATAATAATAGTCTAATATGTTTTGCTCTCAAATATAGTAACGGTAATGATGCCAAAAACTTAAGGTCATGGTATACTGGACATACTATACAATTATATGTGTATAAGGAAAGCTAGTTATTTGGAGATTTTTTATATTAAATCATCTAGATATTACATTCCACTCTGTATGATTTCCCATTAAAAAAATTAAACTTTAAATGTTTTCTCTATCCTTATTATTAAAAGGCAGATTAAAAAAAATAACATGACTTCAATAAATCTTCAGATTTATTATAAAGCTACCAATAACACTAAGCTTGTACTTTATAATCATATGGCAGAACCTGATAAACATCAATAATGTTGACCAGTGGGGGGAAAAAAAAACTGTTTAAAGCAATTGAATTAATAGGCTCAGTTTGTTTGAATTGTTTTATGCAAAATTTCAGATGGACATTTTTACTCCAGATCCATTTGCTACTTAAAATATACATTTTCTGATTAGATCTTTCTGGATCATAAGAGTGACTATTGAACTTTGACCACTTAAAGCTTGGCAATAGTTCTCTGATGATGGCACTTATTAAAAAGTGGTTTTTAGTGTGCATTTTGAACTAGAAATCCAATGTTTCATTTGTGAACTTCACTATTTTATTTTAGGTTACACTTCGCCATCACATTTCCAAAGGTCAGAATTAAGGACGTAGCTCTTAAATGAATGGTATAATTTTACCAATTAACTTTTGAATGTATAAATACTCATTTCAATTTTCGTCGAGATCTTTGTGAAATTAAACATTAGAATAATGTAACATTGGAACTGAGTGGGTTTTAAAGATTATCTGATTCAGCCCCCAGGCAAGGAAATAGATACCCAGACAGGTTAATTTTCTATCCCAGGGTGGCAAAGCTAATAGAATATGGCAGAACCTGGCTGGGCTAAAATGTAGACCTCTCAACTTCTGATTCAGTGCTATTTCAGTTAACTTTATTAGCATTATTTTTGTTTGTTTTCTCTTTTTCATTTCAGGAAAGCAAAGATAAACTTAAAGAAACAACAATAAAATTAACTCAGTCCAAAGAAGAGGCAGATCAAATACAGAAAAATTGTCAAGAAATGATAACAGCATATCAAACAAACATTGTTCCTTCACTAACCAAATGAAGAAAATTAACAATATTCTTTTTTTAAAATTTTCTGTGCTTATATATTGAATGTATTTCTGCAGGCATTTTCCAATAAAATAGGCTGTTCTTTACATTAATATCCCTAGGACATAAAGTTGCACTTTAGAGGATTCTTGGGGGAAAAAAACATCTTGTTAGAGGGAAAAAATGGAGTGAAGAATATATGAAATTCTTTAAAACAATTTTTTAAATAAATCTAAAAATTTCATACAAATGTTTCAGTGTTCATCTGAAATATTTCCATGCAGTGGCAGCATGGTAGAGTGAAAAGAGCATTCGACTTGGAAGCACAGATCTGGGATTTTCAATCCTATTTTTAACCTTTTAGTAACTGTTACTCTTGGTAAGTCACTTAACCTCTTTCAGACATAGTTTACTTATCAATAAAATAAGGATATTAACACCTACTTCACAGGGCTGTTGCAAAGATCCAATGAGATGTCTATAAAGTATATGTAAATCCTAAATTCTCTAAATATTCCACTTACTGATATCTTGTAGAATAGGCACTGTGTTAAAGTTTTACTTATAGCTGTATTAAAGTAAAACATTGGTTAAATGATTTCAACAAATATCAAAATAGCAAAGCTTTCTATACTTTTGAAAGTGTGAAGCTTAAAAATTAAACTCTTATTTTTTCTTTTCCTTCTCTTCCACCAGGAGTCAGAAGAAATTAAATCAAATGAATTAGATGCAAAGCTCAAAGTCACAAAAGGAGAACTAGAAAAACAAATTCAGGAAAAATCTGATCAGCTAGAGGTGAATACTTACGTTCTGTGCATACCTTCTACCATACAAGAAATGCAGAAAGTCAGGACAGCTTCCTTTGCAAAAATGGTTTCTGCCTATTACAAAGAGCAGGCAAAGTGTTTGGCACAAGTTAATTGATTCGTGATGGATAACATTTTACTGTGATCTCCTTTTTAAAATTTGACAAGGTGCATCGTGCCAAAATAAAAGAACTAGAAGATTTGAAGTGGACATTTAAGGAGGGTATGGATGAGCTATGGACACTAAAAACAAAGGTAATTGACTTAGTTATCATTGGGCCAAAGAGAGAATAAAGTAACATTTTAAATTTAGATCATGAATCTTATTTGTTTCTTTGATTGTTTTGCAGGGATGGGAGTAGGTTGGAGGAGAGGTGGGAATTGCGGAGACATCATTATATGACAGAATAGGCGTTCTTGAATAATAAAATACAGTCCTGTTCTGTGCTTGTTTAAAGTTTTTGCCACTAGTGTGTTTTAGAATATTATACCCGTTTCAACACCCACTTAAGACAATACATAATATTAACGATTTGGTTTTAGGCATTTGACTTAGAAACAGTGTTGATAGCCAGTCAGTTGATTTGGTATCTGAGCCCTTAATAGTTGTAGGGGGAAAAATTTTTCATTAAGACTACAAAGACCCTTCTCTACAATTCCCCTGAATATGTTAATGCCACTTTAATTTCTAATAGTCTGGCAAATCGAATACATAGTAACTACATACCTCATGTTAAAAAATAATATGACTTTTTCCTCTAATATGCATCCTATTTATTGTGAAATACGTTGTTAAAGCTGTTATCCTTTTCAAAATTAGTCTACCCTTTCAAAATATTGTCTTGAATCTATATAGCACTTTGTAACTTCAAAGTATTTTCATATACATTATTTCATCTGAGTCTCACTGTACAATAATTATTTGACTAGGGCAAGTATTAATGCTCTTTTTAGAGATGAAGAAACAATTAGGAATTAAGTGATTTACCTAAAAAAAGACACTAATAGTACTTAGTGATAGAAATGAAACTAGATTCCTGATCTCTTTCCTCATTTTGTTTTTTTTCCACAACTATACCACACTGCCTTGAGTATTTATAGAATATTAATATATAGTCACTACAATGAATTTTTATAAGAAACAAAAGAATATCATACAGCATGCTTATTTGGTAGGTGAAGTGTCTAGAAGATGAACGATTAAGAACAGAAGATGAATTATCCAAATATAAAGAGATTATTAATCGCCAAAAAGCTGAAATTCAAAATTTGTTGGAGCTAAAATTGTAGAGCAGTTACAGGACCATATTCAAAGGTATTAAATAAAAAACTTTAATTTGTATTTATCATTAGATTTTTTTTCTATTTATGGGGCATATTTTATGATTAATTACTCAGTAGAAATGAAGTAAGTGAAATGGGCATTTTCAGAATCAACATTTGTCAACTCTGCTTAAAATGAGTATCCTGTCAATTTTAATTTGTAACGCTCATAGATTCATCACTGTTTTCCATGTCTATCCCTTTGTTATATCATCATTTTCTTACTGTGAGGTACCATAAGTCAAAATGATTTCTAAAATTCCTGCCTTCATTTGAACTCTTTTAGGAGAGTGTTTGAGAAATTTCTTGTAATTTTTATATAATAATAGTAATAGATAGCATTTATATAGCATTTTTAAAGTTTGAAAACTGCTTTACATGTTTAGTCATTTAGTCCTCACAACAACCCTGGAAGGGGCACTATTTTTATCATCCTCATTTTACAGATGAGGGACAGACAGAAGTTAAATAATTTGCCCAGCAACTTAAAATCTGTAAGATGTTTGAAGCCATATTTGAACTAAGGTCTTACTGACTTGAGACCCAATGATCTCTCCACAAAAGCTAAGATGAAAATTATATTTTTAGGTGATGACTATAGTAGTTATTTTTATGGCAGCATGATTTTATACTTTTTTCCATTTCTTGTCTTTTTCACACTAGTATAAGTACATAATCTTTTCCTTAAGAATATCTGAAAAACTGATGGTTTATTATTTGGCCTTGATAGAGCTTGATGTTAGATAAAAATTTTAAGAACAGTGTCTTTCAGCAATCGTTGTATATTTTTTCATTAATGACACTTTTTTTTAGAGGTAAACAAGAAATTGAAAACTTGTCTGAAGAAGTTCATTAAGTATCTACTATGTGCTAGGTGATTAGGTATGTAAAGGCAAAAAATGAACATTACCTTTCCTTATGGACCTTATGTTCTATTGGAGGGAGACATCATGTACCTGGATAAGTAAACACCAAATATGTGCTCATCTGCTTTGGTTACTTAATAGTAGATTCATAAAGGTACCAATTCAAATGGAGATACCTTGGTGTAATGGAAAATTAGCTGATTGTTGTCCTTTGTTCTTGAAGAAGACCAAAATGACCTCAAAAGTACACTGTGTTTGGAGTCAGTGCCTGCAATTGATGTGATGACTGGAAATTAATTTCCCTTCTCTGGGATTTGGTTTCCTCATTTCTAAAAAAAAAAAAAACAGAGTTCAGATTGGATGACCTCAAAAAGTCTTTTCAACTCTAAAACTTTGAGATGCACACTTCTAAGTGTTCCTTATCAAGTGCCAGCAGCCCCTGTTACTATGCTCATCAATATTACTAATGAAAATAACAGCTAGCATTGAAATGGAGATTTAGGACTTGCAAAGCACTTTACTAATATTATTGCATTTGATCCTCAAAACAACCCTGGGAGGAGGCAATTATTATAACCCCCATTTTATAGATAAGGAAACTGGGGCAAACAGGGGTTAAGTGACTTACAAAGGGTCACACAGCTGGTATGAGTCTGAGGCAGAAACTGAATTCAGATTTTCCAGATTCCAGGCCTAGAACACTAACCATTGTGCTACCTAGCTACCTTTTTATATTTTTAGATGATGCTCTTATTTGACAAAATAGACATTCCTCTCAAAGGGTCTTTGAATGTCAGAGCTAGGAAAACCTTAGAAAAGATCTAATCCAACTCCCTCGTTCTGCAAATAGAAAAACTGAGGCCTAGAGAGGGAAGATGACTTGCCCAAGGTCACCCAGGCCATTTGTTGCATAGCTAGAACTGGAATCTAGATTTTCTGGAATCTAGAACTGGAATCTAGGTCCCTATTTTGGAGATCTTTACATTGCACCATGCCTTCTGTCTCCTCTTTATTTTTTTCTTAAATTGAAATTGTAACCTGAGATATAACACTAACCAACTGTGACCTCGAACAAATTATTTCCTTTCTCTGAGACTCATTTTGCTAATCTGTAAAACAGAGAGTTTGGATTAGCTGTCCTCTAAGGTCCCTTTCAATTCTATGACCTTCAGACACAATCAGGAAAGACTGATAGATAGCTAAGATAGTAAAGGACCCTGGTAGTTTGTTTCACTTATTTCATTAAGCAAATGTCAGGCTTGAAAGTTAAAAGACTCTTTAAATAAGTTGCACAAATAGACCCTTTTAAGCACCAGGAAATTCTTCCAAGTGATCTCACATTCACAGGAACCTCTGGAAATTAGATGGACCAGACGCCATTGTTTTGACTTTGCAAAATGCCCTCCTGGTGAATAATGTCTCAGCTTGCCTGAAAGAAAAAGATTTGCATTGGATCAATTTCTGTTTATTTTGAACAAATGTCACTGAGGCTGAAAATAATCTAGGAGTTTGAGTTGGGCATTGATCTTTTCCCTGTAAAAACACCTTAATGGAGATTTTGGTTCCTAGTTCCAACTGCTTTTTAATGACAATTACATTATGGGAAAGCAAAAAGCAAATCTGGGCATCAGAGTCTCTGTCCATAAAACAGAAGAAATAGGAATATAATAATCCTCTCCGTTGATGCCATGAAGTTGCTTTTGCTACTGAATTACTGGATGACCTTAAGTAAATTTGCTGGGTTTCACTTGCAAAAGAAGAGGGTTGATTGAAGGTTTCTGCTGGTCCTAAAAGTCTCTGATTCTTAAATCTACATATCGTGAGTTTGTAATCATGATATGAGAACTATAAGGTTTTCCTAACAATAGTGCTGATATTGGACAATAGATACCTTGCTGGAAGTTCCAGAGTAAACAGGTCATTGACACTGTTATAGAAAGAGCACAGCAGGCCTGACTTCTGGCCCCACCTCTGCCTCTGAAAAGCTGTGTGATTGTGGGTAAGACACTTTATCTCTCTGGGCCTCAGTTCTCTCCTGTGTATACAATGAGAATAATTATGTCTGTCTACTTTCTCCACCCTTGCTTGTCATAAAGACCAACTGCAGTTATGGATGTTCAAGGGAGGTCTCAGAACGCTGTAAAATGATGGACAAATGTAGGGAACTATTATTATTATGACTCCCAGGTGGTATCTTAATGATCCATATAGCCCTTAAATACTGTCTATATTATTGGCAGCTTTGGCCAGTGCAGAAAATGTGTCGTGAGCCGTGGGGATGTAATTATTGCCTTTGACTCTGAGAACCCAGTGATGAGACAGGCAAGATAGATCTTGCCAATTCTTTCCAAATATATCTAATGTGGTGTTCCAGCAAAAGGTACAACTTTTAACCTCACCTAATCCTGGCCAGATGGACTTGACTTCAAAATGGTCAGTGGATATTTCCCTGTTCGAGCTAGCAGCAGTTTCTGGGGATGAGTAAACTCCTCTTTGCCTTTGGGACTATGTGTTGCATGAGGGCAGGGACCATGTCTTATCTAAGAACAGTAGGCTCTTATATCGGATTGATGCCATCTTGGCGTTGGGGGTAAGGGAAGTGGAGAAAATTTAAAACTTATGAAAGTGAATGTTGAAAATGTAAAATAAATTAATTAATTTGTAATTTAAAAAGAACACTAGGCTCTCCCTTCTACCCTGAGTGTCACGCAGTGTGCTGCATGGAATCTGCATCAGATGGAATCCCATCTGGTCTCCCTAGGGGTGGGTGGGGGAAAGGAGAACAGGTATTATTATCTGCTTCATTTTTTATTGTATTTTGCCTGGGTCTCTTTTTCCTTTATCTTCTTTTCCTTTGTTTCGTTACTTCTTCATTTAGATTGGAAGCTTCTGCAGAGCAGGATCTGTTCCCTAATTATCTCTGTACTCCCAGGACCTGGCACAAGACCTTGCCTCCAGTAGGCAGGTAGAATGTGTTGGTTAAATGGAAGTGAATCGAACCCCTCACTAGTGCCCAAAATACTCCATTCATCAGGTTTTCTACCAGTCCCCTGAATGTGACTCACTCCAGTCTCTGTGTCTTTATCCCATATTCTCAAGTAAATTTTACCTGTCCTTCAAGGACCATCTTAACTCCCACCTCCTCCATGAAGTCTTTCCAGGCCTTCCCAGACTACCATAATTAGTCCTTCTGGCTTCCTGGGTTGCTCTAATTGTGCCATTTACACAATTCAGTTCAGTTCCATTCAAGTAAGGTCACCAAATATTTACTAAGAATCTACTGAGTAGGCCTGGTGTTCAGGTGCAACCCTGGGGATGCATAGGTAAAAGCAGCATCATCATTGGCCTTAGGGAGCTGAAAATAAAATAGGGATGTTCCAAAATGTATGGAAATCGTTGTGATATGAAATAGAATAAAATAAGGGCATAGGAGAGACCCAGAAAAAAGTTCTCTAAGAAAATGTTGGGTAGAGATGTTTTTAGAAAAATATGGATAGACTTGCATGAAATTGTATTTGTCCTTCATTGTTGAAGAAGACCATGCCATCAGAGAAATGATGACATGACTTGCACTTGACTTTATTTTGAGTGAGTGAGGGCTGTGCAGGTCACCGGCCTCACTTATCCTCCAGAGCCATCTCAATCTAGTGACCTGATATTCATCAGGATGACTGGAGATGACCCAGGATGCACTGGGAGATGCACAAAATAATGAAGAGCAAAATGAGCAGACCCAAGCGAATATTGTGTACAATAATAGCAATATTATTTTAAGAACAACTTTGAGTGACTAAGTCATTTTGACCTAGGAAGGAAGATGCTATCTGCATCCAGAAAAAGAAATGATAAGTAGAATTATATATAGAATGGTTTTACATATATAACATATATATGTAATATATACACATACATATACATGTATACATACATACATACATACATATATGTATATATATATATATATACATATTTGTGTGTGATGATAGCCATCTTTAGGCCATGAGAGAGGGAAGGAAAAAAAGGGAAGAAAAGAAATGAAAGTTACACGATAGCTTTATTATATATTTCAAAGGAATAACAAGGTGTATATAAAAGATTTGCAGTTTCATGAGCAACCATCTTTTTTTGTTCTGCTTTGTTCTACTTTTCTTCTACAGTGTCAAAAAAATGTTTGTTTTGTTTCATAAACTAAAATTTAAAAAAAGAAAATGTGGGGTAGAAAAGATTTCTCTTGGCTATAGGGAATGGAATCAAAGAAGATTCATTTACTCACTACTATTCTTTAGTTACTTAATTTTCCACTTCTTTCTTTCTTTTTTCTTTCTTTCCTGTCAAGGATCAAAGCTGTCTGCCTTCTTTGGATACACCACAGGACCTAGTACAGAGCTATGCATGTAGAAGATGCTCAGTAAATATTTGTTGAAAGAATGAGTATTAGTTAATGATTTCCTATTGTTTCCTCATAGAAATAATAGTAACTTGCATAATCATGGTGATTTGTGGTTTCCTCAAAACAGGTGCATGAGTTAGGAAAAACATGTATAACCTCCAATTTTCCAGCCAGACAACAGGGACTGAGAGAAATGATGTCCCCTGTCCATTCTGAGTCTAGTTCTTTTTTTCCTATTTTTTCCTGACATCTAACACTTTATTTTTAATTTTTTTCTATTAAAGCATGGAACATTATAGCTATCCTGTCTTGTTTCTCCCCTCTCTAGTCTCATCCTCCATTCAACAGCCAAAATGATTTTAGAAAAGCAGAAGTCTGACCATGTCACTTTCCTGCTCAACAAACTTGACTAGTTTCCCATTATTTCTATTATCAAACATAAACTCTGTTTGGCATTTAAATTTTTTTTCAATCTAGTTCCAGCCTACCTCTTCAGACTTACACGATATTCCCCTTCACACGCGATGGCTCAGCCAAACTCTCCATTTTATTTATTTACACAGCGCTGGAAGCCCCATGCCTACACCTCTGCACAGACTGTCCCCCTGCCAGGAATGAATGTCATCCCTCCTTACCTCCCCCTCCTAGAAGCCCTGATTTCCTCCAAAACTCAGCTCAGGAGCTGCTTCCTACCTGAAGACTTACTTGATTCCCCCAACTACTATTTGAAAATGAGCTTGTATATATTTTGTATTTATTTGGAGTATTTTCAATACACACTTTTCTGTGTACATTGTTTTGCCCTATAGAATATAAGCTCCTTAAGGACAGCAACTATTTCATTTATGTCTTTACATCCTTAGCTCCTGAGAGGATTCTTGGCACATAGGAGGAATTTGATCGATACATCTTGATGATTGATTGCTGAGAAACGAGCCTTCTGCCTCTTTGGCATCCATCTAAGAATGTACCTATGACAATTCTGTGCACAGTAGATACTCACTCCTTATTAGAACAAATTGACCTAGTCCTCTCCAGAGATTTGGTTCATGTCATATATGATTTTAGAAGGGGAAGTTGCTAATTGTACTCTGTGATCTCAGTGGAGAGCTCCCCCCATCCCACCCCAACCTTCTCCGTCGTGTTGTTCTTGTTTTGCTCTGGGCCCTCTGACTCATCCTGCATCTCTAGATGGCTTCCTGAATTTTTGGTCTGCTGGCTGGGATGCGGCAAGAGCCCTTGATACAGGACCCTAACAGAAAATGATGTGAAACAGAATCAAAATCCCACCACGTGCCTATTGTTGATCGTCAATGGCAAGGTCCAAAAGGGGCTGTAATTTTCAGTAAATGATCCCTTCTGTTTGGCTGACTTGTCACCTTTCCTCTCTCCCTGCTCTCCTTTCTGCATTCCAATTCAGAGCTGATTTAGCAGCAACACAGCTAAAGGAAGGAGATGCTGCCTGTCCTTCTCGGGCCCATTGAATAGTGAGGTCCTAACTTAGGGAGAGATAAGAGGTCACAGAGGGGCAAGAATTATCAACGTGACCATAACGAAGAGACAACTGACCGTATGGTGCTGTTGCTTAGGCCTGAAGTATGGTAGAGTGGGAAATGTACTGAACTCAGTCAGAAGACCTGAGCTCCCAGGAGTAGGCTGGAGCCAAGTTGACTCATTAAGCAAAAGCTGGTTATTAAATTTTGAGTGTGAGAATTACACTTCAGAAATCAGGAAATGCTACAAATCAGGGCTTGATGTGTGACTTTGTTGACTGTCTAGATTTAAGAAATCAATGGAGAAAATGTTGGTAATGCAGATTAAATTTAAAAGTGTGTCTGTGTATATTTTCCTCCCCCAGAGAGCAGGTTATTAAATGTTTATTAATGCACCCCTGCTTCTAATTCCTTCTCCATTACTTTCCAGCCTTAACAAGGCTATTAACTTCCTAAGCCTCAATTTCCTCATCTGCAGAATGGAGATAATATTACCTGCCTTAGAGAATGAAGACAATAAATAATAACTCACAGTAATATAGCATTTAACAGTTTGCAAAGTGCCTTCTTCATAGCACTACAATGACTGACGTAGGCCTGGTAATTCTAATTTCCATTTTATAGATGAGAAGATTAAGCTTCAGTTAGGAGAAATGATTTTTTCCATGGTCATACAGTTACTGATGTATGAGAAGGGGTATTGAAGGCAGTTAAGTGCTAGGCAAAGAACTTTTTTGCACATCATGGAAGATCTGGGAGTTTATCTGCATGGCCTGCAAAGATAATAATCTCTACTCCCAGTGAGGCACAGTGTTCATTGTTCAAAGCATAGATTTGGATTCTTAGGGCTTCTTTTCAGATCTCTCCATGGCAGTGTGCCTGACTTGGACAGTCAACTTATCTGAGGCCTCCTCAGCTCTATGTTGTAATTTTGACTTTGATGTACGCTAGGATTAGAAGTGCTAGAGACCATTAAGTTCCCAGTGTCACAATAATTGACCTACTGGTCTGTGCTCTTGATATCACTTAGTTTGGAAACTATTGCTAGAGAAGTAAGAACTGTAAAGCTGAAAGTAATTACAAATATAACACCCACCCTGGGACCACTTCTTTAGTCTGCATTTGCCCTTGAGGTTTGCCCAGAAGGGCAGTTTTGATTTACTCTCAGGGTTCTAGGTGTAATGCTAAGGGGGGGGCGTATTATTGCTCAGAAGCTCCCACCAGTGACTGTCAGACTGAATTAAGATTTAGATAATGTATTCACAGAAAAATTATAGTGAAAATTATAGTCACAGAAATATCTCTCTTCCCTAAACCAGGGGCATATTCTCCTTTTGCATGCATAAAGTCCCTGAAAGTAATGGGTTAAAACTTAAGACAAAATGGCAGTGGGGCACACTGTCTCTCTGAGTCCAAGTTCCAATACGGGGATAATAAAACAATATTATTTCCCTTGTGGTGGTTGTATGAGGAAAGCACCTTGCAGATGGTTAAGTGATATATTAATATGAGTTGTCATTCTTCTGATCTGATCTTTATGACAATCCTTAGAATTAGGTAGGGAAGATATTATTCTCATTTTACAAATGAGGAAACTGAGACTCGGGGTTAAGTGCCTTACCTATGGGTCATGTGGTTGGAAAATGCAAGGCTGTATAGAGAACCTTTGTGTCAAAGGGATACCTCACAAGCCCTAGTGACTAGCAATCACTTTCTCCTTTGATAGAGCCCACCTGAGATCATACCAGCTGTTTAACACTTCCAAGGAGATGGTCAGTAGGTGGAGTTAGCCAATCATACTCTTTCTTCTTGACCCATTTAAAGAGAAATCCTAGTTGGATAAAGGGATCACAGAGTATGGGTAGTCTTGTTTACACATTTTAAAAACCTAATCATGTCTGTCGATGGATTGCTTGAAGGGGGAATGACAAGCTCCCTCATTTACACAGGTATGGTGCTGTGTGCCCCTGAAATCAGATAACAGAAGAATGTACTCATTAGAATTTGTGAAGCCTATTCTATGCTTGGCCCCTAGGAACAAAAATTCTTCTAAGTCTGTAGGTTAGATCACAGATTTAGAGCTGAAACAGTCCTTTGAGAGCATTTAGTTCAACCCTCTTATTTTACAGATGAAGAAACAGGTCCAAAAACATTGGCTTACAGACCAAAGGACCCACATGTGAGTGGTGGAGGCAGGATTTGAACCCAGGTCATCTAGCACCAAACCCATTGCTTCTTTCTTTGTACAAATTTTCTAACAGCATCGTATGACAAAAGTAATAGTGCTTGTAAATTTCTACATCAATTAAAAGTTTATAAAGTACTTTCTTATAAAAACCTGTGAGATATGTTGTAGAACTATTATTATATCCATTTTATAGTTTAAAAAAACTGAAACTGAGAAAGGAACATGATTTACCCTTGACTCTTGACATATAGAATGCATCTGAAAAATCATTTTTTAAAATATCAAGTTCTTTCCTCAGATAGTTTACAGACCTTGAAAAACCTGGACAAAACAGTGACCTATTCACTAATCCTGCTATGTTTGCAAAGAGATTCTTCATTCCAGTAATCAAGATTTATTAAGGGCTTATTATACACCAAATACTTTGCTAAATGCTGGGAAGTAAATAGGGAGACAGATCTTGCCCTCAAGTGAGTTTACATTCTGCTGTGGGGATACCATTTGTTTACAGATAAGTAAAAACAGGTTTTATACAAAATAAATACACAGGGGTGATCATAGGAAGAGGGCAGGGGGACTAACAAAGCAAAGATCAAGAAAAGGCTCTTGAAAGAGGTGGCACTTGAGTCTCGAAAAGAACTAGGGATTATTAGAGGAGAAGGTGAGGAAGGGAGCATTGTAGGCAAGTGGCAGTGAGGAGGGAATGTTATCAGTGGGGCAGATTAGGGATACGAGATCCAGAAGTAAATAAATATGGTGGCATAGTGTTTGATAAGCACCAAGATCCCACTTATGCAAGGAAGGCTTCACTCTTCAATAAAAACTGCTAAGAAAACTGGAAAACAATGTGGCAGAAATTAGGTTTAAGCCAAGATCTTACACTATATACCATAATAATACCCAAAGGGATACATGACCCAGATATGAAACGTCATATCACATTCTAGATGAACAGAGAAGAAAGAAAAATAAGAGTTCTTGGCCAAAGAAGGGATAGAGAGGACTTTAGAAGGCAAAATCAATAATCTTAATTACAGAGTTTTTTTCAACTTGTTTTACACAAAATGTTTTTTTTGTAAAACAAATCAATGCAGATAAAATTTGAAAACAAATTGTAAACTTGGGGAAAGAGGTCTTTGCAATAAATTTCTCTGATCAAGATCTAGTGTCCAAGATATAGAGAAAGCTAATTCAAATATATAAGAACAAAAGCCATCCTGTAAGTGATAAGTTGTGAAAGGATATGAACAGGCAGATCACCAGATAAGAAATTCAAGCTATTAACAACCATATGAAAGAATGCTCCAAGTCGCGAATAATGTTCAAAAAGCAAGCTATCTGAGAAAACACTAAGATTCCAATAAAAAATGATTTTAAAAAGGGAAAATGACAATTGTTGGAGGTCATGTGGGAAGAAAGGCACATTAATGAATTGTTGGCAGAGCTGGGAATTGATGCAACCATTCTGGAAAGCAATTTGTACCTGTACCTGAAGAGTCAGTAAATTGTGTGCATGCCCTTTGATCCGAAGGCATCTAAGAAAGAGGGAAAGGATCCATATGCACAAAAGTATTTTTTAACAGCACTTCTTGTAGTAAAGAGTTGGAAACAAAGTGGATGCCCATCAGCTGGGGGAAATGACTAAAATAATTATGGGATATGAATATAACAGAATATTATTGAGTCCTAAGAAATGCAGCTTTGAAAGATTTAAGAACTCTAATAATTCAATGATAACTTTGATTACAGAAGTCTAAAGGGTGATGGCCTAATGATGCAGAAGGAGAAATACTTTTTTGAACATGACTAAGATGGGGATTTATTATGTTGAACTATACTTACTTGTTGCAAGGAAGATTTTATGGGGGGAAGGGAGGCGACAATTGAGTAGCCCAAGGGAGTAGTGATAGCAGTGCCAAAAAAAAGAATGATGTCCCTAAGAAGCATATAAAGAAAATATGCAGAAGAGATCAGAAAAAGTTCAGAAGACAATACAGCAAATGAGACAAATTTGGAACTAATGTGCTTAACTGAGCATATACTTAAAAGCCTTGCAGTTTCATATACAATACTTTTTTTCTGTCCTTTTTTTGCATATGGAAATGTTCACATTTGTTGATTTTTTTATGAAGTTCTGAACAAGATACTTACGATTAAAAAGAAAGAGCAAAATAAAAGGAGGCAGGACAGAGTTATGGAGTACGCTTGGAGGTGCATTGGTAAACATTTAACAACTGGCTGTGGGGGGGATATACTGCAATACAGACTTTTAATTTTAATTTAAATCATTAACACTTTCATCATCACTTTACTAAGTCTAAACAATTAATGAGCCAATAAATCCAGCCCTGATTTGTAGCATTTGCCAATTTCCAATCCATAAATACTCAAATTGAAAATGTAAATAATTAGCTCTCATGAGACAGTTCAGACAGTTTGAGCTGGCTTCACAACAACCGTTCTGTACTCCCCTGCATGGGGAGAGGACATAAATGAAAATCCTGGATTGGAGAGCGAGAAGAAGTGGTCAGATAGAGAGGACGCTGCCAATACAGTGTCATTAAAAACCTATGGAGGAGAGCATTCAGAAATAGGAGTGGTTCACAATATCAAATATTACAAAGAGGTAAATAATAATAATACTAGCATTCCCATAATGCTTAAAGGTTTGCAGTGTGTTTTACAAATGCTATTGCATTTTATCCTCATAGCAACTCTGGAGGACAGGTGCTATTTTTGTTCCCATTTTACAGATAAAGAAAGTGAGGCACACAGAGTTGAGTGAGTTTCCCAGAGTAACACAACCAGCAAGTGTCTGAGGCAGTATTTGAATTCAGCTCTTTCTGACTCTAGGTCCAGAGCTCTAGCCACTAAGCTACCTATCACAGAAGAAAAACGATTAAGAAAAGATCCCTGGATGTAGCAAGTAAAAAATCATTGGGGAGAAAACTTTCAACTGAGTGTTAGAAATGGAGTCCAGATTGCAAAAAGGTGGCAAGTAAATAGGGGGTTTAAAAAGTGGAAGCACTGAGTGTAGATAGCTTTGTTTTTGAGGAATTAATGTGTGAAAGGGAGGAGAGATAGAGGACACTAACTTGTGGAGGTGGTAGAGTCCAGAAAAAGTTTTTAAAGTCTTTTTCCCCCTAGTGTGGTAATTCTGCTTTTTAATAACAGAATCTTAGAACCAAGTAGGCTGACTTCGGAAGTTAGCTGGCCCAGGCTGCTCAGTGACAAAGTCAGACCTCCTAGGGTAAAAGTCTCTTGACTGTTAGACCAGTTGTTCTGCCCAGAATAAACTCTATATAGGGCAGGGAATCTGTGGTCTTGAGGCCACATATAGCCTCCAGGTCCTCAAGTGCAGCCCTTTGACTAAATCTGAACTTCACAGAACACATCTCCTTAATTAAAGGATTTAATCTGGGTCTCAGTCTTGAGGGGCAGTCCTGGGGTGAGGAGGGGCACTGACCTGGTGGAACTGATGGCAGCTGTGGAGAGGGAATAATACAGTTCCAGGGCAAAAGAGTGTGCTTTTGGTTGCTCACAGACCAGAGTGCAGGCTAGGAAAGGAATAAACTCCTCTCCCTTGATTGTGCCCCCTTGGAGGAACTGAGAACTTACAGTTCTCCAGAGATATGTCAGAGAACAACTGCACAAAACCTCTGAAGTCTAGGGTAGTATACCCTCTACTTGACCAAGCACCCAAAAGTCAAGTAACTGGCTGGGAAAATGCCCCAAAAGGGGAGAAAAAATAAAACCATAGAAGGTTGCTTTCTTGGTGAAAGGATATTTTCTTCCATCCTTTCCAATGAGGAAGAGCAAAGCAAACAATCAGAGGAAGACATCAAAGTTCAGGCTAGTACATTCAAAGTCTACAAAAAAATATGCAATGGTCTCAGGCCATGGAAGAGCTCAAAAAGGATTTTGAAAATCAAGTAAGAGAACTGGAGGAAAAATTGGGAAGAGAAATGAGAGAGAAGCAAGAAAAGCATGAAAAGCAGGTTAACACCTTGCTAAAGGAGACCCAAAAAATGATGAAGAAAACAAGAGACTAACCAAAATGGGAAAAGAGGTCCATAAAACCAATGAGGAGAAGAATGCTTTAAAAGGCAGAATTCACCAAATGGTAAAGGAGGTTCAAAAGCTCACTGAAGAAAATATTTCTTTAAAAATTAGAAGGGAGCAGATGGAGGTTAATGACTTTATGAGAAATCAAAAAATTATAAAACAAAACCAAAAGAATGAAAATATAGAAGACAATTTGAAATATTTATGTCACTGGAAAAACGACTGACCAAGAAATATAAATCCAGGAGAGATAATTTTAAAATTATTGATCTACCTGAAAACCATTTTCAAAAAAAGAGCCTAGATATCATCTTCCAAGAAATTATCAAGGAAAACTGCCCTGGTATTCTAGAACCAGAAGGTAGAATAAAAATGGAAAGAATTCACCAATCACCTCCTAAAAGAGATCCCAAAAGGAAAACTCCTAAGAATATTGGAGACAAATTCCAGAGTTCCCAGGTCAAGGAGAAAATATTACAAGCAGCCAGAAAGAAACAATTCAAGGATTGTGGAAATACAATCAGGATAACGCAGGATTTAGCAACTTCTACCCTGAGGGATCAAAGGGCTTGGAATATGATATTCCAGAGGTGAAAGGTGATAGGATTAAAACCAAGAATCACCTACCCAGCAAAACTGAGTATAATACTTCAGGGAAAAAATAGAATTTCAATGACATAGAGGACATCCAAGCATTCTTGTTGAAAAGACCAGAGCTGAATAGATTAATTTGACTTTCAAATACAAGAATCAAGACACACATGAAAAGGTAAACATGAAAGAGAAGACTTAAGAAAGTTGAACTGTTGAGATTCCTACATAGACAGATATTTGCAACTCATGAGACCTTTTTCATATATATTCATGTATGTATATATGCATATATATGTAGGTCTGCATGGATATGTATGTATGTTTATATTATATACGTGTAGGTATGGGTGAATTGTGTGTATATATGTGTGTGTCTGAGTGTGTGTGTGTGTGTGTAGACAGAGGGCACAGGGTGAGTTGAATATGAAGGGAGAATACCTAAAAAATAAAATTTACCTTTGAGTGGAATGTACTAAAAGTAAGAGAAAGGTAGAGGTAGAATGTAGTAAATTATCTTATGGAAAAGAGGCAAGAAAGAACTTATACAATGGAGGGGAAGAGGGGGGAGATGAAAGAAATTAAGTGAGCCTTACTCTCATGGGATTTGGCTTAAGGAGGGAATAACACACACTCATTGAATATGGAAATCTATTTTACCCTGCAGGAAGGCAGGGAGAAGGGGATAGGAAAGTGAAGATAATAGAGAAGACAAAAGGGATAATTTCTGCAGAAGCAAACATTATTTTGGAAATACAGGTCAAGGGAGGGATTGGAATAAATGGAGGACAGAGGGAAATGTGGTTAGTCTTTCACAACAAAATTATTATGAAAATGTTTTGCATGGCTACACATGTATGACCTATGTTGAATTTCTTGTTTGCTCAGTGAGGAAGTAAGGGAGAGCATATGGAAGTCAAAGCTTTAATAATGAATGTTAAAAATTGTTTTAGCATGCAACTGGAAAATAAGATGTACAGGCAATGGGGTATAGAAGTCTATTTTGCCCTACAGGGAAAGAGAGGGGAGGGTATAGAAGAAGGTGGGTGATAGAAGGGAGGACAGACTGGTGGAAGGGGTGCCTGCTGTCCTGGGGTGGGGGGTGGGGAGAGGAGAGAAAATTTGGAATTCAAATTCTTGTGGAAGTGAATGTTGAGAACTGAAAAATAAATAAATTATATATATTTTTAAAAACAATAAAATGATATCTTTAAAAGTAAACAAAAGAAGAAATGTCACCCATAAACCCCTGGAAAGCAACCTTGGAAGTCTGTTTTCAGGATCTAATCAGCCTGTTTTTCCTAGCTGTGGGTAAGATGATGTTTACCACTGTGATTGTTTTAGCACAATATGTACAGGCTCTTCACCCCTCAATAATTAACTCAGAAGTCACGAAGCAGGGAGACCTAGGATTCAGGCCCATCCCAAAATCTAAGTCTATCACTCCATGGGTCTGGAAGGGTTCCAGCCATTTATAAGCGTTCATTTCCCTAGCACAGATTCACAATTGGCTTAACAAGCTGGGTTAATTAGTATAGTGATCTATTTTTAGATTATACTATCTCCTACAGAATAAGGATTATGCTCAGAGCCTTCTTAGCATCAACGGAGCCCAATAGGGGTAAAACCTTTGACTTTTTAATGTAGGGAATAACATTAGGACTGATAAATAGGAAAGATTTGGTTTCCATCTCCTAAGAATATTTATACTCTCTACCATATCATTTCTTTTGTCTAAAAATCATTTATTTTGCATTTAACTTTAAACAACATCAGATAAGTACATATTTGCTGCTATTCACAACTGAAAAATCCTACATACATTATGTTCATAACAACTTAGAACTTTTTCCCCCTGTCTGTCTTAGAGACTAGGTAGCACCGTGGTTAGAGAGGTGGGTGTGGAATTGATAAAGACCTGAGTTCAAATCCAAGACCAGACACTTATTAGCTGTGTGACTCCAAGCAAGTCACTTAATGTCAATTTGCCTCAGTTTCATAAACTGCAGAGTAGTAATAACAACACCATCAATCTTGTAGGGTTGTTGTGAGCAACAAATGAGATGGTATTTCTCAATTTCTTCCTGGGAAGGGTGCTAAATAAATTCTTATTCCTTTCCTCTTCCTTAATGTTCTTGGTTTTGTCCCATTCATTTATATATTTGCCCATTCTTCTTATATAGTCATGGTTAGTGAGCTGCCATGATTATAACTAGAATATTATCAAAGAAATATAAAGGTGTTGGTCACTCAAATGACAAGGGAGAGGCCTCTGGTGGGTGTTAGGAAGACACAAAAACACAAAGTCGTTATTTGTCAGTTATCAAAAATTATTACAGAGAAACGTATGCTTAGAAAACAACTGGGTGTACCCTTTGATCCGGAAATATCACTACTAGGTCTGTATCCCAAAGAGATCATAAAGCAGGGAAAAGGACACACAAGTACAAACATATCTAAAGCAGTTCTTTTTGTGGTGATGAGGAATTGGAGATTGAGGGGATGCCCATCAGTTGGGGAATGGCTGAACAAGTTGTGGTATATGAATGTAATGGAATACTATTGTGCTATAAGAAATGACAAGCAGGAAGATTTCAGAAAAACCTGGAAATACTTACATGAATTTATTCTGAGTGAAGTGAGCAGAACGAGAACATTTTACACAGTAACAGCAACACTGTGCAATGATCAACTATGATAGACTTAGTTCTTCTCAGGAATGCAGTGGTCCAAGACAATTCCAAAAGACTCATGAAGGAAAATGCTATCCCCATCTAGGGAAATAGAATCTGAATGCAGATCAAAGCAACCTATTTTCTCTCTTTTTTTGTTTTCTGTTTTTTCTTTCTCATGCTTTTTTTTCTCTTTTGTTCTGCTATTTCTTTCACAACATGACTAATGTGCATGTTTTAAAAAGAAAAGAAGGAAAGAGAAAATAACTGGGCAGGACCATGAACTTCTTTGCTGAGTGGATCCTTGGTGGAGGACGTCTTCTCCAATACCTTATCTTCCTAATTCTTCATTCTCTTCCACCTCCATGACCTATTCCTCTTCTTCACCTCATCTATACATAATTTTACCAATCTTTACTGCTAAGTGAACTACTTCAGCTCTCACCCTCTACTCTTGAATTTCTTAGTTCCTTGTCCTATTGCTGCTCACTCTGCCAAACGTCAACCCTGAATTACTCCCACCATTCATATCCTTTGCTTCTGAACATAATTGGAAGAAGTCTCAAAACTTTTGTGGGCTGGGTCCACCTCCCTGACTGATTCTGATTTGCAAAGAGTTCTCTCTTCCCTTTCTTTTCATTTCATATCCCTTGGGATCATTCTTCACTCTTCTTATTTACTCTAGTTTCTGATAAACAAATGGCCCTTTCTGTCATTGCCAACCCCTCTCCGTATATCTTTCATCTTAATTTCTCCTGTCTTCTTTAGAAGACTGCCCCCAACTATCACCCACTCTCTCTATGATCTTTGGTATTTCCATAACTACTAATTCCTTTCCTGTTGCCAGTAAACACAATCAACTATCCTCTATCCTTAAAAAGAGAACAAAATGAGCTACCTTAGCTAGATCTTACTGTTGGGGTTCATGGGTCCCCAAAACCCCAAAGCCAAGACTCTTGTCCAGGAAGAGTCTTGATCTAGTGAGTGATGAATGAGGCAGGAGGCAAGATGGTGCTCAACTCCGTTTATTCCAGCTAGCTCACATACATATATAGTCTTGATGACGTAAACATACCTAAGCATATGCATTGAACCTATCACCTACATTTTTCGGCACCTGGAACTGTACCTGGAACTGCCACGTTTGCCAACAAGGACGAGATCCTTCCTCCTAGCACCATCTAGTTCCACCCCTACCAACAAGACCCTAGTTTACCTAGGCAGGCTCTCAGTGTAGCGTCCTGCTATGGGCAGGGGTCGGCTCTAACTTCTCCTCTTACAACTCCCCCTTTTTGTTTTGGTACAGCTTTTCTTTCACAGCCAACACGGTATTCTTGGTGGAGAAGAGTGAGGCATGAATCATCAGAAGTATCCATTTTAACATTACAGGAAGCATCACTACTATCAGAAGTACTATGAATATTCCAATTCCAAATGGCACTAACTAAGTTTTTAGCGATTGCCCAGGATCAGCATGTTGGAAAAAATCTAAGATATGTTGAGCAGTTTTTTTGTGGGAGAAGGTCTTCATGGGAAGCATGGTTAATATCTTCTGCCAATTGAATCAATTGTTGGAGCTCTGAGGTCATATTGTCATTGACCACACCTTGTAACTGAGCTCAAATCTTTTCCCATGTTATTTCAGTTAGGTTATATTGTTTTGAAGTAAGATCAAAAGTATTATACCTATAATCACATTGCAACTTTGCTTGTAATTCTAGATATTCAACCTGATTACCCAAGACCTATATTGCTTTCTGTATAGTATGAATAGCACTGTAAAACTCCCTATGTATTTGGGCCTGACATTGAAATCCTTCTGAGACATTGCACATGAGGTCATGGAGAGCACTAGCTTCTCAGATGCTATTCTACGTGTTGGAAATAGACATTGAGCAGTAGAGCTAATAATGAACTCAATTAATAAGGTTATACCTAGCACAACACATGAGATACATCTTTTGAACTGCATCAAACTTGTTATCTTTTGATCTAATACTGACAGAATATTATTGGCTGGAGTGCGATACCATCCTTGTGTTTTAGCTACCATGAGTGCATACTTTGGTCTAGTAATTATGTAAAGCCTCCCCTTATCAAATTTTTGCCCCATACATTCATGTACCGAACAATTCGGACAAGTAAAATTGAATATCCCCGTCATATTCTTGTGTTGCACAAGTGTAGACTGGCTTGCACGATCCCACAGAAAGGCACAAGATGATCCTAAACACACTCATGCTGTAAGACTGATGTTGTTTGTAAATACAGTACTGTCTGTTCTTATAATAGTAGATGGTCCCATAAAACTCTGTACTGTCTGTCCCCCAATAGCAGCAACCACCCGTTCAATCCCTGCTGTATCAGAAGCCTTGCTAGTAACATATTTCGGACTAGGATATCCTGAGACATACCAATCTGGCCCAAAATACGATAGACTGTGACAAGAAATGAGACTCTCACTATAGTTCCCCAAAGACAAAACAGTCTGTTGACGTTGATGTGACTGACAATCAATAAATAGTACGAAGCCTGAATAATTATGATATATAATAATGTTTGAATCATTCACCTTTACACAATATGGTCTATATCTTAAACCCATTCCTTGTGTTAGTCCTCTATCTTTTCCTTCAATTACCCAAGTCCAAAGATGAAAGAATTGAAAATCCCCTTGATAATTCAAAGTCTCCTCCCCTAGAGTGATATTGGCATACCATGTCATATTCACCCCTGTCTTGTTAACCATCCATTTGGTGCCGTCCCATTTTCCTTCTTCTCCTTTCTGGAGACATAGCGGCAGTCCTTATGGCCCTCACCCATGGAGGATTCGGGATAAATGCCCAATGATGCGCATTCCCACTTCTCTCCTGGGTCGGGGTTGGGTGTCTTCCGACCCCCAGAGCTAGGAGAAACACAATCAATCTCCTCATTTTGGTGCAGGAGACTCCTTATTTGTTCTTCCAACTTCTGTCTCCACTTTGCTGCTCTTTGTCTCTTGCCCTGTGATTTTCTCCCCGTTGTCTCTTCTATCAGCCAAAGCCTATGTACCAGGAACCACTGTTCTTTCTCTTCTCCTGTGGGAACACAAGCATAACCCTTTCCCCATATGATTATTTTTCCTGGACCATGCCACTGTCCCTCTGCATCACGCCACGTTACCTGTTTTCCTTCATTCTCTACATGTGTTTTTTGTACAAGTGATGTTCCTTTTGATGTTTTTATAGTAGTTACATATTTCATAGCTGCTGAAAGATTCTTATCACCGAATTTTAAATAATTTAATGTGTATAAGGCTAAATTGAGAAATGCCTGAGGGCCTTGTGTAATTCTCCCTTTTTGTTTTTGCAAGTAAACCTTGAGGGAACGATTTGCCCTTTCAAGAATGGCTTGGCCTGTAGGGTTATAAGGAATGCCAGCAACATGATAGATGGAAAGTTTCTTAAACGCACTTCATGTGTAAGTTGGCCATTATCTGTTTTTAAACATTTTGGCACTCCATGATTAGTGAAACAAGCTAATAGGTGAGTTGTCACATCTTTGACTGCTTCACGGGAGTGATCAGTTGCCATAATAAATCCTGAAAAGGTATCTACACACACGTGTATATATTGAGAACGTCCAAAGGATGAATAGCGAGTGACATCCATCTGCCAAATATCATTTGGGAAGTCACCTACAGGATTCTTTGGGTGTATAGGTGGTGATGGAAGAAATGGAGCACATTGAGTTCATGCCTTTACAATATGCCTTGCTTCCCTTTTTGTTATACTAAATAGGTGTCTAAGAGATCATGCAGACAAATGAAATTTAGATTGAGCTAATATTGGAGGTGACTCTGTATGAAAAACTTGCAAGGCTTCATCAGCAATTGCACTGCCTTCGGTTAAGGGACCTGGTAAATGAGAATGTGACTGAACATATAAAACATGAATTTTGTTAAATCTACCTCTAATAGCTCTTTGTGCTTCTGAGATAAGATGTGTGATGGAATCATGGTGTGTAGGAACATAAGCAGTCTCTAAGTTGGGTATTAACCCTGTGGCATACTTACTATCTGTAATAATATTAATAGGGACATCAATTAAAAGAGCTTGAAGCACAGCAAACAGTTCATTTTGTTGAGTAGAGGTAAATGATGTCTCAAACACTTGTAACCTCTTTTGAGATGGTATATATAAGGATGTTCGTTGACGTTTTGTGGCATCTGTAAAAATATTAATCTGTACCACAGGCAGCTCAGAATGCTTATCTGACCAAGACCATGGCCATGTAGTAAGTTGATCAGCAAATGGCACAGGATTGCTGTCACGGGCCGGGCGACGACCACCGACCACCTTCGCGATCCCTGAGAGCGAGGTCTTTTCTCCACTCCGCACACCGCGGCTTCGGACCCGGACTCCGGGCTCCCTCCCAGGGAACAAGGGAAAGGAGCAGTAATCGAGCAGAGACCAGAGTAGGGTAGAGCAAGCGTTTATTTGGCGTGTCTCAGTCCAGTCCCCCCGAGCTCCCTAGGGCGTTGTCTTATATACCTTCCTCTTTCCAGGGTCCGTCCCGGATCCTCCCCAAGGGTGAAGCCATCTCCTTTTATGGTGCCTCCCCAGCACCCGTTCTCGGCGGCCGCGTAGCCTTCGCGACGTGGCAGTCCAGGGTTCGGGCGGGTCCCAACACCAGGGTGTCTCCTACCCACTTAGGGGATCCGCTCTCGGCCCCTCACAACTCCCCCTTTTTGTTTAATTAAGGGGGTTAGGTCTGCCTGCATTGCCTCTAGGGACCTTCGGAGGGCCTTCATCAGGAGGGACATCAGACAGGGCAAACAGCAAAGCATGACCATGAGGAGTCCAATGCCTCCTAGGCCTAACAATGCATAATGTAGTAGGTCATTGAGGGTCAATCCCTTTATCCAATCAAAAATAGAATATGATATGTCATGATCCCAACGTTTTGAGTACTCGAGCGTGGCATTATCCATAGCCAAGATTATCTTGTCTAACTGCTCGAGCTCCTGAGTGATGTTTCTGGTATAGGTGATGTTCTTAAGGATTTTTTCTATCTCTTCAAATGTCGAGTCATTGAATGGAATGGGTGTAACACAAACTGGGTAATATTTGTAGTGACAAGGCATTCTCATGTATCTGGTCATGAGGGCTTGTTGTTGGGCCATAATTTCAAGCACCTCGGTCATGGCATCCAGCCTTTCCAGTATCATTCTGTCAATGTGCTCTTGGTGTCTCCAAGCTAACCCATTATCTAGCATAAACTTTTGGAGTGTGCTGGCTACATACGCGACCTGGTTCTGCAGCTTGTGTATCTGTATCTCCTCAATGATGTTTATGGCTAGGTTAATGAGTGCCAGAACGTCCGTTGCTCCCAAGTCCCTTCGTGCCCTCCTCCAACCCTTCCCCGCTCCCTCCATTTCCACCACTTCCTGCAGCAGGGCATCGGCTCTCGAGAGGGCAAATCTCTCGGCTTTCACCGGGTGAGCGGTGAAGTGTGGGATTTGGAGGAGGAACACCGTGAGGTTTCGACCCCATTCGGCCAAAGTGGTTACATTAATGGTGTTGGTAAGGGCGGCGCCGTTGTTACATGTAACACTGAACACCCCGCTACTCTCCCCGATATCAGTGTCATTACAGAGCATGAAGAATGCATTGGGGCCTGTCTGCACCTGCGCGGTGAAGTTGGCGCAGACCTTCTTATTATTATCACAGGGTGGTGAATGGAGGGCGTGAGTCCATTTGGCTACAACGTCGGGATGTTCAAAAAAGTCACTCGATGCTGAGTAAGTCTGGATCCACACCTTCGCGTCCTCGAATGCAAGTCCGACTTTCCAAAGGTGTGGCTGTGGCCGTCCAGGAACAGGAACGGGAGCCGGTGCCACCAGGTTCGGGACGGGCGCCCCGTCCCAGAAATACAGTTGTGTCCCACTTATATTTTGTCCAATCCGTGGGTACCCAGAGGAGCATGTCTGGATGGGACTGAGGACCCATGGAGTGGGGGTGTATGGGGGGAAGGGTGAAGGCCCCACTCCTTGGAGCCACCCAGTCACTTTGGTGGTGGTATTGTAAAAGAGGTAGGCGCCGTGGCCAGTCAGGTACCCTTGGTAAGGGTGCGGAGCCGTGATGTTCCCTTTGTAAAAGGACATTAGCTCTACTCCCATATTGCCTGGGAAGATGGGGGTTTGCTTGGGGTATGTACCACGGGAGCCGTGTGGGATCTGGGAGATGGTAAGGGGGCCCAGTTTGGCGCAATATTTCCTATCTACTCTCCCCATACAGATGGGAAGGGACCAGGCTGGGAAGCTGACTGATGCATTTAGACGTCTGTAAGCTACAGGGGCTAGCATGCGGGCACCCGGGACCAGGACTGAGATGTTGCCTACAGCATAGAGGGGTACGGCCTCGTGCTCCCAGGTCACTAGCTGGGGTATCGGGAGCAGGGGTGTCAGCGCCCAGTGGGTCGCCTCCCCAATGGAGACGTGTTCCCACGGGATAGCTTTGGCGCTAGGCAGTGGCCACAACACTAGATGCAGCTGCGCGAGTGTCACCAGGCTGTTAATGAGTCTGTCTCGAAGGGCCCTTTGGGTGGGGTTCTTCCTTATCCTCCGGCCTCGTTTCCTTTTCTGTCGGGTCAGGAGGGCCTGCTGCTCTCGTCCATCGGAGGGGGACCCATCGGTGTCCATCTCGTCCATCCTGGCCTGTACCTGTGGAGACACAAAGATATCCCTTCCCTTTCGTCATTATGGGGTGGGGCCCATGCCAGTTACCGGTTTCATCTCTCCACCACACCCGCTCCCGAGCCTGGGAGGTGGAGGGTGAGGGGTTTGCTGTGGAAGCCGGTTGTGAAAGAGTGTCTTCGAGTTTTTTCTGTGGTGGGGTAAAGAACCTCATAGCGGGGGATATACCTACATCATTAAAGCTAAGAAAGTTTGTTGTATACTCTGCTTTTGCTAGGAGCAATCTTGTTAATCTCCCTGGGATTCCCCCTTTTTGTTTATGCAAAATGCGTTTCAAGGTTTGATGGGCTCGCTCAACAATTGCCTGGCCTGTGGGAATCCCGGTAATGTGTGTAATGGACATCTCCTCTAAGAACTTGAGGAAGCCCGCGGATCTGTAGGCGGGTCCGTTGTCAGATTTTATGATTCTGGGGGGTCCGACCTTGCCATAGCACTCCATGAGATGTTGGATGGCACAGCGAGTGCTCTCACCTTGTTGCAAGGTGGCAAGTATATACCCCGAAAAGGTATCAACGGCCACATGAATGACCGCGGATTGGTAATGTGTGATGTCTATTTGCCAAAGCTCATTTGGATAGAGGCCTCGGGGATTCTCTACTCGATCCTGGGGAGGTGGGCGAAAGGGAACACAGTGGGCACAGCGTCTGACGATGTTTCGCGCTGCTTCGTGGGGGAGACCATACAAATGTCGCAGAGTGCGTGCAGAGAGGTGAAAGTGTTTATGGGCAAGGTCAGGTGAACTGTAAAATATGTCCACCGGTTCGGTTAGTGCTCGATCAGCGATCGCATTGCCGTGATATATGGGTCCTTCTAAGGATGTGTGAGACCTGACATGTAGCACATAAATGCAATGCTGTCGGCATCGAAGGAGGGTTTGGATGTCTGTTAAAATATCTCTGACGGTGGAGGAAGAGGTGGTTAAATTTGCGCTTGGGAGCTCTGGAATCGTCAGGGCACAATACATGCTGTCTGTAACAAGGTTAAAGGGTTCATCAGGTAAAAGCTGAAGTGCCAAATAGATGGCGAATAACTCATTCTTCTGGGCAGAATCATAGGAGGTATGTACAATTCTCAAAATTCTCTTGTCAGGGATAAACACTACTGCCCGATTGGCCTTTGTGGCGTCCGTAAACACGTTGACGCCCTCTACAGGTTCTGTGGAAACTATTGGAGGGGGTTTGACCAGCGGAATAGTTCTCCAGCCCCTTAAGGCCGGTGGCAAAGCCGCCTGAGTGAACTGCTGCCGGGTAACTAATATCGCCCAGACAAGATGTTCCTGAGCCAACTCCTCAAGGAGCGTAGGAGTAGCTCCCAAGAAGATAACTGGGTATTGTCCATTCAGTTGCCTAGCTCGCTCACTAGCTTTTAATAGGAGCTTCCCTTTCTCCTCTGTCTCATTGGGGATGCACTTTTTCTTCTTCTCTCCATAAATCCATTCTAATGCTCCCTGAATCTGAAAGATCGCGGCGATCTCTCCGGTTCGTTCCTGCGTCATTATAGTGACCGCAAGGGGGAGGTTCGGATCTACTCTATGCACCTTTTGATTAGCTCTAGATTGGGTAATTCTTATTGTCTGCAGTGTTTCAGGGGTCCATTGACGGGGGGAGTTAAGCGCGGGATCCCCTGATAGGATCTGATAGAGGGGTTGCATTTCCTTATCGGTAATGGGTAAGGTTGGCCTCAACCACTGTAGGGATGCTATAAGTTTTTGGAAGTCATTCAATGTCCGCACTCTGTTAGTATCTATTTTTGGGAAGGGCCTAGAAACCTCATTGCCCTGTATTGTGTGCCCAAGGTAAGAGAACTCTCTTCCCCTCTGGATCTTCTCTGGGGCCACTACTAGATTGTACTTCCCTAGTTCCCTGATGGTCTCTCTTAATATGTCTTCGACCCTCCTTCCTTCAGGGTGAGCAATCAGGATGTCATCCATATAATGGACTATATATGTTTCAGGGTATTTTCCTCTAAGCGGCTGAATGATCGCTGCTACATACATCTGGCACAAGGTGGGGCTATTAGCCATGCCCTGGGGGAGAACTGTAAATTGAAATCTGGCATAGGGTTCTTGAAGATTAATAGAGGGAACGGAAAAGGCAAACTTCGGGGCATCAGCAGGGTGAAGGGGTATGCTATAGAAGCAGTCCTTAATATCTATCACTATAACTTCCCAATCCTTGGGGATCATGGTTGGTGAGGGAAGCCCTGGTTGGAGCGCCCCCATTGGCTTGAGGGCGGCGTTGACCTGTCTGAGGTCGATAAGCATTCTCCACTTTCCTGATTTCTTTTTTATGCAAAAGACGGGGGAATTATATGGGCTTGTTGAGGGTACGACATGTCCCTCGGCCAGTAGGCCCTGGACAATGTCTTGGAGGGCTTGTATCTTTTCTTTAGTGAGGGGCCACTGCTCAACCCAGATAGGGTTAGGATCTTTCCAATTCATCTGTATAGGTTTTGGTTTATAGGGGGTGAGTGTGGCCCCTACGAGTTTAAAGGATCTGTAGTAACTTGGACTCCCATTTGTTGGAGGATGTCCCTGCCCCAAAGGTTCAGGGGGAGGCCGACCAGGCAGAGGGGGCGAAATAAGCCGTCTGCATCGCCGCATCGCCATCGAAGCAGGCAGGTGGAGATGTAGGCCGTTCGGCTACCTCCAACCCCGGAGACTTGTCGGGCGTCCTCTTGTTTCTCCCACTGGGGCCTCCAATCCCTGTCTGTTATGACAGAGACATCCGCTCCTGTGTCAATCATGCCCTCAAGGGATGAGCCCTCGATCTCCATTACAAGGGTTGGTCTTTCCCGCCTTATGGCGGTTGTCCAAGCCACAAAGGGCTGGCGTTTTTCGGGGCTGTGATTTGCATCCATCCAGGGAAGGTGGATGGCTTGGGCGATCTCTCTATCTTTTTCTAAAGGCACGGAATAGGAATGTGGATTGGTAATGTATATTTCTCTCTTCCCTGGGGCCAGATATTGTGTGTGTACAATTACCTCGGGATGGAGCTCCGAGCCCACTACCAATCTGGGGAATTTCGAGGGTACGACTCTAACGGGTACCGTAGTTCAAGGGCTCAAGCTCGACGCCTGTACGGCATAGAGCTCCTCTCTCAGTTTCTTGGGGTAAATGGATTGCTGCGGGGATTCAGTCTCGTCGGGGGTCCCATCCCCTGCGGGACCCCCGATCCCCCGTTTCCCCGAGCCTGATTGTCTTTGCCTGGTCCGTGCTTCCTTCTGTTTCTACAGAATCGGGAGACATGGCCTTCCCTCCCACAGTTATAACACTTTATTCCCTTCTTTGGCTGTCGGCAGGCCGCACGGAAATGTCCTGGTTTTCCGCAGTTAAAGCATGTCTTGTTTTGCGACCGGCCGACCGACATGAGGGAAAGCGCATCAGAGAGTGTCACCATGGCCTTGGGGTCCTCTTCCTGCACATCTAGGCATCTATCTATAATTTCCTGCAAGGTGGGTTCGGCAGGGAGGGTGGCGAGGATTCCTCGGTACTTGGGGGCTAGTCCCTCTTTCACCAGTTGTATGGCAAACTGTACCGCAACCTCGGATCTTCCATATTGGGCCTCTATTATTTCTTGAACTCGGGAAATAAATTGAATCGGGGCCTCCCCAGGTCTCTGTTTTATATTCTGGATAGATTTGCCGCCTTTGGTGCCTAATTTTGCTAATGCCCTGAGATGTACTATCTGCACTGCCCTCATAAGGTCCTCATTGTAAGTGAGCTGCCGATCTGCTGCGTCCCACTCCCCAAAGGCTGTGATCTGGTTGACCAGCTCGTCCTGATTTTGAGCATTGATCTCCTCTGCGTAGTGACGGGCGCATCTTTGTAAATAGGCGCGGAACGTCATGAACAGAGGAGGATCAAGGACGGCCTGAGTAACCTCGATCCAGTCATAGGGGATCCACCCCGCCACCGCTACAGATGAGGTGAAGAGCCTTTTTACAAAAGCCGATCCCGCCCCGTATTTTTGCACAGACTCTGAGATCCTTCAGAAATTTGTATGGCAATGGTTTGTGTACCCGATTTAGTTGGCCATCCTGCCCTGCCTGCATAAAGACAGGGAACGCATTCCACTCATCCCAATCCACTGTCTCCCCGTCCTCTACTGCCCCCTGTAGGCTCCTCTGGAGGACACTGACATATTTTTGTTTTTCACCGACGGTTCTTGGGAGGGGTCTTTGTGATTTGTGTCTCAACTCACTTCCTCTTTTCTCAAGCTCTGTACTTCTGCTTTTACCGCGAGACCCTACCCCTATCTCTCCTTGTGGCCCTGTACTTCTGCTTTTCCCACGGGACCCCTGGTCTACTTCCTCTATTTCCTCACGCAGGCTGGTCGGTGGGGGGTTTAAGCCCCTCTCTGCCAGTCTGCGGAGGCTGTCCCATGGGTACAAGGGCGGTGGCTCCTCCTCATCATTGGAGCCGCAGAGAGAATCGCCGACCTGGGCGGTGAAGTCCTTGGGAATGGGGGGTGGCTGCGGGTTTAAAGCTGCACCTACTGCCGAGTAGATGACAAAATCCTGGGGGGTGATTAATGATGGATGCTCCTTATGGTAAGAGGCCATCTGCTGTCCTACCACGCCCCAGCGAGCCGGGTCGATACCTGTGTGCTCTACCCATGGACTGATAATTTGAATTTTTTTGACCCAGTCCCGGCAGGTTTTTATGTGTAGTTTTATCCCATTACTCTTGCACAGCTTGTAGAGCTGGCAGGCTATAACTCCCTTGTCCTCTGGTCTGATCTGGGCAGAGACATGTGACTGCCCCATAACTAACTGCCTTCTAGGAGCGGTCCCGGGAAGGACCGTGCTGCGCGGAGTCCTTACTCTCGGTTTCTCCTACGCTCTCCTAGGCTGCTCGATCCTTCCACCCCGACCAGCGGGTTGGGTATAACTCACCTCCTCTCGTTCGCGGGGGTCTCTTTCAGGTCCCTGTTCTGGGCGCCAGCTGTCACGGGCCGGGCAACGACCACCGACCACCTTCACGATCCCTGAGAGCGAGGTCTTTTCTCCACTCCGCACACCGCGGCTTCGGACCCGGACTCCGGGCTCCCTCCCGGGGAACAAGGGAAAGGAGCAGTAATCGAGCAGAGACCAGAGTAGGGTAGAACAAGCGTTTATTTGGCGTGTCTCAGTCCAGTCCCCCCGAGCTCCCTAGGGCGTTGTCTTATATACCTTCCTCTTTCCAGGGTCCGTCCCGGATCCTCCCCAAGGGTGAAGCCATCTCTTTTTATGGTGCCTCCCCAGCACCCGTTCTCGGCGGCTGCGTAGCCTTCGCGACGTGGCAGTCCAGGGTTCGGGCGGGTCCCAACACCAGGGTGTCTCCTACCCACTTAGGGGGTCCGCTCTCGGCCCCTCACAGATTGCCATGTTGATAATTCTGTCCAATTATAATTTGCCAATCTGCATCTTCCATGAAGCATTTTTCCAATTGTTGAGAGGTATAAGAAGTAAAAATACTTGCAGCGTCCATGCCACTAAGAGCTTGTGCCCTTTGTATGCCTTTCCAAATCACCTTAGCCACTAAATTTGTATAAGGAGAACATGTTGTGTTTTTTACCTGTGGCAAATGAATCCATTCAAGGATTCTTAATTGTTGATGTAAAACCCCAGTTGGTAAATTTGAAGTGAAGAGTATAGTTAAGTTTATTTTTTTCTCCCTCATCATATCTTTGAGTAGTTTGTTGTAGCAGAGCATTTTGAATATTCTTAATACATGTAAGGAGTTTCAGGGGTCCAATCCCTACTTGAATTAAGGTCAGGAGAGCCTTTCAACAGTTCACACAGTGGTGCTAATGCAGAAGTAGGAATACCAAGCTTTAGCCTACACCACTGAATCTCTCCTATCAGTTTTTGGAAATCATTCAGAGTTTTGACCTATTCATCAAAATTTGAAAACTTAACTTGAATCTCTCTGTCTGACAACTTATACCCTAAATAATCAATCGATAGTGCCTTCTGTATTTTTTCTGGCACTATCTGTAGCCCATGCTTGCTAAGAGTTTGTATCCCTTCCTGTAACATTTTTTCTAGAAGTTCAGCATCTCTATGTGTTGCCAAAATATCATCCATGTAATGTATTATTATGGCCTCCTTATATTTCTCTCTCATGGGTTGAAGCACTTTATGCACATACCATTGACACAAAGTAGAACTATTCTTCATACCTTGTGGCAATACGTTCCATTGATACTTCATGTATGGTTCCTGCAAGTTAATGGAAGGTATGGAGAAAGCAAATCTCTCCTGATCCAGAGGATGAATGGGAACGCTGTAAAAACAATCTTTAATGTCAATAACCCATATTTTATAATCCTTTGGTGAGGGAAGCCC
Source organism: Notamacropus eugenii (assembly GCF_028372415.1). Lineage (NCBI taxonomy): Eukaryota > Metazoa > Chordata > Mammalia > Diprotodontia > Macropodidae > Notamacropus > Notamacropus eugenii. The sequence goes on along the minus strand of NC_092879.1, from coordinate 12,805,709 downwards.
TGGTTGTAATGAACCCATAGTGAGCATGGATGCATTAACCTTTCTGATTTTACACAATTTTCCCAACATCTTTTAGTATCGAAAAAATTCAGATTAGAAATTGGTTTTTCTAACTCTGTTTCTGGATTGCAGGAGTTACTCAATTTTTACAATACAAGACTTTAGAAGCACAACGGTAACACAAATAGTGAAACTTAGGTGCCATTAATTACACATATAAATGTTAACAGAAGACTGGGCTTACTAAATGTAGGGGCTGGTTGGCTTGTGATCTCATACTGCTGTGGCCCAACCCTTACCCTCGGGGAGGGTAAATTAAATTCCCTACCATTCTTTAGCATTCTTTTCCCTTGATCTAATCTGGGATAAGAAGAGTTACAATTCACTGTAGTCCTAGCTGAATGAAGAGTTGGGACTGCAGGGCAAAAAAAAAAAAATCTTAATGGTTTTAACCTTTACTCAAGTAAATTTTACTTCTGTGTCCACTCCTTAAGAACTTCTTTGAAAGAGAGGGCTTTTGAATCTATCAGCTGAAGTGAGGGAGACTTCTGGACAACTATCCAGTGGCACCAAGTCCCCTCTGTTCTACTGGAGAGTTCAAAAGCTTTATCTCTGCTGAGGTGTCTTTTTCAGATCTATACATTTTTCCAATTTACCTTAGTGCCAAATGATATAACAAATCCTGATCTGTTTTAAACATCCAAATGGGAGTGACATGTTTCACTTAAAATATGACCAAAATAACTATTTTTTGGTTATTTCCCATTATACAAAAACTTCTCTTTCAGGTGAGGCATGAGATAATTAAAATGCTAATCAGCCTGCCTCTGATACGAGGGGAAAAGTTTCCCTGACTTCCTCTTGTGTTTCTCTCCACTTTCACAACCTGGCCAGGATTAGAAGGTAGAAAGAGAGAGAGAGTTTTACCAACAACTTTCCAACAATTTCTAAAACTTTTATGCTTTCCTTAAAACTGCACATACCTTATTTCCTTATCTAAAACCGCCTTTAGCAATATAATATTAGTTTCTCTTTCTCCCATACTCCTCCCTGATGCTGCAGTTCATCAGAGAGAAGGGACGAGGGGGAAGGAAAGAGAGAAAACATGGGAAAGAGATAAGCACACAAACACACTCACACAGAACCTAGAGACAGAATGCATATACAGACAATAAAAACAATTCAAAAACTGAGAAAAGGTTGTCAGAAATCCTCTGCACAAGTTAGATCTATGGCTTGATTTCTTTTACTTAGTTCCCAACATACTTTGTGAGATTCAAATTTCCACAGTAAGTAATCTCCTTCAAGAGTGATTTTATCTAAAGTACACCAATCAGGTGGACTCAGAGAAGTCGCACGAGATCGTTCGGGGGAAGAATCTGGTGAAATGGAGGGCATTGTTTGTGTGGAAGCTAGGAGTTGTACATTATCTAGAACCCCAGGATTTTCTGATTCATAGCTAGTTAGTTGTTCTCCTATAATTTTCCACGAGCTTATAGAGACCGGAAGTCTCTCTTTTGTCCAAGGACAAATTTTTTCTACTTCCTTTAAGAACTCCCTGATCACTTTGAATTGAATGACAACCTCTTGTGTCTTAGCTGATTTGTAAATTATCTTCACAAAAGTTTCTCTGTCAGCAGTCTATACCGATTCTGCTAGCCCCGTAGTAAGATTTCTTATCCCTCTTACTTCACTGTTTTATGAACAGGTTACTCACGGATTGTTGTCTTCTTTTTCTTGTCCTCCCGAGGTTGAGTGTACCAAAATTCTTCTCTGGACTTGTCCTGTCCAGAGGCTCCTCAGGGCATGCAGGTGCGTCTTTTCCCCCAGCTAAAGGACTACGCTTTTGGCCCTGCTTTGTGTACCATCAGCTATCCTGACTGCCTAGTTCCCCGCCCTGCGTTTGGGCACCAATTGTTGGGGTTCACGGGTTCCCGAAACCCCAAGCCCAAGACTCTTGTCCAGAAAGAGTCTTGATCTAGTGAGTAATGAATGAGCGGGAGGCAAGATGGTGCTCAACTCCATTTATTCCAGCTAGCTCACATACATATATAGTCTTGACGACGTAAACATACCTAAGCATATGCATTGAACCTATCACCTAACATTTTTCGGCACCCGGAACTGTACCTGGAACTGCCGCGTTGCCAACAAGGACGAGACCCTTCCTCCTAGCACCATCTAGTTCCACCCCTACCAACAAGACCCTAGTTTATCTAGGCAGGCTGTCAGTGTAGCGTCCTGCTATGGGCAGGGGTCGGTTCTAACTCATCCTGTTACATCTTACCATTCCATCAGTTCTAATCCTACATCTCTCCTCCCCCTTTTCAGCTAAACAAAGCTGTCAATACTCATGGTGTCTGCTCTTCTTACTCTCTTCTAAATCTTCTGTAAAACTTGTTTCCAATTCAACTAAGACAGCTCTTTTAAGTTAGCAACAATCTCTTAACTGCCAAATCAAATGGCCTTTTCTTAGTTTTTATCCTTCTGTACAGCATTGACCCTGTTGACTAGATTCTCCTCCTAGGCATCTGACTATTACTGACTACTCAGTCTCCCGTGCTTGGTCTTCATCCATGTCATACCCACTAACAATGGGCATACCACAAGACCCTCCTGAGTCCTCATCTCTTTTTTTCTCTATACTCTCTAACTTGGAAATCTCATTAGATTCCATGAGTTTAATTATTGTCTCAATGCAGAAGGTTCCTAGATCTATGTGTCCATTCCTAACCTCTCTTCTGAGCTCCTCATCACAAAATGCCTAATGGACATTTAAAACTGGGTGTCCCATAAGCCCCTCAAATTCAGGATGTTCCAAACACAACTTATTATCTTTCTCCGTGTTCTGAACTTTTCTATTGCAGCAGAGGGCACGATCATTCTTTCACTCACTTTCACTTCAATATCAACCTTGACTCCTCTCTCACATTCATTTTACAAATCCATCCAATTGCTAAATCTTTTAATTTTTTTCTTCAATTTCTCTGATGCACATTTTCTCTATTCATCCTGCCATCACCTTAATTTACCTCACAGCTGGGCAGTTAGGTGGTGCAGTGGACAAAGTATATGGCTTGAAGTCAGAAGCACTCATTTTCCTGAGTTCAAATCTGGCCTCTGACACTTGCTGGCTGTTTGACCAGGGGCAAGTCACTTAACCCCATTTGCCTCAATGTTCTCATCTGTAAAATGGCGTTGGAGAAAGAAGTGGCCAACCTCTCCAGTATCTTTGCCAAGATCATCCAAAAAATGGGATCAGGAAGAAACAGACATGACTTAAACAACTGAACACTGACACCTCACAGCTGGGCTACTGCTATAGACTTAGAATTGGTCTTCTTGTTTCAAGTCTTTCCCCACTCCAATCGATTCTACATTCAGCTCCCAAGATGAATTTTCTAAAGTATAGATGTGAATATGTCACCACCTCTCTACTCAATAAACTCCAGTGAGTCCTATCATGTCTAAGATTAAATATAAACCTTCTATTTGGCATTTAAAGTTTGTCACAACCTGATGCTTTCCTATCCTCCCAGTCTTCTTACACACTACTCTGCCTTCCATACACAGCCTAGGGAAAGCACTTTATAAAAATGTCACTTGCTTCTCACAGACAAATCCACAAGGTGGGTGATATTAGTATCCCCATTTTACAGTTGAGGAAACTGAGGTTATGTGACTTATGTAGAGTCAGATGGCTAGTAAGTTTCTGAGGTCAGATCTGAACCCAGGTCTTTCTGACTCTAGGCCCAGTGTGCTGTATCGTGTATCCTAGTTTCTGTTCTTCACACACACAATGTGAATCTCCCATCTCTTCATCTTTGCATTGGATGCCCCCCCCCCCATTCCCTCCCTCTTCAACTCCACCTCTTAGAACGTCTGATTTTCTGTAAGATTCTGCCCAAATGTTACCTCCCACAAGAGGTCAACCAACTGCTTGTGCCTATCTCTCTAAAGTCACATTATATGTACTTTCTATGTATCCGATGATAACCTACACACTATATGTGTTTGTGTACATACATGTACATGTGTCTGCGTGTATACATACATAATACATGTAATGTGTAGGCTATCATAAGATACATATTTTCTTCCACATTAGAACATAAGTTCCACAAGGACAGTGATTATTTGATGTGGGTTTTATTTTTGGCATCCCCAGCTCTTAGCACATAGCCTGGCATATTGTAAACATTTAATAAATACTTGATTGATTGATTGATTGATTGAGGTGGGTAAAAGAATATTAGTCAACAGAATGAGAAAACTTCATGGCTTCTGGTCCATATCATTGGTGGACCTCTCCTCATGATGAGATTATAAATCTCATGTGATCTCAAAGTACAGTCATAACCCAGGCATACACTTCCCTTAGAACACAGAGGAAGAAAGAGACCTCCCAAATCAATTAGTGCCATTCCTTAATTTTACAGATTAAGAAGTTAAAACCGAAGGAGATTAAAAGAGTTTTCCTAAGGCCACCAAGATAGTAAATGCCAGAAGCTGGATTGGACCCAAGGTCCTCTGACTTCAAAACCAGTGATCTTTCCACTACATTATCTTCTGGTTTGACTTTATTTCAAGATACTTCATATGCATATTTTCAAATTTCCCTATATCTTTTGCTTATTTTTCATAGTATTATAGTATTTCATTCCATTGACATAAGTTAGTTTATTTGGCCATTCATCACCTGTTAAGAGATTTAGGATACGTGTAGTTCTTTACAATTTCAAACAATGCTGAGAAATAATACATATCCCATATACATATTTTCCACAGGTAAATAGCTAAATTTTTTTCCACTATCCATACATTTGTACTTCTACACACACACACACACACACACACACACACACACACACACACATGCTCATGTGCATACATACATATGTGAGTGTATGTGTGTGTGCACATACTTTGGGAGCATATTCCTAAAAATGTGATTACTATTCAAAGTAGATGATCATTTTTTGGCTCTTGTTAAGTGTCAGAATATTCTCTCAAAAGAGTCAAATAATTTTAGATTCCATCAGCAATGTATTTCTTTCTCTCCACAAACTTGCCAACAAGGCTTAGTGACTTTTCATTTTATTTTATTTTAATTTATAGCTGTGAAGTACCATCTAATTTAGCCCCTGCTTATGATCTGTTTCTATTTTTGGCTCTTCTTGATGTGTTCTGTAAGTCTTGTCTCCTCAACTGGACTGGGAACTCCTTGAAGGCAGGGTTGCTGCATGTGCAGATCTGCATCTATTCTATGTAACTTTGTGAAAGGGACACTGAAGGCCTGAGTTGGCATCCTTTCTCTGTCACCTGCCACCTCTACGACCTCAAGCAAGTCTATTCATCTCTTTGGATCACCATTTTCTCATCTATAAAACCGAGACAATAATAATTGTTTTGCCTTTTTCGGAAGATTGTTGTGAGGCCCAAATGAAATAATGTGTATAAAACACTTTAAAATACAAATTTAAGTTATTATTATATGTACCATCATCTCACCTACCTAACACTATTCAAAATCTTGCACATAGTATGAGCTCGGTGAAAACTTGGTAGTTGGTGCTTATTCCGGAGTTGGCTGGAACCACCTCAAACTTCTTGAGAGCTGATTGTTGCATTTTTCCATGTGAGCATTTATACCCCAGAAATCACTACAATCAGGGTTTGATTTATCACTTCTTTGATGGTCTAGACTTAAGAACATGATTGAGGAAATGTTAAAAAAAGCAGATTAAATTGTAAATGTCTTGTTGGAATTCTTTTCCCTTGGAAAGCTGATTATTAAACATTTACCAGTATGCCCTGGCACCATCCCTCTTCAATAAACACTTACTTACAAGACTGATGATTTCATCCACATGAGTACTCTCTCCCCTGATAATGGATCACAGTCACTTTATGCCTTACTGATTGCAATGTACCTTTCTCATCTCATTTTATATTACTCTCCCTCATGCATTTTATTCCAACCAAGGTGTTCCAATAGCTTAAAACTCTATCTTCCATCATTATACACTAGCATAGGCTGTGCTTCGTACTGGGAATGGGAATACATTCCCTCTTCTTCTCCCCCTAGAAATATTCCTTGCTCCCTTCAAGGCTCAGCTCAGACATTACCTCCTAAAGCTTTTCATCCAGTTGTTAATAATGCCCCCTCTCTCCTCAAATGACTTTATATTTACTTTTCTGTTTGAATATTTGTTTTCTTCCTTATCACTAAGATGCCAGGAGAAGGGTCTCCTAAGGAAGTTACTAAGTCAGCCCCTTTGCTTCCCTGACACCAAAAGGTATTATCTGAGTTTACTTAAAATAACAAAGGAGGCTATTAGGTCCAGACTCTTCTTAATTCAAGCTTTGGCCCTTATTAAAGTCCAAAATTTATATTAAATATTATCACAACCTATCTAGATTTCTCTAGTTCATGGGCTGTATGCCTGGGGACATGGGATCATAGGGTCATAGATTTTGAGTTGGAAAGGACCTCAGAGGCTTTCTAATACAATCATTTGAAAAATGAGGAAACTGAGGCCCAGGGAGATTATGTGGTTTGTTTGGGGTCACATATACATCAGAGGTGGGATTTGAAACCAGTTCTTCTGATTCTAAAATCAGTCCTCTTTCCACTGCACCAAGCTCCTGGGTTTTGTTTTTTGTTTATTTGACTTTTTAATCTCTTCCTTTAAGAGCTTCCTCTTTATTTCCCTGGAGAATAAATATCTACTTTTTTTGCTGTTTCATAGTCAGAAGGGAATCATAAAGATCATTTAGTCCAACATTCTCATTTTTCAGATGAAGAAACCGAGACCCAGTTTTCTGTTTAAAGTCACATGAGTAGGAAGTAGTGAAACTGAGACCCTAACCTATGTCCTCAGATCCAGAGCTTTTCCACTTTCATTCTTCCACTTCTCAACTTTATGTTTCCCACATCTTACTGGGTTTTTCGACCTGAATGACACAGGGCCACCTCAGAATCGACACATCTCAAGCTGAACTCATTTCCTGCTACCAAAACCCCGCTACCAGTCCTCCCAATTCCCCAACTTCTGTTGATGTCATTCCCTAGGCTTAAAACCTGAGTCATCTTAGTGTCTTTTCACTCTCTGCCCCTCTCCCCACTTAATCAGTTGCTGAGTCCTGCTGTTCCAACCCCCAAAATTATTTTTTCAACGTATTTCCTCCTTTCCATTTCCATGGCAACCAACCTAGTTCAGGCACTCCCCTGTTCTCAAATAGATTACCCTAATAGCATTATCACTGCTCGACCTAGATTCTTTGCAACCCACTCTCTACACTGATGCACAGTAATCCTCCTACTAAACTCCACTGATCTTATCACTGCTGTATTCAAAATGTTTCTGTAGCTTCCTAATGCTTACTTTGGACAAAAAACATTTTCCTAAAGTGCAGGTCAGACCATGCAGGCTCTCCTACTCAGTAATACAGAGGGCCCCTATTCCCACAAGAATTCAATACAAACTCCTTTACATACTCCACCACCTTCTTCCTATTACTTATAGATAGCATTCTACCCCTCATATCTGTACCTTTGCAGAAGTAAATGTGCCCATGTTTGGAATGTGCTTCCTCCTTATCTTCCCCCTCTTAGTATTCTTAATAATCTTTCAAAACTCAAAGCCTGGGCACCACTTCCTACTCTATTTTGGCCTTCCTTGATTCCCTCGACTACTCGTACCTCCCCCAAGAGTGAACTTCAATTGATATTCTATATTTTTTAAACATACTGATTTTTTTCCTATAGTTTTCTGTGTATATATGATCTGTCCCTATGAAATGTAATTTCCTTGAGGTCAGGACTGTTTTACTTTTGTATCCCTAACATCTAGCATGGTACCTGGCATTTAGTAGCTGATTTATAAAATCTTGTGGCTTGATTGTTAATGTAAAGAACATAAATTTCTGATGCTGGCATTCCAGACCCTCCACAATCTGATTACAAAGTACCCATCCAATATTATTTTATTCAACTCTCCTTCACATATTGTATATTCAAGTCAAACTTCTTGGGAGCAGGAACTTAAAAATTCATCTTGGTTCTTCTTTGATAGGAAATAGCACCTTCTACAAAGTACCCACTCAGTCAATTCTGCCTGAATATCTCTTCTTTTTTTTTTTTTTTTGCTCTCTCCCCTCACCCAAGTAACTCTTCCTGGTGAGCTCCTAAGCACAGCAGATGTTCTGAAAAAATATTTTCTATCTTCTGTTGTTGAATGAAGAAAAAGCATTTATTAGCCACTTTCTATGTACTGATCATTGTCCTATGGAGTAGGGATAGAAACAGAAAAAAATGAGACAATATCTCACACTTTAGTTGGGGGAAATAATATATAAAAGAAAATTCAGCTGCAAAGCCCACAAAGAACCTAGAAATCCTAAGGTGGGAGGTAAGTGACAGGACAGGAAGAAAGGCCCAAATGTTATTACTACAGTAGGTCAGATTTGGCAGTGCCATGAGTCTGCAGGGTATACAGGCAGGGCTAAGTGATGATAAGGCCTGAAAGACCTTAAAAGGCAGGAGTCAGGAAAATGGTAAGTCCTGGGGAGGTCTTTCATCTCATCAGAAGTGATAGTTAGTTACTCCCATCTCTCCAAACCATATGAGCAGTCAAGCAGACTTAATGGGTTCTGGGACAGCCTCATACTTTGGAAGGAAACAAGGAGGTAATTCTAGAAGGGCAAATATGCCCTCAGAGTTGGCCTTTGTTCACTTCTACCACAGGTTTACAATGAGCCTCCTTGCATCTCCATGTCTCTCTTTTTAAAAAATTAATATATTTTTATTTCATCAAGTATTCCCCAATGACATTAACAATTTTTTATCATTCATTTTTTAAAACTTTGGGTTCCAAATTCTTTCCTTCCCTCCTGCCCCTTCTCCACCCAATTGACAAGCAATGTAATACCAATTATACATGTGAAGTCATACAAAACATATTTCCCCCTTAGCCATGTTGCAAAAGAAAATGCACACAATCACACTCACACCCCGCCCCCACCCCTACACACACACATGATAAAGAAAAGTATACTTCAATCTGCAATCAGAACTCATCAGTTCACTTTCTGGAGGTGGACAGCATTTTTATCATGGATCATTTGGAACTGGCTTGTATTATTGTATTCATCAGAGTAGTCAAGTCTTTCACATTTAATAATTGTTATAATATGACTGTTACTGTGATGGTGATCTCCTGGTTCTTCTCACTTCATTTTGTATCAGTTCCAGGTTTTTCTGAAACCATCTTACTTGTCATTTTTATAGCAATTACTATAGCAAATAGTATTCTATCACACTCATAAGCCATAATCTGTTCAACCATTCCTCAAATGGTAAGTAGCCTCCCAATGTCAAATTCTTTGCCCCCACAAAAAGAGCTACTATAAATATTTTTGTACAAAAAGGTCCATTCCCCTTTTCTTTGATCTCTTTGGGATACAACCCATATCTGTCTGTTGAAGGCTCTCCTTTCCTTCGAAGCCCAGCTCAGGCATTTTTATTTCATAATTTTATTTCATAATTCTTTCCTACTTCTGAGATGTAAAGTGATTTCTCCTTCAAATTTCTCCTAGTATTTTGCTTGAGCCTCTCCTTTGTACTCACATCATAAAGGCCTGTATCTTTATTATCTGTGCACCCTCAATTAAATAGAAAATTACTTGAGAGCAGCACCTATATCTCATCTGTCTTTATGTTGGGGAAGCTAAGTAGCCCAATGGACAGAGTGCTGGCCCTAAAGTCAGGGAGACCTGAATTTTAATCTGGCCTCAAACATATTCTAACTGTGTGACCCTAAGCATGTCACTCAATTTATTTGCCTCAGTTTCCTCACCTATAAAATGAGGATAATAAGAGCACCTACCTCTCAAGGTTGTTGTGAGGATGAAATGAGATAACTATATAGTACTGAGCATAATACCTAGCATATAGTAAGTTCTGTACAAATGTTTTGTGATGAATGAAAACGAAGCTACATATATTGTACTTTGTTTAGTGTGCACTGTTGTTGTTGCTTGTTTCAATATTGTCTGACTCTTAGTCCCAATTTGGGGTATTCTTGGCAAACATACTGGAGTGGTTTGCCATTTGCTCCTCCAAGTCATTTTACAAATGAGGAAACTGAGGCAAAGAGGGTTAAGTGACTTGCCCATGGTCGCATTTCTAGTAAGTGTCTGAGGTCGTATTTGAACTCAGGAAGATGAGTCTTCTGGGCTCCAGGCCTGGCACTTTGTGCACTGCACCACCTAGCTGCCTTAGCTGCTGTAAGAATCTGTACTTGGCATACTTAGGAACACAGAATCACAGAACTGTAGCCAGAAGCACCCTTAGAAATCATTTAGTTTAACTTCCTTGTTTTACAGCTGAGTAATTTGAACCTCAGCAAAGGTAAGCAACTTGCCCAAGCTCAGACAGCCTTTTCGTAATCTATTCCCAAGTCCTCTGATTATAAGACCAGCTTTCATTCCACAAAAGAGTCATTGTTATACATTTTTAACTTTCTCATGAAAAGAGTGAGGCACACATTCTTCTCCTAACTGCCAAGGCTGGAAAGGGTCATAGATGTCATCTGGTTCAATCCCCTAAATTTCCAGATAGGGAAACCAAGGCCTGAACTGAATAAGGGATTTGTCCAAGGTTACCCTTCCTCAATCAAATATCTCCGAGGAAAATAAGTTTGTTAGCACAGGTGAGAAGGCTGTGTTTTTCCACTAGTAATTAGTAACAGAGCCAGGAACTGAACTCCATGTCTTCTGACTCCAGGTCTGTGTTTTTAAAATTAGAATTATTTTTGTCTCTCTCTCTCTTACCTCCTTTACTAGATTGTAAACTTTTGAGAACAGAAACTTTTTTTTATTCCTATTGGCTCCTCCTCCATAGAACATGGCACCTTCCACAGATTATGTCCTTGGTCAGTGCTGTCTGAATTTCTTTTTGTTTTCTTTCTCTCCCCTTGTCAAAGTTACCCTTCCCAGTGAGTCTCTGAGTACAGTGGATGGTCAGGGAAAAAAAATGTTCCCTTGCAGGACAGCATTTCAGATAAAATAACTGTAACTTATTTCTCTGTCTCCTTTCCCATAGTCAAAAGTGAGAGACCAAGTCATTGGGGCACCTAAAACCTTGTTTCAAAGTACAAATGGAGAGGAAGTGTGATCTATTGGCTTGGTATCAGAGACATCTGGAATCCTCTGCTAGGCATTAGTTATGTGAATTTGGACAAGACATTTCTCCTCTCTGAGTCTGCTAACTCATCTTTAAAGACAGGAAGTATAAGTATTACTATCCCCATTTACTGGATAAGGAAACTGTGGCTCAGAATAGTGAGTATATATGTATATATGTGTGTGGGGGTATAATACACACACATATGTACACATATATTTGTGTATATTCATATCTTAAGTGCAGAACCATTGTATATCCAACCGTGCTAAATCTTGGTTCTGACACCAAAATCAATGACCTTTGTGAGACTCAGTTTCTTTATCCATAAAATGGGGGTAATAATACTTTCATTACCTGTTTTCCAATGTTGTGGTGAAGAAAGTACTTTTAAAATCTCAAAGCACTTCATAAAGGTGGGTTCTTTTTCTTATTAGTATTATCGTTGCAACTATTAAAGACACCAGAAGTATACATGAAGGGAGGTGATTCAAAAAACCTAAGTTCTACCAAAGAATTGCTGTATGACCTTGTAGAGGTCATGCTTTTCTACCTCATTTTCCACATCAATAAAATGAGTATAGTATCATCAGCCACATTCCTCTGAGGTATGTTGCATAATTTCAGAATGCATTAAACTCTAAGAATCCCTTTGAACTTCTGGGCAAGAAGTCAATGGGGACTAAGTGGTAGCTTTGCTAATTTTTGATGTGAAACAAGTGATAAAGAAGATGGGGCAGAGATGGGAGAGGGGTCCCCTTTGTGAGAGGCAGCCAGTGAATGGAAGGAGTCTCCGTAGGCATGGGAAATGGAAAATCTTTTTTCAGGAAAATTCCATCTTGACCTCTAATTTGATAATGATGTCATTTCTGTGCACAAAAGAAACTGGGCCAGATAAAGGGGTGAATGAATGCCTTTTCATAGGTCCAGGTGCTGCCAGCGTTCAGAATTTTTTGTTCCTTACCTTATTACTGCCCTGAAACCAAAGTACTTCCAAGAAAATAAGTATTTTTGGCTCAGGTGAGAAAAGGAATATTTGTCCACCAGGGTAGAGAGATAGCTGGCCTTGAAGTCAGGAGAAACTAGTTAGAGTCTTGCCTCAGACATAGTTTTGTGTCTTTGGCAAGCTGATTAACTCCTCATTTTCTTAATGTATAAGAATGAGTTAATGACTACTGTAGTGTCTACCCTCAGCAAAATTTCTATGAAGACTGGTCTGACAAGCCCTTTATTATCTACCTCAGGCTGTCCTCATTTGCACCTTTGCAAGATTTGAAAACGCTTGGCCTGTAATCAGGACTTCTAAAAAAAAAAAGAAAATAAATAAAAACATACTGGCATTGACCCTCAAGACTCAGTCTGACCTCTCCATAGATTGTTCTGGGTTTGTGAGTTCTGCAAGGGCCAAAAGAGTCCCTAGCGGAGCAATTCCAGCCAGCAGAGATAAACCTCCAGTCTCGCCACTATTGTCCCCTTTCCCCTGGAGCTTTTTGTGTAGTTCAGCTTTGGTGTCAGATTTAACTTAATTTCTTTTTTCTCTTTGCCTCCTTCCCATCCCCCTTTTCTCAGACTACTGGCACACACAGTTCTGGTTGGAGCCCAAGTCAATGGGAACACTCAGGGTCAGTGGGTGAGACTGCAGACTTTGCCCAGGGAGCTTAACCATCTATTAGCTTCTAGTTCTCCTCCTATGAATCCCTCTCATGGAGATTTGTCTTCTGGAAACCACCCCATATTGTCAAGGAAAGGAAGGAGGGCTTAAGATGGTTTTCCATCCCACACCTTTCTGAGGGAGGACTTAAATCTATATAACTATTTGTACTGAAAAGCATCCTAGACGGATGCTTTCTCTTCCACTTTCCTCCCTTTTCCCCTATTATCGAAGGATTGTAGAAATTAGAAGTGACAGGGACATTAAAAGATTATCTGGTTAAACCAGATTTTAAAGAACAAGAGACCGATGATAAGGTTATGGGAAATGATTTGTCCAAGTTCATAGAAGTTGTAGGTATCAGAGCTAGGATTTCAACTCAAATTTCTTAACTCCTTCCTTCTCCCACTGCTGTCCTCTCTTCATTGGGTCAGAACATGAGAATCAGGGCTTATCACCCACCTTTCCAGCCACAGTGCCTCACATTTAGTTGTTGCTTAATACATGCTTGTTGAGTTGAGAATCCACAAAGAATAGATTAAATAAAGTTGTAACCAGGTGATGGGAACAAAGAATAACAGAATCTTGGAAGGAATTGCAAGATCATAGATTTAGAGTAGGAGGGTATGGAGAAGGGGGACAAAAAGAAATTTACATGATAACTTTATTATATATTTAAAAGGAGTAGCAAGTTGTAAATAATGGATTTGCAGTTTCATGCACAATCATCTTTTTAAAATTATGTTATGGAAATGCTTGTTTTATTCTATAAATTAAAAATTAAATAAATACAAATTTTTTAAAAAGTTACCTGGTCTAACTCCCCATTTTACAGAAACTGTAATACCTACAGAGGTGAAGTGACTTTCCAAATTCAAACAAGTAGCAAGCAACAGATTCAGACCTCAAACCCAGTTCCAAACATAGCTTAAAAATATAATGCTCTTTTGAACAAGAGTTGCTTCCACAAGATCCCTGACCAGTAGTCATCCAGCCACCTTCTGAAGACTTCCAGAGAATGGGAAGTTACTCTCCCCAGAGGAAGCCCAATTTCCTTTGAAGAAGCTCTAACTGTTGAATTATTTTTCCTTAGATGGAGTCCAATATCTATCTCTGTAATTCCTAAACACTGGTCTTAATTCCATAATCAGGGTCAAGCCGAAAAGTCCTAATTCCTCTTATACATGACTGCCCTTCAAATATGCCTTTATACATTTAAAAGCAGCTATACTTCCTTAGTTCCTTTGATTCGCTTTCCTTTTGCATGGTCTTAAATTCTTACAATCCAGATCATCTTTCTCTGGATATATTAGAGTAGGCCAATGGCAATATCCTCCCTAAAATGAAATGCTACCAACTGAGTAAATGAATGAACAATATACGTACATATACATATACATATACAGATTGACACATATACAGGTACATGTATACATATCATATATATTTATATTTATACACACACACCCTCACGATGGGTACTACACTTCCAATAATGTTGCTTAAGACCATTTATTTGGCTTCTGGGTCATACTATTGTATGTGAAGGTACTCAGAAGGTAATATAGCACCAATATAGTCCTTCTCATCCAACCAGCCTAGGAATTTTTCCAATCATCCTAAATTCTGCTTCTTTGTCCACAACAACTTGACCTGGAGAAATATTGGAATAGTGGAAAATTGAATAAGGCAGATAAGTTAGTAATATCTGAGATATACTGGAGCTTGAAATGATCCAAAGTAAGACAGGGGAATCTAAAGTCTCCAATCAGATGAAAAACCAGATAACTATAATGCATAACACTACATGACAAATGAATTTTTTGATGTTGTCATCTCTCTCCTACCTGAAACTTCATGAACCTATTTGGGGTTTTCTTTGCAAAGATACTGAAGTGATTTCCTCTTTCCTTCTCCAGTTGATTTTATAGTTGAGGAAACTGAGGCCAACAGGGTTAAGTGACTTGCCCAGGGTCACATAGTTACTAAGTGTCTTAGGCCAGATTTCAACTCAGGAAAATAAGTCTTCCTGACTCTAGACCTGGCACTCAAACCACTCTGCCACCTAGTTGCCCATCTTCAAAATAGAATGGTGCAGAGAATAGAGGAAGAAAAAGGAAGCTTATCCCCCACCAGTTGTCTCAGCCCTCCTTCCATTCTGATGCATCCTCTTCCTACCAAATATTCTCCCTAAATGCAAAAGAATCTATAAGAAAAGGAATCAGGCCAGGGTTGGGTAAGCAGACAATTTTTAGGGCACCATTTGTAGCCTCCTTCCTCACACCGGGAGGTGAGCAGTGCGATCCTTAAAAGGCTGCTCAAACACCCAGGGTGCTGCCAAATCCCACTGATGCTTCCAGTGAGAAACGACCCTAAGACCTGTGTGCAGGGTTGTGACTCTAGCTCCCAATGTATACGTACCTGCTGAAGACCAGTACCATTGATGTGATGGCTGCTGAGCCTTTTTCAGGGCTGCTTTCCACCTTAGGTGTCCACCTGTTTCACCCAACTCTCACCTGTGACTCCAAGAAACAGCAGCATGAGCAGCAATCACACCCTGGTAAACCATTTTGGCAGATGGGCCAAACCAGGTTGAGGGTAACCAAGGGGTCTCAGACCCACTGGTGAGTTAGTGGGTGTCTGCCCCAAGCATGTGAAGACTTTCCTTGGTGAAATGGGCAGATGAGAACAATTTGTTCCAACGGATATGAAGGCAACTGAAGCAGGGGATATGGAGTGCTAAGAGCTTGGTTAGACACTGAGGGCGCCAAGGTCATCCACTTTATCCTGAGCCATCGTCAGTCACCTTGATTCTGTTCTGCCACTGAACTATGATGTCTCTGGAGGAGAGAGTGAGGTTCACTTCGTGCAACTCTGCCTCACCTAAATCCAATTTATGCATGAATCAAAAGACATCACCCACACCATTTTACTATTATACCTCAAAATCCTGTGGCAAGAGGCAAGTGGAGAGGAGTACTAACAATAGGGTAGACCAGGTTAGACTTAGCATGTGAGGTAGTACTTGAGCTGCACCCTCAAGGAACTAAGGACTCTACATTTTCAAAGTGACTGAACTAATTTTAGCCATGGCAACAACCTAAACCAAGGACCCATAGAGGCGGATGGAATAGGCACAGGCAATGGCAAGAAAGCCCATTTGGCTGCCAGGTAGAGTGCATGGAGGAGACTGACATGTAATAAAACTGGAAAGGTAGACTACTGCCAGATTGTGAAGGGCTTTAAATGACAAACAAACGAGTTTGTATTTTATCTCAGAGACAAATGGCAGCTTTGAGGAAAAAGGAAAGTGGCATTGTCACCACTGAGCTTTAAGAGTATCAAACTGGCTGCTGAGTGGAAACCAAATGTGGAGCAATTTAAAAATACAAAGATGTGAAGAGGGACTGAATCAGGTTGGTGGCTAGGCAAGTGAAGGGAAAAGTACAGAAGGGAGAAAATAGAGAACTTATTAGATATAAAGGGTAAGGAATAAAGAAGCATAAACCAGAGATTGTACATCTGGGTTACTCAATAGAAGTAGGGAACTTAGTAAGAAAAGTAAATTTAGGGGTGCAGGAAGAGTTGTGTAGAGAAAGATGAGTTCGGTAATGGACATGTGGACTTTGATATACCTATATGGCATGCATTTAGAAATGTCTAATTTGGAGTTGGTGATGTGAGAGTGAATATCGCGGGGAGGCGGAGGGGGAATTAAGTCTGTATGTATAGATCTAGCAGTTATTTGCAAAGAGGCCAGGACTGAATCAATGGAAACCAATGAGTTCACCAAGATGTTAGAATTATTGGTGATCTCATAGAACAAAAAAAAGTTTGGAAGAGAGAAGATATCTCTGATCTATTATATACTTTTAAAAAACAAGCTATACATAATAGAGATTTGCAGTTTCATATATAGTCACCTTTTTCTTTTCTACTTTGTGCATGGAAATGTTCCCTTTTTTGTTGTTCTTAAGTACACAGTTTAATAAAAAGGAAAACCAATGGGCGATAACTAAAACTAGAATTAGACAATCAAAGTTTGGCAAACATACACTTAAAGTCCAATGTGACATGGATTTGTGATAAAAAATAAAGAAGTTTCAAGTTTTTACATTCAAATTGGAAAGGGACAGGTATTAACTTCTCGAATCTCCAGTAACACAGGGAGGTTAGAGAAGGAGTTAAAAAATGCACAGAGGTCCTATTGTTCTTTTTGTTATGCCTTTATGCTCCTTACAAAAAGAAAGAAAAGGAAAAGAAAAGAAAAAGAGATATATCAAGGAAGAAAAGGGAAGAAAAGGTGAAGTACTATCTCTTACCACATATATAAGGTGGGCATACAGAATACTATACAAACAAGGAGGAAATAGTGGGGGTGAATAGGTGACACTTGAATCTTACTTTCATCCAAACTGGTCCAAATTGGGTAGGATAAACACACAATACAGTGAGTTGGAAATATATTCCACCCCGTAAGGAAATAGGAGAAAAAGGGGAGAGAAAAAGAGGGAAGGCAGATTTAGGGAAATATTAGTCATAAATGAAATAAGCTCCACACTAGGTGGGAAGGTTATTAAAAGAGGCTTAAAAAGAAAGAATGGGTAATAACCTGTGATTGGGATCTGGGTGAGGAGAAGACTATTAAGGGAGCATATTTTCTTTTGCCCATTGTATCAAACAAAGAACACTGGTGCTGAGCACACTCCTCTCTTGGTAGCCTTTTTGTAAAGAAGGGATTGAATGTGGGAATTTGTTTTACTTGGTTATACATATTTATAACAGGGGTTTTGTTTTTCATTCTCAGTGGGGGAAGGAAATGGAAGAGAGATAAGGTATATTTTTGCTGACTGAAAAAACTAAATGAAGAGACATAAGCAGCAAAGAGGAAAAATATAAGTGAATATGTTGGAGGGAAATATGTTTAACAATAGCAACTTTTAATTTAATGGGATGAACTCACCCATAATTTGGAATAAGGTAGCAGGTTAGCTTAAAGAGTAAATTTCAATATGTTGTTCTTTTGGTGATTTGAATTGACTTTTATGATTCAACTAAGAAATATTTTCATCTTCAAAAGAAAAATTGAAGAGATTAGTGAATTTGTGTACAAAACAAAAAAACCCTAGAAAACAAACAAAAATTGAAAAACAAATGCTAAAATATGAATTCTGAAAAAGAACAAGATTGGTAAATTTGGAAGTAAAAAAATTCATTGATTTAATAAATAGAAATTAGGAGCTGGCTTTTCAGGAAAATCAAAGGAAAAACCAAAACCAAAAAACATAAGCCATTGCCTAATTTGATTAAGAAAAAGAAAGAAGATGAAACCAAAGAAATTATTAGACATGTTTATTAAAAGAAAAATTATAACTCATAAGCAATAAATTCTGCACTTAAGAACGGCAAAAAGGGAACATTTCTATATGCAAAGCAGAACAACAAAAGATGACTATATATGAAAATGCAAATCTCTATTATAAATAGCTTGCTTTTTAAAAGTATATAAGGGGGCGGAGCCAAGATGGCGGAGTAGAAAGACGCACATACACATAGCTCCGAACCCACAACCCATAGAACTACTACAAAGAAGTAACTCACGGCGAATTCTGCACCCAGAGGCCACAGAACATTGGAGCCAGGGAGATTTCTGTTCTGGAGAGACCTGAAAACCTCTCGCAAAAGGTCCTTCACGCTGCGGACTGGGAGCCGGGACTGGGAGCTGAGTACAGCCCTGCCGCGGCCGAGGCACCAAGAGGAACAGATCCGAGCAGGCTTCAGGGACGGGATCTCCAGCGACCACACAAGTCCCTCCACCCACAGGTGACTGGGGTCGGTGAGAGAGTCTCTTTGGCGGGTCGAGGGGTGAGTGGGGTGCCCCCATGGCTCGGGCCCCCTCGGGAGACAGAAGCTGAGGGGAAGCGGCAGACTGGGCTCCCCAAGCAGGCAGGAGCCTGGATCCATTGTTGAAGCTCTGTGCATAAACTCCCTGAGGGAACTGAGCGTGAGAGGCGGCCCTGCCCCGACCTGACCACCTGAACTTAATCTCACACTGAATAGTAGCCCTGCGCCCGCCAAAAGCCCTGAGGCTGGAAGCAGCATTTGAATCTCAGAACCCAAACCCTGGCTGGGAGGATCAGGAGGCGAGGTGGGTGTGAGGGAAATATTCAGAGATCAAGTCACTGACTGGGAAAATGCCCAGAAAAGAGAAAAGAAATAAGACTATAGAAGGTTACTTTCTTGGTGAACAGGCATTTCCTCCCTTCCTTTCTGATGAGGAAGAACAATGCTTACCATCAGGCAAAGAGACAGAAATCAAGGCTTCTGTGTCCCAGCCCACCCAATGGGCTCAGGCCATGGAAGAGCTCAAAAGGAATTTGGAAAATCAAGTTAGAGAGGTGGAGGAAAAACTGGGAAGAGAAATGAGAGAGATGAAAGAAAAGCATGAAAAGCAGATCAGCTCCCTGCTAAAGGAGAACCAAAAAAATGTTGAAGAAAGTAACACCTTGAAAACTAGCCTAACTCAATTGGCAAAAGAGGTTCAAAAAGCCAATGAGGAGAAGAATGCTTTCAAAAGCAGAATTAGCCAAATGGAAAAGGAGATTCAAAAGCTCACTGAAGAAAATAGTTCTTTCAAAACTAAAATGGCACAGATGGAGGCTAAGGACTTTGTGAGAAAGCATGATATTACAGAACAAAGAGAGAAGAATGGAAAAATGGAAGATAATGTGAAATATCTCATTGGAAAAACAACTGATCTGGAAAATAGATTCAGGAGAGACAATTTAAAAATTTTGGGACTACCTGAAAGCCATGATCAAAAGAAGAGCCTAGACATCATCTTCCATGAAATTATCATGGAAAACTGCACTGAGATTCTAGAACCAGAGGGCAAAATAAATATTCAAGGAATCCACAGAACACCGCCTGAAAGAGATACAAAAAGAGAAACTCCTAGGAACATTGTGGCCAAATTCCAGAGTTCCCAGGTCAAGGAGAAAATATTGCAAGCAGCTAGAAAGAAACAATTCAAGTATTGTGGAAATACAATCAGAATAACACAAGATCTAGCAGCTTCTACATTAAGGGATCAAAGGGCATGGAATAGGATATTCCAGAAGTCAAAGGAACTAGGACTAAAACCAAGAATCACCGACCCAGCAAAACTGAGTATAATACTTGAGGGGAAAAATGCTCTTTCAATGAAAAAGAGGATTTTCAAATTTTCTTGATGAAAAGACCAGACCTGAAAAGAAAATTTGACTTTCAAACACAAGAATGAAGAGAACCATGAAAAGGTGAACAGCAAAGAGAAGTCATAAGGGACTTACTAAAGTTGAACTGTTTACATTCCTACATGGAAAGACAATATTTGTAACTCTTGAAACATTTCAGTATCTGGGTACTGGGTGGGAGTACACACATACACATGCACACACGTACACATACATAGAGACAGAGTGCACAGAGTGAATTGAAGAGGATGGGATCATATCTTTAAAAAAAATGGAATCAAGCAGTGAGAGAGATATATATTGGGAGGAGAAAGGGAGAAATTGAATGGGGCAAATTATCTCTCATAAAAGAGGCAAGCAAAAGACTCATTAGCGGAGGGATAAAGAGGGGAGGTGAGAGAAAAACATGAAGTCTACTCTCATCACATTCCACTAAAGGAAAGAATAAAATGCACACTCATTTTGCTATGAAAACCTATCTTACAATACAGGAAAGTGGGGGATAAGGGGATAAGCAGGGTGGGGGGAATGATAGAAGGGAGGTCATGGGGAGGAGAGTGCAATTTGAGGTCGACACTCAAGGGGAGCGATAGCATCAAAAGAGAATAGAAGTAATGGGGGACAGGATAGGATGGAGGGAAATATAGTTAGTCTTATACAACACAACTATTATGGAAGTCATTTGCAAAACTACACAGATTTGGCCTATATTGAATTGCTTGCCTTCCAAAGGGAAGGGGTGGAGAGGGAGGGAGCTAAAGAAGTTGGAACTCAAAGTGTTAGGATCAACTGTAATGTTCTTACCACTAGGAAATAAGAAATACAGGTAAAGGTGTATAGAAAGCTGTCTGGCCCTACAGGACAAAAGAGAAGAGGGAGACAAGGGCAGACAGGGATGATAGAAGAGAGAGCAGATTG
The DNA here is from genome assembly GCF_028372415.1 of Notamacropus eugenii. Classification (NCBI taxonomy): domain Eukaryota; kingdom Metazoa; phylum Chordata; class Mammalia; order Diprotodontia; family Macropodidae; genus Notamacropus; species Notamacropus eugenii. The sequence continues at coordinate 12,784,717 of NC_092879.1, read as the reverse complement.
GTCACAGGGGCAATTAGATTGCTTGGGTGTGGGGGGGGAGGGGATAAAAGGGGAGAAAATTTGTAACCCAAAATTTTGTGAAAATGAATGTTAAAAGTTAAATAAATAAAAAAAAATAAACAAATAGAATTAGAATTAGTCTTAGAACACCGAATTACACGTCAAGTCTTAAAATGCAGAGTTAGAATTAAAATCTTAAGACAGAATTAGATTCAAAATCTTAGAACATAGAATTAGATTTAAAATCTTAGAACACAGATTTAAAACTGAAATATTAGAACACACAATTAGAACTAGTCTTATTACACAGAATTAGAATGAGCATCTTGGAACACAGAATTTGAATGAAAGTCTTAGAACACAAAATTTTAAATAGTTTAAAAATTCAGAATTACAATTAAAATCTTAAAACATTTAGAACTGATCTTAGAACACAGAACTAGATTTATGCTTAGAACACAGAATTAGAATTAAAGTATTAAAGCACTGAATTAGAATTACAATCTTACAACACAGAATTAGAATCAAAGTCTTAGGACACAGAATCACTGCGCCATCCTCATTTTCCTGTACTTTGTACCATCACCTGTGATGGTGGCTAGAGTGATCACTTTTGAGTGACCATGGGCTTCATGTAGGAAGCCCAATAGTACTCTGAGGATCTATTCAGTTACCACGTCTTTTCCTTATGGATTGTTTCTGTCAAGAAGGAATCCCTTTCCTGTCTAAACTTCATGTAGGACATATTCCAAGACACTGGCAAAGCCTTTTAGTGTCTGGGGCCTCTTTGGGTTTTTCTACTCATAAATTCAGAGCAAAATTATTTCTGAGGTCATATTTGTCATGGAGTCTTAGTGAGCCTTAAAAGATGCATGGAAACAGTTAGTTTGAGGACAGTGTTTAAGACTACCAAGTCAAACTTGAGCATAGGTTTTGCTAGACTAGTGAAATGAGGAAGAGAGGCTTGGCTTGAATTGTTTTCTTGGTAAGGGGCAGGAGTTCAAAGCAATCAAGCAGTCCTAATTCTACTGAAGTACTCTCCTTAGAGCCCCACTGCTCTCCCTGTAGGCTACTTGAGCTGCCTGCTCAGAGGGAGAGGAACATTATTGACTGGGGACATTGGGAGCTACCTCACTGCAAAGAGGCTGAAGGTGAGCTCAGAGAGCAAGAACAAGGAAGCAGAGGAAAGTGCTTTGAAAGATGGTGGTTTTTCTTGCCTTCTGAGTTTGAGGGTGGGGGGAGGAAGCTGCTGTGTCAGGGGAGCTACTGTCTAGTTCTGACATTCTACGTTCTAGATTACATGGTCATTTCCATCTCTTTTAATTCTGTTACCATAGATAAGATAAGGCAGGAAGCCACCTGTAATGGTTTTCCAGCTGCAACTTTCTTTAAAATGCAATTTTATTTTCAATTCCAAATCCTTTTCCTCCTCCTCTGCCTTCTACACCTATTGAGAAGACAGGAAAAAATAGGACCCATTACAAATAGGTGTAGTTATGCAAAACAAATGTCCACATTACCTATGATCACAAAAAAAAGCAAAAAGAAAGAAAACATGCTTCAGTCTGTACTTGGAGCTCTTCTGTTCTCTATTTGTAGAGACAGCATATTTCATAGAGTCCTTGGTATTCACAAGGCTGATGGTATCTTTCAAGATGATAAGATTTCTCCATGATGAGTCTATCGAGGGCCTGGTGGAGAAGCCGTAGATGTGCACAGGGAGTGAACTACTGTGTATCACTTTGTATTGCTGTGGGGATACAAAGAAAAGGCCCCTACCCCAAAAAATAATTCCTGCTGGCGAGGAGGTTGCCATGAATTGGGAGAAATCACAAAGAACTCATAACATACAAGCCAAACATAAGATAGTAAATTGTGGGGGGGAGTTAATCTCAGAAGGAAAGCACTAAGATTGAAATTGAATGCCTTCTTGGAGTAAAAGGAATGGTTCTGTTTAGTGTTCTTCATCAGTGGGATCTGAAACAATGCAACGTCCCAACTACACTCAAATTTCTATCAGCTTCCTGCCTACATGCAGTTTCCTTCAGACAAAACAGAGGAACAAAGTGATGTGTAGGAACCTTCCTACCTGAACAGCAATCTGGTAAATTGTTTAAATTAAATTTTAGATTGCCCTTTTCTCTAACAAATCAAATTTGAGCATTCATTTTGATAGATTAGTAAGTTAGAGTTTTCTGTAATTCCTATTGTTTGTATAATTGGTTAACTCAAGTTGAGTTAGTATTGCTGCCAATTGCTAGGAAAGAGCTATTTCAAAGACCATGAAATCTCTCTTCTTGCTATTAGACCTCTGCCTAAAGGATGATTCCTGAAAAGTCATGGGCCAGGGGAGGAGGGGCCATCTTTCCGGAGAACTAGAAATCTATTACCTTTCTAATTAAAATGCTCTGTTCCCACTGGGTTTGCATCATTCTCCATCAAAGGGATAGGATAGCTCTATTGAAATCTCAAGCAATGGAATATTGATTGCAACTGGGGTGCAACACTTCAACCCAATTCATTTCATCTTATACCTTCATCCAAGATCTAATGGCTCTGTTTACCATCAAGTGCCTGTTTACAGAAAGAATCCTTTAAAACTTGCAGTAAAATATGTACCATAATATAATTTTTGAGACCTAGCTTTATGTCAAGTCATCCAGTCCATTTCATGAATTAAAATATATGGTCCACGATCTACCTTGTTCACATGCATAAGACTTCTATTTTCATCAATTGATAAAACGTGTTGAATTCAGTCAAAAGCAGCAATATTTCACCAAATGTCAGACTGCTGAGGATATGTGTATTGTTAAAAACTCATTAAATAAAACACTGCCATCTTTATAGATATAGATTAAGAACTAGAAGTTTGATAACTTCTAAATGGTATGAATGAATGGTGTGGACCTCAACAACCTCATTCTCACTGAGTTTGTTTGTAATACATAATAAACCCATATAAATCATCAGAATTCCATGTACTACAAAAGACTCAGCAGGAGGAGATAATCCTCTTGCAAAACGGCAAACTAAACAAAATGCTTAGGTGCCTCCCTGATTAGATGGACTCATAGAATATGTAACAACAACGACAAAGCACTTTATGCAAAGAAAGACAGATCAAAGCAGCAAAAGAAATATCAAGTCCTCATTGTATGCACAGCCAAAGAAAATGACAATTCTACAAAAGTTAATTTGCTTGTTTGGTGCCACACCAATCACACCATCAAAGATTTATTTTATAGAACTAGAAAAAAGAAGTAGTTAAATTTATCTGGAGACAACATAAAGTAAGTCATTTGAAGGAAATCAATTATCTTAAAATGTGAAGGAATGCAACAAAGCAACACTGGAATTTAAAATATAATACAAAGTACTGATGATGAAGACAATCTTTTCGTGACTGACATGGAGGGATGGATCAGTGGAATAAATTAGATAAAATACAAGTAGCAGGATATGATCACAGTAATGTAGTGTTTGATAAACCAAAAGATCCAAGCTTTGGCAGCACGAACTCACAATTTCACAAAAATTTCTGGAAAAACTGAAAAGCAGTGTGGAAGAATTAAGTATAAATCAACATGTCACATCATATGTCAGGAAAGTGTAAAAATTGGATACATGATTTTGATGCAAATGGTGATATTATTGGTAAATCAGAGTAGCAAGGAAAAATGTACCTGTTAGATCTAGGGGTAAGGGAAGACTATGAACAGAGCCAGAGGATCATGGGAAGTGGAGTAGATAATTTCAATTACACAACACTAAAAAAATTGTTTTGTGTAGAAGTAAAAAAAATTAACGTAGCCAAAATGTGAAGAAAATAGGCAGATGGTCAAATTTAACAGCAGGTTTCTCAAATGAAAGATGCTACTTCTGAAATAAAGAAGGAAATGAGCCCATTTTACTTTTTAAAAATGTGTCATTCTCCAATTGAAAAAGAATATGAACAGGCAGTTTTCAGAAGAAAGAATCAAAGCTATCGGTAATCCCATGGGAAAAAATTCTGTGACACTACTGATGAGATAAATGCAAATAAAATCAACCTCACACCTATTAGGTTGACAAATATCACAGAAAAGGAAAGTGACAAATGCTGGAGGGAATGAAGATAAATTGGGAATGTAATGAACTCTTGGGAGAGTGGTGAATTAGTGCACCCATTCTGGAGAACAATTTGGAACTATTCCTAAAGGAATATAAAACCATGTAAACCCTTTCACCCACCAATAGGTCTGTATATGAAAACCACAAATTTTGGAGGGAAAGCCCAAAATTTGGAAACTGATTCACTGTTGGTGGAAATGTAAAGAATTCCAACCATTTGAGAAAGTAATCTGGAATTATGCCCAAAGAGTTATAAAACTGTTAATATCCTCTGACTCATCAATACTACTATTAGGACTCTTTCTCAAGGTGATTAGAGAGAAATGAAAAAACTTTTATGTTCTCAAATATTTATAGGTCTTCTCTGTGCTGTGGCAAAGAACTAGAAATTTAGGTGATGCCCATCAATTGGGGAATGGCTAAATAAGTTGTGGTTTTGATGGAATACTACTCTGCTATAAGAAGTAATGCGCTGTTTTATTTTGCAAAAATGATGGAAAAACCTGCACAAAATTATGAAGAGTAAAATGAACGTAACCAAGAGATTGCTGGATACAGCAACAGCAATAGGGTTCTAAGAATAACTTTGAATGTAATTTTGGGTATTAGCAATATTAAAATCAACAACAAAAGGCCTAAGAAGGAAGACTCTATCCGTATCCAGAGAAAAACTGACAAACAGAAATCTGTATAGTATGATTTTACTTTTATACATATTTGTGTCTCATAATAGCCTTTTCTAGAGCAGGCTGGGGAGGGAGAGGGTCAAAAATTAAAAAGTGTATGGCAGAGAACAAAATAAATAAATACATAAAAGTGAGATAGCTTTAAAAATGAAGTGTATTATTTATTATATGATTTTTCCAAAAGTAAATGATGTGAAATGTAAATTCATGGTTTTATACTGAATCCTCTTTTAATGCTGTGTTTTGCACATGAAAGTGCTCTCCTTTTTGCTTTTTTGTATGTAAGTTCAAAATGAAAGAAAACAAACTACTTGGTACTAGCTAAGTAACAGATTGGTGAATTAATGAAATAGATTTGGTCCACAAGACACAATATCCAATGTCTATAGTAATCTACTGGTGATAAACCCAAAGACTCTAGCTTCTGGAATAAGAATTCACTATTTAACAACACTGGGAAAACTGGAAAATACTACATCAGAAACCAAATTCAAAATAACATCGTATACCGAGTAACAAGATAATATCAAAATAAGGACATCATTGAGACGTAAACGATGATGCTATAAAGACACTGGAAAAGAAAAGGATAGTTTACCTGTCAGATCTATGGAGAAGGGAAGAATTTATAACCAAAAAAAAACCCAGAAAACATTATTTTTTTGAGTAGTTAACAATCACTTTAACCAAGCGCACATATCATTCACTTGTTTCAGGGGAGTCAACAAACTAAACTTGAAAAAATTGTGTTCAGATAGGGCGGAGCCAAGATGGCGGAGTAGAAAGACGCATATACACATAGCTCCAAACCCAAAACCCATAGAACATCTGTATAAAGTAACTCACGGCGAATTCTGGAGCAGTAGAGGCCACAGAACAGTGGAGCGAAGGAGATTTCTGTTCCAGAGGGACCTGCAAACCTCTCGCAAAAGGTCTGTCGCACTGTGGATGCGGAGCCCAGGCCAGCCCTGCCACGGCACCGAGAGGAGAAGATCCGAGCAGGCTTCAGGGACGGGATCTCCACAGGCCGCGCGTGTCCCTGCACCCACAGGTGATGAGGGTCGGTGAGAGGGTGTCTTTGGCGGGTGGAGAGGGGAGTGGGGTGCCCCCATAACTCAGGCCCCCTCGGGAGGCAGAAGCTGAGGGGCGGTGGCAGGCCAGGGCTCCCCGGGTGGGCAGGAGCCTGGATCTATTGTTGAAGGTCTCTGCATAAACCCCCTGAGGGAAATGAGCCTGAGAGGCGACCCTGCCCCGACCTGACCACCTGAACTTAATCTCTCACTGAATAGCAGCCCTGCCCCCGCCAAAAGCCTTGAGGCTGGGAAAGAGCATTTGAATCTCGGACCCCAAGCCCTGGCTGGGAGGATCATGAGGCGAGGGGGGGTGTGAGGAGAATATTCAGAGGTCAAGTCACTGGCTGAGAAAATGCCCAGAAAAGGGAAAAGAAATAAGACTACAGAAGGTTACTTTCTTGGGGAACAGGCATTTCCTCCCTTCCTTTCTGATGAGGAAGAACAATGCTTACCATCAGGCAAAGAGACAGAAATCAAGGCTTCTGTGTCCCAGCCCACCCAATGGGCTCAGGCCATGGAAGAGCTCAAAAAGAATTTTGAAAATCAAGTTAGAGAGGTGGAGGAAAAGGTGGGAAGAGAAATGAGAGACGTGCAGTCAAAGCATTAAGAGCAGGTCAGCACCCTGCTAAAGGAGACCCAAAAAAATGCTGAAGAAAATAACACCTTGAAAAGTAGGCTAACTCAATTAGCAAAAGAGGTTCAAAAAGCTGATGAGGAGAAGAATGCTTTCAAAAGCAGAATTAGCCAAATGGAAAAGGAGATTCAAAAGCTCACTGAAGAAAATAGTTCTTTCAAAACTAAAATGGCACAGATGGAGGCTAATGACTTTATGAGAAACCAAGAAATCACAGAACAAAACCAAAAGAATGAAAAAAATGGAAGATAATGTGAAATATCTCATTGGAAAAAAACAACTGACCTGGAAAATAGATCCAGGAGAGACACTTTAAAAATTATGGGCCTACCTGAAAGCCATGATCAAAAAAAGAGCCTAGACATCATCTTTCATGAAATTATCCAGGAAAACTGCACTGAGATTCTAGAACCAGAGGGCAAAATAAATATTCAAGGAATCCACAGAACACCGCCTGAAAGAGATACAAAAAGAGAAACTCCTAGGAACATTGTGGCCAAATTCCAGAGTTCCCAGGGCAAGGAGAAAATATTGCAAGCAGCTAGAAAGAAACAATTCAAGTATTGTGGAAATACAATCAGGATTACACAAGATCTAGCAGCTTCTACATTAAGGGATCAAAGGGCATGGAATAGGATATTCCAGAATTCAAAGGAACTGGGACTAAAACCAAGAATGACCGACCCAGCAAAACTGAGTATAATACTTCAGGGGAAAAATTGGTCTTTCAATGAAATAGAGGACTTTCAAGCATTCTTGATGAAAAGACCAGAGCTGAAAAGAAAATTTGACTTTCAAACACAAGAATGAAGAGAAGCATGAAAAGGTGAGCAGCAAAGAGAAGTCATAAGGGACTTACTAAAGTTGAACTGTTTACATTCCTACATGGAAAGACAATATTTGTAACTCTTGAAACTATTCAGTGTCTGGGTACTGGGTGGGATTACACACACACACATACACACACACACACACACACACACACACACACACACATAGAGATAGAGTGCACAGAGTGAATTGAAGAGGATGGGATCATATCTTTAAAAAATGAAATCAAGCAGTGAGAGAGAAATATATTGGGAGGAGAAAGGGAGAAATTGAATGGGGCAAATTATCTCTCATAAAAGAGGCAAGCAAAAGACTTTTTAGTGGAAGGATAAAGAGGCGAGGTGAGAGAAAAACATGAAGTTTACTCTCATCACATTCCACTAAAGGAAAAAATAAAATGCACACTCATTTTGGTATGAAAACCTATGTTACAATACAGGAAAGTTGGGTATAAGGGGATAAGCAGGGTGGGGGGGGATGATGGAAGGGAGGGCATGGGGAGGAGGGAGCAATTTGAGGTCAGCACTCATGGGGAGGGACAGGATCGAAAGAGAATAGAAGTAATGAGTGACAGCATAGGATGGAGGGAAATATAGTTAGTCTTATACAACACAACTATTATGGAAGTCATTTGCAAAACTGCACAGATTTGGCCTATATTGAATTGCTTGCCTTCCAAAGGGAAGGGGTGGGGAGGGAGGGAGGTAAAGAAGTTGGAACTCAAAGTGTTAGTAACAACTGTCGAGTAATGTTCTTGACACTAGGAAATAAGAAATACAGGTAAAGAGGTATAGAAAGTTATGTGGCCCTACAGGACAAAAGAGAAGATGGAGACAAGGGCAGAGAGGGATGATAGAAGAGAGAGCAGATTGGTCATAGGGGCAATTAGAATGCTTGGTGTTTGGGGAGGGGAGGGGATAAAAGGGGAGAAAATTTGTAACCCAAAATTTTGTTAAAATGAATGTCAAATAAATAAATGAACGAAAAATATTGTGTTCAGCCTTCATTGTTGAAAAAGACCATGCCATCAGAGTAATGATGACATGACTTGCATTTGACGTTTTTTTGTATTTCAATAAATTTATTTAAGTTTTCAACATTCATTTTCACAAAATTTTGGGTTTGAAATTTTCTCCCCATTTCTCTCCTCTCCTCACTCCAAAACGCTGAGCATTCTAATTACCCCTATCAGCAATCTGTCCTCCTTTCTAACATCCCTCCCTTCCCTTTTCCCCATCTTCTCTTTCGTCCTGAAGGGCAAGATAAATTCCTATACACCATTACCTGTATTTCTTATTTCCTAGTTGCAAGAAAAATACTCAACAGTTGTTCCTAAAACTTTGAGTTACACCTGCTCTTCATCCCTCCCTCACCACGCATTCCTTTTGGGAAGGGAAGAAATTCATTGTAGGACATATGTGTGAAGTTTTGCAAGTGACTTCCAAAGTAGTCATGTTGTGTAAGACTAACTATATTTCCCTCCATCCTATCCTGCCCCCCGTTTCTTCTATTCTCTCTTTTGATCCTATCTCTCCCCAAGAATGTTGACTTCTAATTGCTCCCTCCTTCCACTGCCCTCCCTTCCATCATCCCCCCCTGCCCTGCTTATCCCTTTCTCCCCCACTATCCTGTATTGTACGATAGGTTTTCATAATAAAATGAATGTGTATTTAATTCCTTCTTTTATCTGAATGTTATGAGAGTAAACTTCATGTTTTTTCTCTCACCTCCCCCCTTTTTCTCTCCACTGAAAAGTCTTTTCCTTACCTCTTTTATAAGAGATAATTTGCCCCATTCCATTTCTCCCTTTCTCCTCCCAATATATTTCTCTCTCACTGCTTAATTTCATTATTTTAAGATATGATCCCATCCTATTCAATTCACCCTGTGCGCTCTGTCTCTCTGTGTGTGTGTGTGTGTGTGTGTGTGTGTGTGTGTGTAATCCCACCAACTACCGAGATACTGAAAAAAGTTTCAAAAGTTACAAATATTGTCTTTCCATATAGGAATGTAAATAGTTCAACTTTAGTAAGTCGCTTATGACTTCTCTTTGCTGTTTACCTTTTCATGCTTCTCCTCATTCTTGTGTTTGAAAGTCAAATTTTCCTTTCAGCTCTGGTCTTTTCATCAAGAATGCTTGAAAGTCCCAATTTCATTGAAAGACCATTTTTTCCCCTAAAGTATTATACCCAGTTTTGCTGGGTAGGTGATTCTTGGTTTTAGTCCTAGTTCCTTTGACTTCTGGAATATCCTATTCCAGGCCCTTCGATTCTTTAATGTAGAAGCTGCTAGATCTTGTGTTATCCTGACTGTATTTTCACAATACTTGAATTGTTTCTTTCTAGGTGCTTGAAATATTTTCCCCCTTACCTAGGAACTCTGGAATTTGGCCACAATGTTCCTAGGAGGTTTTTGTTTGGATCTCTTTCAGGAGGTGATCAGTGGATTCTTTAAATATTTATTTTGCCCCCTGGTTCTAGAATGTCAGGGCAGTTTTCCCTGATAATTTCATGAAAGATGATATCTAGGCTCCTTTTTTGATCACGGCTTTCAGGTAGGCCCATAATTTTTAAATTGTCTCTCCTGGATCTGTTTTCCAGGTCAGTTGTTTTTCCAATGAGATATTTCACATTATCTTCCATTTTTTCATTCTTTTGGTTTTGTTTTGTGATTTCTTGGTTTCTCATAAAGTCATTAGCTTGCATCTGTTCCATTCTAATCTTGAAAGAACTATTTTCTTCAGTGAGTTTTTGAACCTCCTTTTCCATTTGGCTAATTCTGTTTTTTAAAGTATTCTTCTCTTCCTTGGCTTTTTGAACCGCTTTTGCCAATTGAGTTAGCCCATTTTTCAAGGTGTTATTTTCTTCAGCATTTTTTTGGGTCTCCTTTAGCAAGGTGTTGACCCACTTTTCATGCTTTTCTTTCATCTCTCTCATTTCTCTTCCCAATTTTTCCTCCAGCCCTCTTACTTGATTTTCAAAATCCTTTTTGTGCTGTTCCGTGGCCTGAGGCCATCGAATATTCATTTTTTATGTTTGGGATATAGAAGTCTTGACTTTTCTGTCTTTCCCTGATGTTAAGCATTGTTCTTCCCCATAAGAAAGGATGGGAGGAAATATCTCTTCACCAAGAAAGTAACCAGAAAGTAATTTTCTATAATCTTATTTTTTTCCCCTTTTTTGGGCATTTTTCCCAACCAGTTACTTGACTTTTGGGTCCTTTGTCAAGAGTAGGATATACTCTGGGAATTTGTGAGATCTCTTTTCCTCTAAGGTGGCCCAATCAAACATGTACTGGTCTGGACTCAGAGAGGGATTTTTATGCCCAGAATTTTAGCACTTACCTCTCCACAGCCACCTGGCTTCCAGTTCTGTCAAGTCAGCACTGCGGGCTGATTTTCAGAGAAGCTGGATGGGCAGGGCTGCCATTCAGTTGTGAGACGAAGACCAGCTTGCTGGGGGCCTCCACACAAGGTGGAGGCAAGACTCAGCTCCTCAGTGCCCCCAGGGGTTTTTACACTCTAACAATGGAGCAGGTCAGTACGGGCTGCTCTGCAGCCTCTGTGGGCGCTGCCTGCTGCCAGAGCTATGGGAAGGCCTTTCTCCCTTCCTGGCTAGCTGAAAAAACCATGTAACTAACCTTTGGTGCCTGTGGGTTGAGGGATCTGTGAAGCCACTGCTGCTGGGGCTGGGGATTCCGTGACTGGAGGTCGTGAGCCACACCCCACGACCAAGACTGGGCTGGGCTCTACTCCACGGCTGGAGCAACTGACTTTTCCCATGGGCCTTTCAGGTCACCCTGGGCTTGAAATCTCCTCCACTCTTGTTCTCCACTTCTGCTGCTCCAGAATGTGTTTAGAGTCCCTCTCTACAGGTATTTTATGGGCTGCGTGGGGAGACCCTGTGTATGTGTGTCTTTCTACTCTGCCATCTTGGTTCCGCCCCCCTCTTGACTTTGTTTTGAGCGAGGGAAAGCTCTGCAAGGTCACCAGCCTCACTTCTACTCCAGAGTCATCTGAATCCTGTAACTAGATATTCATTAGTGTTACTGTAGGTGATCCAGGGTGCACTGGCGCCTTTAGGCCAAGGTCAATGCAGGTACTAACTTAGGGTGAGGTAAAGGCCATTCATTGAATAGCCCTGTTTAAGAAGTAGCCAGGGCATGGCCCCTTTAATGAGACAAAGAAAGGAAGACTTCAGGCTTGGAGAGAAACAGCAACAGTTACCATTAATAATCACGCTTATATAAATATATGCAAGATACAAATATAAATTTAATCAATCTTAAGCGAGTAGGGTCCAGCAGAGAGGTTTTAAGCAGGGACCCAGTAATGTCTGAACCTCAGAGTGCATTTAGTTTAAGGTTCTGGGAAAGGAAAGGAATGGAAGGGAAGAGAAGGGAGGGATGGGGACTTGATGCTTTTGTGTGGTGTCAGGCATTGGTCTATGCCTAGTTTTCGTCACACTGTTATGCAATTTTCCCAGCAATTTTTGTCAGACACTGAGTTCTTATGCAAGAATCTGGGGTCCTTTGGTTTATCAAATAGTAGATTGCTATATTCATTGACTACTGTGTCTTGAGCACCTAACCTATTTTACTGATCTAACTTTCTGTTTCTTAGTCAGTACCAAGTGGTTTTGATAGTTGCTAATTTGCAGTACAATTTGAGATCTGGAAGAGCTAAGCTACCTTCTCTAGTATTTCTTTCCATTAGTTCCCTTGATGTACCTGGACCTTTTATTCTTCCAGATGAATTTTGATAGTATTTTTTGTAGCTCTAAAATATAATTATCTGATAGTTTGATTGGTATGTCACTGAATAAGTAAATTAATTTATGTAGAATTGTCATTTTTATTATATTGGCTCCACCTACCCACGAGCAATTGATGTTTTTCTACCTTCTTAGTTTTGACTTTATTTGTGCGAAAAGTGTCTTGCCATTGTGTACATGTAGTCCTTGGATTTATGTTGGCAGGTATACTCCCAAATATTTTATAGTGTCTACCCTAGCTTAATGAGATTTCTCTTTCTATCTCTAGCTGTTGGGCTTTGTTAGCAATATATAGAAATGCAGAAGTTTTGTGTGTGTTTATTTTGTAAAGTGCAACTTTGCCAACGTTGTTTATAATTTCAAGCAACTTTTTATTTGATTCTCTACGATTGTCTATCTACGTAATCATATTATCTACAAAGAGTGATAACTTAGTTTCCTCTTTGCCTATTCTAATTCCTTCAGTGTAACTTAGTTTCCTCTTTGCCTATTCTAATTCCTTCAGTGTTTTTCTTCTCTTATTGTTAAAGCTAACATTTCTAGGATCATATTGAATCACAGTGGTGACAATGGCCATCCTTGTTTCACCCTTGTTCTTAAATTGGACCTATTTTAAAAAAATTTTTTGAAGTTTTCTCTTTCTTACTTTACCAGGTTATTCTGTGTATCTCTTACTCTCCTCATCTTTCACAGCCATGTCACTTGACAAAGAGGAATTTTTTTTTCTTTCTTTTGTTTTAAGAAGGGAAAAAGAGGGAGCAGAACAATTCCATGCCTTCAGGAAAAGGTGTGCGGTGTGTAACACCTTTGGACTTCTCACCTCCTGGACAGGGTAGATTGGTGGTGTTTTCTCATTTTTCTTTTTAGTCTCACTTGATCTTTAACATGTTGTTACAGGTATTTTTAAATTTTTATGTGTCATGCTTTCCATTAAAATTGTTGTAGTTACTGTGTATATGTACTCTTTTCTTGACTCTGCCTCCTTCACTTTGTATCAGCTCACAAAGAGTTTTCCATACTTCCCTGTACTCATCACTCCCATATTTTCTTAAAACATCGTAATAGTATTCCATTATTCATATTCCGTATGTTGTTTAGCAATTATTTCTCAGGTGATGAGCATCTGTATTGATTCCAGTTTGTAGCTGTTATAAATATTGTGGAGTATATGGCGTCTTTTTTCACATCAATGGTTTCCTTGAGGTGTAAGACCAGTAATTGAGTCTCTCTTTTAAAGGATATGACATTTTTGTAACTTTCGTTGCATAATTCTAAATTACTTGTCATTTCATGGCTCCACCAGCAATGTTTTTCTGTGCCTATATTCCCACATTCCCTCTAACTCTAACTTTTCATTTGTTGTCCATTTTGTCATGTTGCAAACGAAAATACACATAAAAATACAAGAAAAATAAAACAAGTTAAAAAAAGACAACAAATCTGCTTCAATCCACCCTCAGAGTTCATCAGTTCTCTCTCTGGAGACGAATAGCATTTTTTTTTCACTAGGTGTCCATTAGAATTGTTTTGGATCATCGTTTTGATCAGAGTAGTTAAGTCTTTCACAATTGATCAACTTTACGATATTATTGTTGCTCTGTACATTTTCTTCCGGCTCTGCTCATTTCACTCTAGATCAGTTCCTATATGCCTTCACAGGATTATCTAATACCATTCTGTTGCTCATTTTGTATAGCACATTATTATTCCATCATAATCATATCCCCCGATTTATTCAGTCAGTCCACATTTGATGGCCATTTCCTTTATTTCCAGTTCTTTGCCACCACAGATAGAGTACTAGTAGATTCTTTTTTATCAACAGATTACTTCCCCCTTTTAAAAAATCTCTTTGTAATACAAACCTAGCAATGTGACTTCTGGGTCCAAGGGTGTACATTTTTGTCGCCCTTAGGATGTCATTTCAAATAATTCCCCTTAATGATTGGATTAATTCACAGCTGAAAAAAGTGTGGCAATTTCCCATTGTTCCACATCTCCTCCAGCATTTGTAATTTTCTTTTTATATCACATTAGGCAATTGAGTTGTTTGAGAAGACACCTTAGAGTATTTCTAATTTGGATTATTCTCATCAATGATGATTTAGAGCATTTTTTCAGGGGATTGTTTTAAAAACTCTTTGAATTCACTTTTAACTTGAATATAAAAAGATAAAAAGGGAAGATTTCCATATGCACAACACAGCATAAATAGAGCATTCAATAAAAAAACATGAATTTCCATTTCAAACCATTTACTGTTTTGAAAAAGTGTGTAATAAATCATTTCTAAAGTTACACTGTTATTTTGTGATGCCTGCTAAATTTTCTTTTGTTCTCTGCTGTGCCATTTTTATTTTTTTTTCTCCTGACCTCCCCTCCCCACTAAGGAAGGCTAGGATTACACACACATGTGTATGTGTAGAACTATATTGCATGTACGTATATTTATCTTCACTCTCTGTAAACATAGATAGCACTCTACCGTAGAGGTCCTTTGTAGTTTATTTGAGAATTTGGTAGATACATTCATAAATATTCATCTTATATTTTACATGCCTATTTTAAATGGAATTGCTCATTTTAACTCTTCCTGTTTGGTTTACATACTGGGATACTGCTAGTTTATGGGAATTTATTTTAAATCCTGAATCTCTACTGAATTGATTGCTATATTTCAATTTTGGTTGACTTCAGAATTTTCAAAGTAAATTATGTCTTCATCCACAATGAGTGATCATTTTGTTTCTTCTTTGTTTCTGCTTATTCCCTCATTTGCTATTTCTTGTCTCATTTCTATTGCTTGAATTTCTAAGATTATATTAAACCGGACAGATACTTCTGTTTGGATAAATCCATATACAGATATCCCTCTTTTCTTTCCCTCAAAACATGAGAAAATGTGAGTTGCACCTTCTTTATGACAGACTACACAAATACAAGGGTACCAACAAGAACTAAGAGGATCTAAACCCTCACAGTCATGTTATTACTATCACTTCTGTGGGAAAGGTGTCCATAGTGGTTTTTCTCCCAAGAATCAATCATTTCACCCCAAGTAACTTAGCTGCAGCCAGTCAAACTCACAAGCAGCAGGGAACTAGTTAGGAAATGACTCTGTCCTTGTTTATCCACCCTCAGAGGTGAGTGGACCAACATGGTGGAAACATGCAGGGTGTGAGAGGTAGATTCCTGAACAGATATTGGCTCAGGGGACAGATAATATACTGTAGCTGATGAAAGAAATGAAGAAGTTCAGATTAGGGGAATGGCAAGTCACTGGTCCCTGACTATGAGAGACAGATAAGGAATTGGGGCATGGGAGGAGATTATAATTTAATAATTATCCATTTGATTAATTATTTTCTCATTTTAATTTGATATTTATTTTCATTAATATTTAATTGTTTTTAATTTTCAATTAAATTGATTGAATAATAAAGCCTGTCTCCTGCTCTTTCCCTTGATGATTTCCTTGATTTACCAGATTTGTGACCTGTCCCATTATTTCACCACTGGCAACTGCCTCTCACCTTCCCATGAGTATAGTATAGAAGACAGTAATACTCCTGAGGCGGCCCAGGTCTGAGACCTCCAGAGGGCTGTAATGCAAAAGCAGAGTACACTGGTGGGAATAACCCAGGTGGTTGCCTCAGGAGGGTGCCTCATGGTGTGCTGGGTTTGTGACCCAGGCTTAGCTGAAGGACAGGTGCAAGGTTGTCCATTTACCTCCACCCAAGGTCCCCAGATCCACACACCCCGAACGCCCATTTTTCCAGTGGAGGAATATTTCACCTGCATCTTATGATTTCTGAGTGAAGAGACAAACAAACACGATTTCAGCCTACTGCCTGATGACTGGCCACCAAGCCAAGTCCCCTGGGGTGGAGAGATCAGTTTGGGACACATATTGGCAGATACTTTAATGGCACCAAACACACCTTTTGTAAATTTTCTTCTACAAATGGCATCTCCAAAAGAGTAAGCAATGTCACGCTCCATTGTGTAGCCTTCCCTCCACTAATGCTACCTCCTCAGATTTGGGAGAAATCACAGCCAGAAATTACATGCTGTCCTTGTGACTGTAAAAGCATACCCTTCTACCTACAAATATGCAATGAATCTGTTGCACATGGTTGGTAGACTTGAGGCTTGCTTGTATCCAGTTGTAATAAAAATAGAGGCCTGAAGCTCTCCCACAAGCTTGCCAGTGGGTCACAGTTGTAATTCTACCCTCATGAGTAGCTTTCTTATTTAATATTGAGTTACCTCTCCTTTGCTGCATGTTTGTGTTCCTATGGAACCCTGGCTGAGTTGCTGTTCATCTGTCCATGCCCTCCTGTCTTTCATTTGGTTATGAGAGTCAACGAAACTTTTTGAGCCATTCCAGGGGTTCTGAATGCAATGCAAAGATTCACCCAAAGTCTACTGTTTATTTGCATGATACCAGGCTCCAACTCTGCATTCTGTTCTCACATATCACTGAGCTGCTCTATTTCTCTAGAAGTTCTAAGACTAAAGTTATAAGGAAGAGGTTGGTTTTCTTATCTTAAATTTTAAATAACTTCCCTTCTATGTAAAGGTTCCTCTATTAATCACTTAGTAGAACTTTATTGACCTGAACTGAATTCTTTGGGTTCCTGTCTATATAATACTCCGTTCTGAAGGAGTTACTTCTTTTACCCCAGCTTTGCTTCTTGCTTATATGAGAGGTTTGAAGAGATGTAAAAATCATCATTTCAGCACCAAGGATGATATAAATCTTGAGGTATCCTGTCGTGGAAACAAGTGAATTCAATAATAACTACTTGTGTATCAGAGGGGGTTTTGGTGACATAGCAACTCTACCACCCTATGGTTCTCAGGAAAATATTCTGTCTAGAAAAATCTGATGGGAATCTCCTCACCCTCCTCCACATCTCTGATGGTAACCATAGGCATCAATGTATCTAAGATTGTCATCAAAGAGACAAAAGAGAGACTGTGCATTAAACTTCTGTCCACGGTGATCATTTCCCAGAAACCTCCTTTCAACAGCTGCTGTGCTAAGGAAAGAGAATAATGAAACATATGAGCCCAGTTGCCCTTTGCTCCCAGAAGACCGGTCTCAAAATACCACAGAGCTGATGTAAACTTCAACAGAATATTTTTCTCTATTTTCCATTAGAAGGTCTGGTAGGGGACAGAAGACAAAGGGCAATCTTCAGAAGGAACATTTTCTATGTGAAAGAGCTGAGACAATTAACAATGATTTCTTAGCCTGAACAAATTAGAGAAAACACTGAGTGTATGATGGCCAAAGAAAATCTGACTTCTTAGTTTCTTTTTTGCTTTAGTTTAACTTAAACATTTTACTTTATTTAAAAGATACCTTTCATAGAGTGATACAACTGGCAGATATTTGTAAATTTAAGAACCCCACATCCTCATAAAACATTTTTAATATTTTAATATTTATTTATTTTTGGTTTTCAGCATTCATTTCCTTTTATTTTTTGTTTGTGTTCTCCTTAATGAAATCTATATGAAATTTGAAAAGAGTTGTGTCCTATATTTCAACAGATGAAAAATTATACAAAGTACTTGAGCAGAGTCCATAAGTACTTAATAAGAAAGCCTTCCACTGATTTTTTGGCCTGGATTCTTTTTTTTTTTTTAATTTTTAATTAATTAATTAATCATAACTTTTCAACCTACATTTCGACAAAATTTTGAATTCCAAATTTTCTCCCCATCTCTCTCTTCCCCACCAAAATGCCATGCATTCTGATTGTCCCTTCTACCAATGTGACCTCCCTTCTAACACCCCTCTCCTCCCTTATCCCCATCTTCTCTCTATTCGACATCTCAAAATATACTGTAGACAGCTAGGTGACCCTACAGTGAGGCTAGATTTCAGTTCAAATCCTACTTTAGAAACTTGCTGTGTGATACTAGGAAAGTAACCTATCCTCTGTCTAACTCAGTTTACTCAAATGTAGAATGAAGATAATAGTAACATCTACTTCATAGTGTTTTTATGTGGAACAAATGAGGGGATGCTCATAAAGTACTTAGAGTAATGCTTGGTACATTGTGGGCACTTACTAAACTCTTATTCCCTTATATGAATCTCAACATGCCCCAAACTGAACTTATGCCTCATAAACCCTGCCTTCTTTCTATCTTCCTGATTACAGTATTGGGTACCAACATCCACCCAGGCCCTAAACCTAGGTGTCATCCTTGACTTCTCACTTTCTCTAAAACACACCTAGATCTTTGCTATCCCCAAAGCCTGTTGGTTATACTTTGAAAACATCTCTCACGTGTTCTTTTTTCTCCTCTCACAGTCCCACAAATCCACTGTAGGTCTTCATCACTTGTAGCCTGAACTATTGTAATCACCTGCCAGTTGGTTTCCATCTTAAGTCTGTGTGCTCAAAGGAGGATTCTGGAAAGATGACAGAGTAGTTAAAAATCACTTAAGGCTCTCCAAATCTTCTCCACAAAAAATACAGACCATTCCCTCAAAGTGAACATAGATCAGCAGAAATAACTAAAAGTTGGGGGAAAGCTTCAGTCCTCCTAAGACAGTGTGAGAACACCCCTGGAAAAGTGAAACCTGCAAGGGTGGAGGGTTGGCAGGAATTAAGTGCGAACATCTCCAGGCAGACCTGGGGAAATTAACAAACTACAAGCCCTGGAGGCAGTTGGGTTGGGAGGCAGCCTCAGCCTCAGGCACTTTCTCCCCATGGATGGGTGTGGAGTCGGAAAGGCTGAGCAGCAGAAAACTGAAGGACCTTTCACTGGTGAGGGACACCAGACAGACCTGTGCTGACCAAATGAGGTGCCAGGTTTTGGCTGTGGGGAAGAAGCCGGCACGTATCTGGTGAGTGTGGTACCAGAGGGGCCAGACCATGCTGGCTGTTGGCACTCACAGAAAAACAGAGTCCCTGGTTTCAGTTCCAAGGCAAAGAGGTCAGTGGAAGTTAGCAGCCACAACACAAACCACAGATATTAATACTGTCTATGGCATAGTGCAGTCTTGAGTTAGAGGTAAAGAGGTTCAAGATAGGGCACTGGGGCAGAGATCAGAAAATAACAGCTAAAAGGACCTGGGACTTGGGGCATTACTCCTTGTACCTCCAGGTCAGAATTTTCTTTTTATAATAACCTGGTAAAAAATAAAATAAAACTAAACTAAAACAAAAATAAGTACACAAAGTAGAAATAACCCAAGCAAAAATAACTAATATAGAGACAAAGAAGGTCTGGGGTTCATATTCAGAGGAAGATAGCAGAGCTAAAAAAAAGCCAGTCCCTTATCAATGATAAACTTTAAGTGACCACAAGACCGAAAATAGATTTTTGAAGAAATGTAAAAGGAATTTTAAAATGAAATAAGAGAGATCAAACAAAAGGTAGGAAAAAATAAGAGCCATCCAAGAAAACCAAGGAAATTATGAAAAGAAAGCCAACCAAATTGAAACAGAAAAATGAGTATTTAAAGAAGAAATAATTCTGTGAAAAGTATAATTGAGCAATGGGAAGCTAACGACATTATAAGACAGCAAGAAATAACAAAACAAACCCAAAGATTGGAAAAAATAGAAATAAATATGAAACATCTCATCAGAAGAAAAAACCTAATCTAGAGAACAGAATGAGGAGAAACAATGCAAGAACTGTGGGACCAGTTGAAATTTATGACCAAAAAAGAATCTATATGCAATATCACAAGATATTATTAAGGAAAATTGCCCTGAAGTTCTAGAATAAGAAGATAAAGCAAAGTGAGAAAAAGCATCCACCAATCAAGACTTGGAAGAGATCCAAGGAGAAAAATTTACAGGAATATAGCGACCAAGGTTCAAAGTTAACAGATTAAGAAGACAATATTGCAATTATCAAGAAAAAAATTCAAATACCTCAGAGCTACAATCAGGATTACACAAGACCTTGCACCTTCTACGCTGAAGAACCAATTTGTTAAGCAAACAGATGAGGTTTTAACCAAGGGTGCCTTACCTAGTAAAGTTTAGTATGATTTTGAATGAAACAAAATGGATACTGAAGAAACGGAAAGACTTTTTGATATGTATGACAAAAAGGGAACTTTTGACATAAAGAAAACTCAGCCACCACAACAAAAGACAAATGCATATAAAAGATCCAGGAGAAATAGAAGGTACATGATAAAGACCAATTATAAAGGTATCAAAAAGGTCAAGCAGTCTACATATTATGTGTAAAAGTGTTATCAGTATTCTTATGATTGCTATCACTATTTAGATAGTTTGAAAGAAAGACTTGGGCTGAGCTATGCATGGAATGGTAATGTTAAAAAATAAAGCTATGTAGGGAGAGATAAAAAGGAGTAATTACCTCATACAAATAAGAAAGAAAAGGAATAATTGATCCAGGAGAGACAAGAGTGGGGAATGGGGTGTTAGTACTGCAACCTCACTCTCCTCAGAAATGGGTTAAAAAGGGAATCACATTTACATCTAGAAGAATATTAAAGTCTTCTAAATGTTGGAAGAAATGTGAGGTTGATGGGATAGTGTAACGGCAGGACTTTTGGAAAGTTGTGTAGATGAAGAATTAGGAAAATCTGGGGATAAGGCACAGCTCTTAGAAAAACAGGAAGATTAAGGTGAAGGAGGGAAGAGGGACTCTTACAGCAGTGAATAGATTAAGGAACAAGAGGACAAGGCAGAGGGTGGAAGTAAATTAGAGTGAGGACAAATTGGATAAATAGGGCTAGAAGAATGGTGAGGGAAAATAGGATGCAGGGAAATATATAACAAGTAACTATAATTTAGAATGTGGAGGCGATGAATTAATTCATAAAACAGAAACAGACAGCAGAACTATCTGGTACTGGCTAAGAAATGGAGAGGTGGAATACTGGAACAGAGGTAATATACAATACACAGTAGTAAAGGACTATTGTAATTTTGTGTTTGACAAGTGAAAAGATTTACATCTTGGGGAGAAGAATACATTATTTCATAAAAACAACTGGGAAAGCTGGAGAGTAGTCTGACAGAAATTAGACATAGACCAAGATATTAAACCATGTGCCAAGATAAGGTCAAAATGGATAAATGACCTAGATATAAAGGGTAGATATCACAAGAAAATGGAAAGAATATGCAACATATTATCTATCAGACTCATGGATTAGAGAATGATATATGAAGACACAAGAGACAGCATTGCTGATACTGCAAATGGATAATTTCAATTATTTCAAATTTAAAAGTTCTTGAGGAAATAAAATTAATATAGCCAAGAATAGGAGGAAAGCAGAAAACTGGAGGAAAACTTTCATAGACAGTTTCTCAGATAGAAGTCTCATTTTTCAAATATATAAAGAAATTTGCCAAATTTATAAGAATGTGAGTCATAACTCAAATGATCAGTGATCAAAATGTATGAACAGTGAGTTTTTAATGAAGAAATGAAAACTACATATAATTATATGATAAAATACTCTAAACAATTACTGATTAGAGAAATGCAATTAAAATAACGTTTAGACATCATCTTACATCTATCACACTGACTGAACGGATAGATATTTTTCAATTGGGTAATGACTAGATAATTTGTGTGTATTATGTTTTGGCTTGTTATATTATTTTTCCCATTCATTTTAGTTCTTCTATACAGCATGACAACAATGAAAATGTGTTGAATAAGAATGTATGTGTAGATCCTATATAGAATTGCAAGCCGTCTTGGGGAAGGAGCGGGGAGATGGGGGGTAGGTAGGGAGAAAGAAAATCTAAGTTTTATGTTAGTGATTGCAGAACACTAAAATAAATAAAATTAATATAAAAACAAAAAACAAAACGAAAAAAGAATATTAATCATTCAAAGAAACCTTCCAAAAAATTAATGTTCATTAATCCCAGGCCTAGAATCAGGGCAACCTGAGTTGAAATTTGACTTCAAATGCTTACTAGCTTGTGACCACGGGTCAGTCGTTTAAGCCTGATTGCCTCATTTTCTTCATTTGTAAAATGGGTTGGAGAACAAATGGCTAACCATTTCAATATTTTTTCCAAGAGAATCTCAAACGGGTTCACAACGAATCAAAAATGACTTAAACAATTGAGCAAAAACAATAACAACAAACTCTTCATAAAACATAATTAGGAAACAAGTGAGAAAAAATTCATATGTTAATACTGGACAAGCATGCCATGTAGTGGTAGCAGCTTCTAAAGGATAAAGCACTCATTTCTGTCCCTGTACTAAATTGATTTTAATTATTTCAGTGTCAAGTTCTTTCACAACAACTTCTAGCTTGGTTTAATATTTTAAAAATGTGATTAGTGATGAGTAAAATGGATTTAATTCAGAAATATTTTAAAATGATTATTTTTTATTTTATTTAGGAAATTGCTAAATGATAATTACAGTAAATGCAATTGAACAATGTCAAATAATGAGTTTAGGATATCTTCTACCAGCTTCCTAGATGTTCCAAACATTCTTCCAAGCTTTGGAAACCAGCACAATAAGAACAAGATGAAAAAATTTCAACTTCTAAAAGTATTGTTGTTGAGTCATATGTCATGTCTGATTCTTCCTGACCCTATCTGGAGTTCTTTCGGTTCATCTTACAGAAGCGGAAACTGAGGCAAGCAAAATTAAGAGATTCACCCAGGGTCACATAGCTAGCAAGAGTCTGAGGCCAGATTTGAACTCAGGAAAGTAAATCTTCTTGATTCCCATGGATACTGGACCACCTAAATGTCCCTAGCCTATAGTAAAAACAAATGCTTCCTGCCTGACCGATTGATACAACATCCAGAATGGAATATTCCTGAAATGTAACAATCAGATCTTGGAAGTCTATAGGGGATGGTGTAGTAGCCCTATAGGGGCTTTGACACACTGCGGTCAAACATCAAACTTCAACGTTTCATTTCAAGAATTTCCTTCTAAGTGGAGCTCAGCCATTTTCTGTAATGTACCTCTTCCAAATTTTGCTCTTGTGAAAGAAATTGTACTAATGAGTAACATCAATATTTAAATGATGGACCAGTTACACTGCAGTATGATACCTGTTCAGTATTGTGTCCACTGCTATTAAGTTTTAACCTACTCCATATCTCCTGTGAGAAGACTCTGAATTCCCATTCACACTAAGGAAATTCATTACTTCCTTTACTTCACAATTTATCAATTTCATTTGAGTCCCTTCTAGTTACCTGAAGAGTGAGTGAGTAGTCAAATGTACAAAATGTCCAGTAAAAATAGTGTTTGGAAATGTTTAAAATACAATACTAGTTATAATATCTGGAAGAGTCTTAGGAAAATGGGTGATATACAAATTTTTCAATGAGGTGTAATATCAACAAAGACTGGATTACATACCAAAATATTCCGTAATCATTCAATAAAAGTTTCTTAAGCTTCTACTAACTTCCAAGTATTATTCCATATATGGCAGATGCAAAAAGATAAATAAATCAGCCCCCATCTTGGAAAAATTTTAATCCCCTTGGCAGATACCAATTTTTTCGAGTGAAAAAAAAAAAACATTGCTGCGCAGGAGCTGATTAAACTGTGCTCTCGCTGTATATAAACCACCTTAATTAAGGCTAGATAAAAAGTGAAATTTTTTTCTCTTTTATGCGATTTTCAATCTAGTAACAAAAGTCAATCAAGGATGGAATTATTTTCAGCGTTTCTGGCGAAAACCCATTTCCAAATTTCTTATCTAGCCTTAATCACTATGTGGGTATGGCCTCAGTCAAAATGAGACCTGGGAAAGATCTTAATTTAAAAAACCTGAGGTGTCTCACAGCATCCTGGGTCCCACACTCTAATCCAGTTCACATGAAAGTCACGGCATCACCTTCGTGATGCTGTGGAATTCTTCAAGAATGAAAAACAAACAATGACAAGAATAAAAACAAACTTGATAAACTCCTGAAAATTGAACAATCAGTTCTTGTAAGCCTTTGGGAACTGATTCCCCCCAGCACAACTGTCTCAATCACACTTTGGTACTTATTTCTTAAACTTCCTTCAGTGACCGGAATAGCCGTTGTCTTCTCTTTCCCCTATTTTGTTCTTCTGAAATTGTAACATTAATATTACCCAGGGTCAGACCCTGTAGAGTGAAGCCTGCTCCATGTTCACTCCACTGCTATCATATATTAACCTTTATCATATCACTGCTAACAAGGTTAAGACTGTAAGCATTAATTTAACTGGTGATGATTTAGTTTGAATTTCCATTTTAGCTGAAATAATTCATTACACACTTCAGTGCACAAATCCAGGGTTTTATTTGTCGCCATTCCACCTTTCTAAAGAGCAAGTGAGTTTTCACAGTGCAGAAATACAGGAAAAACGGGATTTAGAAAGGGAGGGAATGTAATACTAGAGTTTGGACACGCGATGGCAGACTAGAACTGTAATATCTGAATTGGCCACAAGGCGGCAGCCGTGCCCCAAAAGATTGCTTCAATTAACTGTAACCTTAATTTTGGACAGCAGATGGGAACGAAAGACCGTTTTATCTAACTCAAAATCATTTACCTATTTACAAAGCTTACTAAAGCACCCAATATATTCTAGGGGCTGCTCTAGGTGCTGAGAGTACAAAGATAAAAATGAGGCACTCTATGCAAGAAAAACATACACATATGTATTTCTAAAAAAAAAAAAAAAAACAAAACACCAAAAAAAGGCAGTGTAATGGCGTGGGGTCTAATAATTAGAGGGGATCTTATTAGACTAAATTAAACATTTATTAAGTGTCTACTATGTCTCAGACACTATGCTCAGTACCATGGATGGGAAAAAGGGCTAAAAAACATTCCATTCCTCAACTAGCATACAATGTAATTGGAGAATCAAAAAGAAAATAAAATGAAGCTATAATACAAGATAAAAAGGAAGTAATTTACATAAGAAGAGCACTAGAATTGAGAGGATTTGGGATAGGTTTCAATTCAAAGATGAGTGTTGACTGCAACTTTAAAAAACTTTGAGAGCTCATAGTGAGAAATAAGAAGAAAAATCATTTCAGGTTTGTTGAATTAGCAGAGACAGTGACTGGAATCAAGTGATGGAGTATCATGATAAGGGAACATCAAGGAGGATGACGTGGTCTGAATTGTGTTTTAGAGAAATCACTTTGTCGGTTGACTGGAGGATGGATTGGAGTGAAGGGAGACTTGGGGAAAGGCAGAGAGACGAATAAGCTTTTCAAGTACAAGAGAAGTGCATGTATGAAGTGATGAAAGCTTTCAGTATACAGGTGGCACTGTTAGAGGAGATAAGGGTGAACAGTGTATAGACTTTGCAAATGTGGCAATAAAAGACTTTAGACATACTTTTGACATGTGGAGTAAAGATTATAAATAGTCATGGATAACATCTAGGTTGTTAGCCTGAGAGACTGAGAATTGATGGTGGAGTCTATGGTAATACAGATGACAGGAGCAGATTTAGGAGAAGGGATGAGTGGTTTTAGACATAGTGAGTTGAAGATTTCTATTGAACATCCCATTCTAAATCCCTGAAGGACAGGTTAAGGTGCAAGGTAAAGGTAAGTAGAAGTGAAGGTGAGTAGACAGTTTGAGGCAGGATAGGACGAATTAAAAATCATCAAGACAGAGGTGGTTATTAAATCTAGATAAGTTGATGAGATCAACAAGGGAAACAATATAAAGAGTGAAGAGAAGAGGGCCAAAGGTGGTACTGTGTGTGTCACTTACAGTTAGAGGACATGATCTGGATAAAGATCTAGTAAAGTACAATAAGAGGAGCAGTCACGTTAATAAGAGGAGAACAAGGAAAGTGCCATCCCTGGAAAGGACAAAAAACCTAGAAAAAAATGAATATCAAAGAGCAAACGTGATCAGCAGTCTCAAAACTGCAGAGAGGTTGGGGAGAATGACGGCTGGCAACATCGGATCTGGCAACGAAGAGATCACTGGTAACTTTGAGGACAGTAGTGTTGGTGCAGTGATAAGTTGGGAAGGCACATAATAAAGGGATTGTAGAAAGTGACAAGTGAAGCAACTTTTGCAGAAAGACATTTCAAAGAGTTTAGCCAAAAAAGGAGACAAGATACAGGTTGATATTGCAGACTGAAGAAATGAGTGGTGGTTTTTGAGGGAGGGGAAGACATAAATATGTTTGTAGGCAGTCGGTAATGAGCCGGTACAAAGGGAAAGTTTCATAATAAGTGATAGAATGAGGATGATAAAAGGAGTAATATTTGTGTTCGTCCTTCCATGCTGAAGAGGACCATTCCATCAGAGAAATAATGACATGATTTGCGCTTGACTTTATTTTGAGTGAGTGAGGGCTGAACAGGTCACCGGAGCCATCTGAATCCAGTGAACAAATATTCATCAGGATGACTGGAGATGACTCAGTATGAGGCAATTGGGGTTAAGTGACTTGTCCAAGGTCACACAGCTAATGAATGTCAAGTATCTGAGGTGAGATTTAAACTCAGGTCCTCCTGGCTCCTGCACTGGTGCTCTATCCACTGCACTACCTAGCTGACCCAAAGGAAGCAATACACTGGAGGAGAAGGTGGAATATGTTTGCCTGAGCAGGTGCAGGACTTGGCATACTTAATGTCTAAACACACCTCATCAAGTGAAATTGTGGTGAAATATGAGACCTTGAAAAAAGTCATGTCCTTCATTTAAGATGAGGGAAATAGGAGAAAAAAAAGCTAAGGGTGAATGACCTGAAATATTTTCTGCAAAAGATGAGGGAAGATTCTCATCTGAGAGCTTGGAGGACATGAGGGGTTTGAGGAGGGATTAAAAGGTTTGGGAGAGCTGCTACAGAGAGTAGGGATACTGAGTTGATAAGACAGGTGTAGCAGAATTTCCAAGCAGCAATGAGAGTACAGTTGAAATTTTGTAACATAAGTTTGTAGTGTATCCCACAGGAATGGTTTTGTGGTTTTCTCCACCTTCATTCAGCAGAACAACTGGAAGAGCAAAAGTGACACATAGAATGAAAGATCCCATTGTGAGGCTTGGCAAATCATCATTAGTGAAATGATAAGAGGGTTGGGGATACTAGAGAAGAGAATAGGGTAGAATTGAAATTGTTCGCCTAGTGAGCAAGATAGGAATAAAATGTCTAATGCAAAAGTTAGATATGGTAGACCTGTGGAGAAAATTGAATTTTGATAGAAAGGAATATACCTTTCTCTCAGCAGTATTTGGCACCTACACAAAAACTGACAAGGTACAAGGGCATTAAAACCTCGCAATCCAGTACATAAAGGCAGAAATATTAAATGTCTTCTTTTCAGATCATGAAGCAATAAAAATTATATGTACAAAAGGGCCATGGAAATTTAGACTAAAAATTGATTGGAAACTGAATAATCTCATCCTAAAGAATAAGTGGGACAAACAACAAATCACAGACACAATCAATAACTTCATACATGAGAATGACAACAATGAGAAATATACCAAAATATATGGCAGATTCAGTCATAAGGACAATTACACTGTGCCATCAAATATTATACTACTCAAAGTTACATACATAATCTCCTTTCAAGTGTCATACCACCAAGGCCTCGACAAAATAGTTCCAAATCTAAGACTTAATAAATGGGTTACAAAACTCTTAACTACTAACCAGTGAATAATCAATCATCAGCTTCATACTTTATCTTTACACGAAGTTTTGCTAGGTGAGTTATTCTTGGTTTTAAGCCTATTTTCCTGCCTCCTATGTTACAACACTCTACATTCTCCACTCTTATAATGTTAAATTTGGTTAATTTTGATTGGCTAGCTGGCATTTCAGTTCTTTTTTATTGCTGCTTGTAGTATTTTTATTTAACTAAGAAGCTTGAAATATGGGTGCATATGTTCTTAGGATTTTTATTTTTGGGGTGTCGTTCAGAAGGTGACTGGTGCATTCTTCTCATTTCTAAATTGTATCCTGATTCTCACATGTCTGATCAGATATAAGATTTCTTGAAATATAATATCTGACTCCATCCATGGTCATGTTTCTTAGATAATCTGTTTGTTCTTTTATGATCTCTCTTCGAACTATTTTCCAAGTCAGTTGTTTTTCGAAATGAGATACCTTTTATTAACTTCTGTTGATTTTTCAATTTATTTTGGGTTTTGTGTTAATATAATTGCTCGTCTCATAGAGTCATTATCTCCTTATTTAGATCATCCCAATATTTACAGGTAGTGTAGTGTATAGGCTACTAGGCCTTTGACCCTTGGCAACTGACTTAACCCTGTTTGCATTAGCTTCCTCATCTGTAAAATGAGCTGGAGAAGGAAATGGCACATCCCTCCAATATCTTTGCTAGGGAAACCACAAAAGGGGCCAAAAGCACCAGACACATCTGAAAAATGATGAAACAACAACGACGTTTGAGGAAATTTCTGTCCAAAATCTGCTTTATTTTCAGACTTTGTCTATAGAGGTTTTGTAGTCATTCACATATTCTGAGTTTGCTGCTTGAGCATCCCTGTCATTCTAATGCCTCTTTATGATAAGATTCTTTTGTTTCCTCATTCTTCAGGTCCTTCTTCTGGATTTTGAACTTTTTACTGGTGCTTCGCTCTCCAGACTTGTAGAGAAAATGTCTGGGGCATGTTTGTGTCCTCTGAACTCTGAGATTTAGTGCTCTTGCTTTCAGGTTTCAATCTAATTCAACTCCTTCTGGACTCAAGTCACTATGAATTAGCTGGTAAGGTCTACAGGTTCATGATGACAGAACTTTAGGATCCCCTTAGGTCTGGTTTTCTTGGTTTCATTATTCAATGGCAGCCTCCATGAATGATTGAGCAGTGGAACTCTGAGACTGATCAGCTCCTCTGGTCAAAGTCTCCCAGTTTCTGCTTTCTTCTCTGTGTGCTCCCTGATGAGGACAAAGCCTAGGGTCCATTAAGACTCCTTACATTAGTCTTCCACTTCTAACTAAGCACAGGTCTCTGTCTCAGTCTCTCACTGGGTCTATGACCTAGCCCTGAGTAGCAAGGAGCACAGTCTTTAGTGGGACCATGATACTTCCATCTGAACAAGGACAAGGCCTCTATATAGGCCTGAACAGTATCTCTTCTCACCTTAGTGCACAATTATCCACAGGCTCTCATTGAGCCTGAATGATAGAAAGTTCCACAAAGCTTAATAAGGGCTAGAGTTTCTCTTCATTGTCCCCAGACCTCTCAGTCACAACTAACCTATCCTGACCTGAGCTGGAGAATGAATAAGTCTGGATTTGTTCTTGTATTTCACACTCAGTACTCAGGCTGGTGCATTTTATGTGTGTTTGTGGTTCTTTCAAGGGGTAGAGCTTGCCTGTCCTTTTTACTGCTGCTCTATCATCTCAGCTGATCTCTTCTGTTCATATTACTATAACTCTGTCAGGAAGCTCCTTTCTACTCTAGGAATACTAGATAATTGACACAGGAATGCTGGAGTAATAGTTAATTATCTGAAAAATTGTCTCCTCATGCTTGATTTTGAAACAATCAGAGTCCAAGAGGCTTTCAGTATTTTGTGTTGAAATTGTGTTGCCATTTCAGATAACTTTTAGGGCATTTCTCTTAAGTAATAGTTTGGATCTTTCCAATGGAGCTCCTCTCCCACTTGGCAGTGGATGAACAGGGTGTTCTTGGAGATGTGCCTGATAATCTCATTTTCCATGGCTTCCACATTGGCTAGCCACTATAAAGGAAAAATGACTGAAGCCCCATATGTGAAACTTCTTCTAAGTGATGGCAAAGGGTGGATTTGGGGCATCAGAGACAGGCATGAGAGCAGCTCGAGTTGCATGTATATTCACACCAAATTCAGTTTGCATGCTTGATTTGTACATGCATATATGTATTTAATCCCTATTTATTTCAGATGAAAAAGCGATGGTAGTATACTTGCTTCATATTTGTTTAGTCTTCTCACTCTCTGATTATGTGAAATGGTTAGTTCCTCCTTTCTTATCTCTCTTTCTTTCCTATTCTATTTATTCCTTTCCTTTTTCTTTATCTTTTTTTTTATTTTTTAATATAATCAGAATTCTCAAAAGTAACCTCAAGTTCTTTTTATCTCCTCCTGTACCATTGAACATGACAGAGTTCTGAGAAGATGTGTATTTTTCTCCCCATTTGTATATAAATTCTTCATCGGATTATCCTTTCCATATACCTCTCCATGTTTCTCTTGTCTCCAATGTTTAAGATTCAAAGTATCTACTAAGGTGAAGAACATTCTTCATGAATAATTGGAAGATTTCCCTTCTATAACAGCACAAAACTCACAGGGGTATTGGGAGGATTCAACGAGGAAATATTCAAAATGTCTTTAGCGCCATGGTGGACAAAGAGATCCTTGTTCCATTCCATTCATTAATGTCCAGTTTTCCCAACTGTAATACTATACTCTCCTATGCTAAGTCAGTTTTGATGGGTTGTTTCACTCAGGAAAATTATAATTAATCCCTCCTTTCCTTTCCAATTGTAGCTTTGTGATCTTCAGTGATGGCTAACTGACTACCTAGTACATGTATTCTTTTTATTTTCTTTTTTTCCATTCTGTAGTTCTTTAAATTTGAGGATCTTGACTTTGGTTAAGAACATTTCTAGAGCTTACATTATGAGGAGCTAAAACAATTGGTTTTTTGTTTATTTTCAATTCACATTCTGGTTCACTCATGTAATCATTTGTGATTTTTTTTTTTGAAATACGGTATCTAGGAATTTTGTATTTAACCTTTTCTAGTACTACTATAAGACTTGACTCACCTCTCCATTATGATCTATTGCTATTTTTTGATTTTGTTCTAATATGTTTTGGTTGACCCGTGGTGACATTAATTTCTGTGTGATCCTATCTAGTTTTCAACTAGTTTTCAACTAGTTTTCTATGTGACCAAGTTTTTGCGAGTTCCGTACTAAGTTGTTCATTCACTATCAGATACTCTCTACCAGAGAAGTCAGTTTTTTTTCCTGTTCTGCACTCAGAAAATGATCATTTCCATGAACATTTCTATAACATCTGTTTCCTAACTTCAAGAAGTCAAATAACTTTCACTGAACAGGTGTGAGTGTATCTGAGAACAACTCAATACTACTTAAACTTTTTGCTTGAGAGACAAATATTTCTGCCTGGGAACTGAGGGACAAGGTTCACAGTAAGATTTGGAGAGTGAACACAGTCCAGTAAGAACAGCTGGAGTATAGTGACATTAGAAGCTGGGGGTAGGTTCTCTTGTCCTCTGAACTCTGTGAAGAGGGGAGGGTTTGGGGGTATACTCTTCTTATGGACATCCTGTCCCAGTACCTGCTGCCAGGCACCCAAAATCTTGTCTAGAGGCCCAAAGATCTCTAGAAATAAGTAATCTTAGATCTGAGAGAGACCTGAAGACAAGAGATGCCAGAGCTGGGTTTTGGAACATTGAAGATCAAGAGATCTATAGATCCTACAATGTTTTACTGGGAGGAACCTCAAGGAGGAGCTACAGTGATCATCCTACCCACTTAAATAAAATATTCTTTTTTAGGACGCCCAGACCTTGATAGATTCAAAAATTAACAACCAAATGCGAACAACAACCTCTTTGCTTTTTGGAATTCAATTTTCTTTTCATGTTTTTTGTCTTTTTTTCTTCCCTTCCCCAGATATTACACATACCACTCTCCATCCATTGATAAATAAAGAAAAGCCAAATCTTTAGACCCATGTACTATAGTTAAAACAAGTTTCTGTATTGGCCATGTCCAAAAGAGATATGCCTCAATCTGCATTCTGAATTTTTCACCACTATCCTTCTGGTAGCGGACAGCATGATTCATCATGAGTCATCCAGAATTTGTGGTTGGTCATTTTCTTGACCATATTGTGTAAGCCTATCACAACTGATTATTTTTATAACGTTATTGTTGTATAAATTGTTCTCTTGGTTCTTCTCATTTTACTCGACCAAAATTCTTTTCAGATATGTTAATAAGGAAAGATAGAGAAGATCACAGGTAGTAAAACATAATTTTGATTACATGAAATTTAAGTTTTTTCGACAAAGTCGATCTAGCAAAATTAAAAGGAAGCAAAAAGGAAGGAAAATTTCCATCAAATATCTCAGATAAAAGCTTCATTTCTCAAATATAGTGGAAACAGAGCCAAATTTATATAAAAACATAACTAGTCCCCTGTAGAGGGCCGAGCTCTGGACCATGGCCCCCTGCTGAGCCCGGAGCCGCCCGAGGGTGAGAATCCACCTCCAGGTGCTGGGAACACCCTTATGGAGCTGGCTCTGCCTCCAGGGCAGAACATGGGAGGAGCCCCGGCCGGGTATATAGGAGGGAAGCGAAGGAAGGTTGGGGGAGGACGTAACCAATAAAGTGAAGTGCAGCTGCCTCCTCGGGTGCTCTGTGTGTTCATTCCCCTCCCCCACCGGAGGGGTTGGAGACGTCCTAAGACTGGGAACGGTAAGCTTCCAGGCGATGGCTCGGGGATGGCCCCGAGCAGCTGGCGCCCCAGCAGGGACTGTAAGCCAGGGAATCCGCTTGGCCTCCCCATCAGCGGGGAGAAGGACCAGACAGCCTCGCTGTTAGACAGCGGGAGGGAGAGTGAATCATGGGTCAGGGGCATAGTATCCCACTGATCAACCCCGAGGAGAAGGCAGTGCTTGCCTGTCATCTACATAAGCTCTGCAAGAAGGAAGGGATTAAGCCCCACCTAAGACTTTGTCGTGACTTTGTCGACCATACCTGGGAGATCTCCCCGTGGCTAGAACATTCGGGGATTACCGGGGGCAACTGGACGCTAGTAGGACAAAACTACTCCCGGCTTGTTAACAGACATGGATTTTACCATGTACGGGCTGATAAAGATAGCCCTCCAAGGCGCGCCGGGCCCTGTCCTGGCAGCAATGTGTGCGACCCAAGTGGGGTCTCTAGGTGAAATATCTGAGGAGGAAGAAGAGAGGCCTTTGCCAACCACACCCCCACCGTACCGATATCCTTTGGGAACTGTGGCACAGCAAGAATTGCAACCCGGATGTTCCTCTTTCGGGTTTGGTGTGCGGCCCAGAGCTGTGGCGCAGCAAAAATTCCAACCTGGAAGTATTCCTTCCGGACTTGGCGTGCAGCCCACATCCATAGCACAGCAGCTAAAACAGAAAAGGACTGTGTCTTCTTAAGAGGAAGGTACAGATCCTCCCGTGGGACATGAGGAATTAGCGGATCAAAGGGAGTATGAGACCAAGTGAGGATAAAAGGGCCAAGGGGAACCTCTAGTGACGATTGTGAGGAATCGCACTCAAATTTGAAAGCAAGTGCTACAGCACCATCTTGTGGTCCTGAATCCTGTATGCAACACGTAGCGAGAGCACTGAGACAACAAGGGGATTTTCAGACTATGGATGAATTGGGTTTGTTACACTATCCAGTATTGAATATTCCACTTGAGAAAAATGGTGCCCCTATTCAGCGAAGTCATGGCCCTGTACCTGCTTATGAGATCAAAGAATTGAAAAAGGCTATAACTGAGTATGGATTGCAGTCACCCTATGTAAAAGTTAGACTTAAAGACTTGGCTCGCCATGTTCTCACACCAAATGACTGGAAACTGGTATTCCAGGCAATATTAGAGTCCAGTGATTATGTTATGTTTCACTGCTTACTCACCAAAGAATGCAGAAAAACGGCTATCTAGCATAATCCTGATAATGCTCAAAATACTCAAAGATATTTCAACATGTTGTTTGGAGTTGGGGAATTTGCTACAGATGCTGCACAAATCACGCATCCTATAGAAGTATATCTAAGATTGGCTACTTGTGTAGAAAATGCTTATGAGAAAATCCCCGCTAGAGGGGACAGAAAATCATCCTTGCCTAACATAAAGCAAGGAAATGATGAGCCTTTTACAGATTTCTGTGCTAGGGTGCAAAACATGGTCACCAAAGTGATGGGCGAGGTGGAAGGCACAATGGTGGTTATCAAAGACATATTGAGAAATGGATGCAATACAGATTGTAGAATGGCTTTGATAGGATTGCCCATAACTGCAGGAGTGGAAGAGATGATGCAAAAGTGTGAAAATGTAGGTTCAGTAACATTTGCAGCTCACGTGAAGGAACAGGTAAAGAGACAGTATAGAACTGAAGCTGCCAGCACGAGACAAGGACAGAAGTGTTATAGCTGTGGAAAAACAGGTCATTTTAAAAAAGACTGTAGGAGCAGGCCAGGAGTTAGGCCTAAAACACCATGCCCAAAGTGTAGAAGAAAGGGTCATTGGGCCTCAAAATGCCGAAGAACCCTGTCACAACAATATGTAAAAGCCATGACGGGCAGCCCTCCATTCCAGGACCTAAAGGAAGGACAAACGTTCCAACCCAAAGCTATGACAGAATGGAGAGACAATCCCAACAAGGAGACTCAACACCTCAGACAACAGTACTGACGACTGACCACAGTGAAAGAAAGCAAGCCAAATACCTAAGTTGTACATAGAATTTTCGACAATCCTTCCTCAGGTTTGGATTTTTTAGCGTCTGTATCTGTGTTCTGTCTTTCTGTATTTTGTGTGCGTGTTTGTGTGTTAATACCGTTGGTGCCCTTGCACTGGTTGGAATGCAATTATCTCTTTTCCTCCCCCTTTGTCTCTCTCTCTTTCTCTCTCTCTCTCTCTCTCTCTCTCTCTCTCTCTCTCTCTCTCTCTCTCTCTCTCTCTCTCATGGCTGCAGCATCAGGGAAGAGAATGGGAGAGAGAAAGAGAGAAACTTGTCTTGTTTAGTTTATATGACTGCTAAAGTCAGTTGAGGTCAGAAACATGTACCAAGAAACAATGTATGTGCAGTTTTAAAAGGGGCTGCAATCAAAGCCCACTAGGAGAATAACATGTAAAGTACAGTTTCAGAAATTGTTGGAAAGTTGTTGGTAAAATTCTCTCTCTCTTTCCACCTTCTAACCCTGGCCAGGTTGTGAAGGTGGGGAGACAGACCAGAAATTGGGGAAATTTTCCCCTTCATATTACAGAGGCAAACTGACTAGCGTTGTAATTATCTCATGCCTCACCAAACAGAGAAAAGTGTTCTTTCATGGGAAACAACCAAAAGGTAATTATTTTAAGTGTATTATGTCACTCCTAAATTGGATATTTTGGATAGATCAGCATTTGTTATGTTATTTGGCACTAAGGCAATTTGGATTTATGAAAAAAGACACCTCAGAAATAAAGCTTTGAACTCCACAGTGGAAAGGAGGGGATTAGGCGCCACTGGATCTTGTTCCAGAAGTCTCCCTCATTTCCACTGGCAGATTCATAGCTATCCCTTTCACAAAGTTTTTAAGGAGTGGACACAGAAGATTTTTTACCCTGTAGTCCTGACTCCCACCATCGAGCTAGGACTGCAGTGAATACTTAGTACAGTTAAAAACATTTTAGTGGATTCTGTTAACTCCTCTCATCCCGGATTAGTGTTAGGGAAGAGAGTGCTATAAGACAGTAGGGAATTT